>NC_042616.1:230456259-230760201 GCF_901001135.1 Rhinatrema bivittatum | reverse complement strand
CAACTGAGTGGTGGTCAAGCTGAGACTTTTGAAAGCCCGGGGCTGACTGTACTAGGTAAGTAGTGTCAGCTTTCCTGTGTACTGGGGCTAGAGATCCAGGATTTTCCCAGTTCTTTTTGAGGAGGTCAAGAAGAACTTGATGAATGGGAATAGAGGTGATCACTTTGGGGGCATCCAGGAATTGGAGAAGCTCCATCATCTGGTGCCTATCATCTTGCTCCATCTGGAGTTGAAAAGGGACCATCTCAGACATTTCCTTCACAAATTTAATGAAAGAGAGGTCCTCTGGAGGAGAACGCTTTCTACTTTCAGCAGGAGAAGGTGGTGAATGTAAATCATCGGTGTCTGTGGATATATCATCACCCCAAGTGTCATAAGGATCAGAAGGCTGACCTGTAGGGTGAGAGGGTGGTTGGATACCCGAAGGGCCCAGCTGAGGCTCCGAGAAAATCGAAGGAATTGCCAAGGGCACCGCGGACACCTTGGGGGGCATCGGTTCCGGCATCGAAGGCATCGATGGCGCCGATGTGCGTATCGCCCCCGATGAGTGAATCGGTGGCGAGGGACGGCATGGCATCAATGGCTGAAGCACTACCCCCGAAGGAGGAATGCGGAATGGTGTTTCTCCTCCTGATGAAGCAGCCATCGGGGAGCGCACCGGAGCCATCGGAAACCCGGGAATCACCGGTGGAAGGGCAGTCATGAGCTCCTCCATCCAGGATAGCAGCGCTGCTGGAATCGGGTCGGTGACTGGTTCCACTCTCCGTGCCGGTGTCAGTGCCGGAGGGACCTGGAGTCATTGCATCGCTTTGTTGATGGCCTCCTGGACCAGCCGGTCCAGTTCTTCCTGGAGACCTGGGGCAATCAGCTCTGGCTTCGTGATGGAAGAGGGAGGCTGAGGCACAGTCGGAGGGACCACCTTTACAGGCGGAATCGCGACTCCCAAACTCCGATCGGGTGAGGGTGGCCTTGATGTCCCGGTCGCAGGAGTGGTCGGTACCGCTCCTGGACGGAGCTTCTTCAACGGTGGCTCGGACGGTGGCGAGGTCAATGAGTTCGCTCCCTCAACAGTCCGAGACCTACGATGCCGATGGCGATGCTTCTCCCTACGATCCCCTCGATCTTGAGGGGGAGATACGGGAGTCGATGGCCGTGAAGACATCGATGGAGGGCGGTCACCGGACAGTTGTCGATGGTGCGACTTCGATGGTGCCGGTTCCGAGGATGTCGATGCGATGGACGGCGTTGGGGTGTGAGCACGGAAGAGGAGTCCCATCTTCTCCATTCTGGCTTTGCGACCCTTAAGTGTCATGAGGGCACACTTGGTGCAAGTTAGGACATCATGCTCACGGCCTAAACACAAAACACAGACTCCATGAGGGTCTGTGATAGACATGGTGCGAGTACAGTCCGGGCACCGACGAAAACCCGACGCCATGGCCATGGAAAAATCAAGCCGCGGTACGGTTGACAGCCAGTAGGCCACGAGAGCCAAACTCGATGGTAATCGATGAAAAACGGTGAAAAAACTTACCGGAGTACCGCGGTTGAGGAAAGTTAGAGGGGGGACCCCTGTGGGGCGAAGTATTTTAATTTAATTCCGTTAGGAAAAATTCCTGTCAGGAATCAGTTCAGAGCTCCTAAACCGCGAGGCTACTGCTGCGCAGAAAAAAGAAGACTGAAGGGGGATCCCTGCTGGCTGTGGGGTTAGTGCCATGCTGGGCATGCCCAGTAGGGGCCAGTCAAAGTTCTGGAAACTTTGACAGAAGTTTTCCGTGATTGGGCTCCATCCTGATGATGTCACCCATATGTGAGGACTACCATCCTGCTTGTCCTGTGAGAATGGGGATACCTTTTTCATGGGACAGGGCTTAAGATGTGCCTAATTATTGATACATTTGAACACAAGGAGGTACAGGGGGAGGAGGGCTACTAGGCCCCAGGGATTTTGAGACATGGGAGTGGTATTTTTATTGGCCCTTCATCTCTCTTTAGGAACATTAGTATGCATGTTAACAAGATGATACCTCCGGGGGAAGGTTAACTATACCTCTGGAAGTATAATTAACTTTAAGGAAATAATGCAGTTTGCAAAGTTTACCTCAAGTTGCCATATTCTTTTTACTTAATAATGATCTGCTTTGCATGCATTTGCATGCAGCACTGCTCATTAATTTTTGCTGCATATTAAGCTAGATTTTTCCCATAATAATGGTGTGTTGTGGCAAATAGCACATTATTGGCCAATTAACATATATTAGTCAATAACATACATTATTCTCAAATTAGGCACATATCTTGGAAACAAAATAAAATAAAGAGATAAAAAGACCAGCAGATTTGGATTAAAAGGTAAGGGCAAAAGATAATCATTCAAAAGGTGCAAAGAATTTCAGAAAGAGGAGAATGAGGATAAATATTTGAAAAGGCTGAGCATAGATGGTAAATTGATCAGCAAAGGTTAACATGGAGAAAAATATAGATAAGATGCTTAAGAAAGGTAACAAGTCTTTTTTTAGGGTATGTTGGTATAGCAGATCATCCATTTTGAGTTTTATCCTGGACTAGGGGTGCTATGGATCTGGGTGAAGTCTGGATGGGAAGGAAGAATTTTCTTCCTGGGCGCCTGGTGCTGTCGATCACAATCTCAGTGACCTCTTCACATTCTATATCAAATATTTCCAGAAGGTGTCAAATAGTGAAAAATAACAGCAGGGAAGCCAAAATTAGCAAAACAGGGAGAAACCAAGAATTGCAAAAGGGTCCATTCATCCCTTAGCAAGTCCACACTTGGGAATTCTCAAAGAAAACACTGGAGTCCATAGTTGGTGTTCAAATAAAAGATAATTTTTGCTGTAACTTAAAGAAGAGGATCCAGGTGAATGTTACGATTCCTGGGCATGGAGGCCTTGGCTGGGATCCCTTTCCCGCCGACGCTGGGCCCTGAGCTCAGTCCCTCCTTCTCTTGCAGCAGTGGCAACCATCTTCGCAGCTGTGCCGCTACCGCACGTCCCGGGCCTTCTGGCTCGGCGAGGGATTTTCCTCTGCCAGCCTGCACTCCCTCTCCTCCTCCGGCAGCTGCTGCCACTCAGGCCACGCCACTGCCACTGTCCTTCTCGGTGCCCTGCTCCTAGGCACGCGCTCGCACCACCCGCTGAGATTTAAAGGGGCCACGACAGGAAAAGCGCCCGCGGCCCCTGCTGACATCATCAGCAGCTCAGGGTATTTAAGGCAAGCTCTGACAGTTAGAGCTTGCCTTGGCAATAGGTCACCTCGCTCGTTCCTGGCATTGTTACTGAGTTGCTGTGCTCCTGAGTTCCAGTATTTGTTCCTGCTTTGTTATTGATCCTGAGTTCCTGTATCTGTTCCTGTTTTGTTTCAGTTCCTTCGCCCTACTCTCTGGACCGACCTTGGCTCTTGACCCGGACTGTTTCTGACTACGGGTTTGCTGCCTGACTCTGACCTCTGGAATGGAATCAACTACGAGTTTGCTGCCTGCCCTGCCCCCTGGACTGGACCCGACTATGAGTTTGCCACCTACCTCTGACCTCTGGACTGGACCTGACTTCTCTCTGTTGCCTGCTGTGGTCTCTGGATTGGATCCTAACTTTTCCTTGTCACACAACATGCTTGGCCATCTCTGGGATCATCCACACAGAGGCCCACCTAAGTCCAGCCGGCCCCAGTACCCAAGGACTCAACCTACGTGGAACGTGGGCTGGTATTGGCAAAGTTCCTGCTTGCCTCTTTTTCACATCTGGCTTCGCCTCTCGACGGTGGGGACCTGTAAGGATTCTCTCTCACAGGTATCGCCAACCCCACCGCGGGCCCCCTCCACAACAGGTTGCCAAGGCCATGGACCTGGAGGAGGCCTTCATCCTGCAGGCCTTTCCAGGCCTGGCTCTCAAGATCCAGCAACAGCAAAAGTATCTTGAAGCAGTGGCGGCCTCCATCAAGCATCTCAGTGTCCAGTTGGGCACTGGTCTTACTCCTGCTCTCTCGCCAGCATCCTTAACCAGCCCTCCGGCTCAGTCTGCACCATCCAGGCCATCTATTCCCTTGCCGGAACCTCCTCGTATTAAAGGGGACCTGACGTTGTGCAGAGGGTTCATCAACTAGTGTTACATGCAGTTTACGCTGCAACCTACAGCATTTCCGGATGACGAACCAAGATAAACTTTATCCTCTCTCCCTGGAGGGGAAAGCTCTGTCCTGGGTCTCTCCACTATGGGAGTGCACAGACAGTCTCCTGCAAGACCTGTCTCGCTTTGTGGAAGTCTTTTGGAGAACGTATGACGACCCTGGGAGGCTAGCAACTGCAAGTTTTGACCTCCTACACCTTCGACAGGGCCGTTGAACCTGCAACGATTACATATTCAATTTTCGCACCCTGGTGACAGAGCTGGACTGGCAGGAGGACTCCCTTCATCCCATGTTCTTAGATGGCCTCTTGCCACAGCTGAAGGATGAGCTTGTGGCCTGCAAACTACCCGATACCCTGGAGGGGCTGATTGACCTCACCGATCACATCGACCGCCAGATCCAAGATCGCAGCTGAGAGCTTCGGATCCCTCACTGTCTAGTGGCCGAATGTTCTTGGTCTCTGCCCTCCAGGAATACCATCCCTTCGGGGAGCTCATCATCTCCGAAGTCCGAAGAACCCATGCAGCTGGGGCAAGGCAGACTCTCCCCTGAGGAGCGTCAGCGCAGAAGGCAAGCTGGGCTCTGTCTTTACTGCAGGATTGTGGGATACTACCTTTCCCACTATTCCGTCCGGCTAGGAATCTCCACAGCCTAGGGCCAGCAGGGGCCCTGATCCTAGGCGCTGCTAATCTAGCCCTCAGTTATTTCTGCCCACGGCTCTGACCTGGGAATCCCTATTGTTCCCTACCCTGGCCCTCTCTGGTCGACTCCGAGGCAGGTGGGAATTTCCTGATGAAAGACCTCGCTCTCCACTTAAGGATCCCCACCAGGACCATTGAAACACCATTGCTAATCACCTCAGTTCAAGGTGATCCTCTAACTGGGTGGATCATGCAAATTACCGCGACAGTCTTCATGAAGAATGAAGCAGTCCATGAGGAGGAGATTGAAGTTTATCTCCAGGATAAATCCATCCATCCCATTGTCCTGGGTTTGCCCCGGCTTCAACGCCATTCTCCACAGTTTAACTGGTCCACGCTGCAGCTTTCCGAGTGGAGTCTTCACTGTCATCAGTCCTGCCTGGCTCAAGTGGGACCCCCCTCATCTCATTCCTAGCCACCACATCTCCAGGTATTCCGGCGCCCTTTGCCGATTACTAGGACGTCTTTTCCAAGCAAAAGGCAGATATTCTACTGCCCCTACGCAGGTTCAATTGCGCCATCTCCTCCTGCCTGGGACGTCTCCTCCCTGAGGCAGAGTCTATCCACTCTCCATTCCGGAGACATAGGCCATGACTGATTACATTAAGGAGAATCTGGCCAAAGGATTCATCAGCCCGTCCTCCTTGCCCATGGGGGTGCGGTTCTTCTTTGTGATGAAGAAGGACAGGACCCTGCACCCCTTTATTGTCTACAGGGGTGTGAACGCTATAACTCACAAGGACAAGTACCTCTTGCCTCTCATTAATGAACTATTCAAACAGCTTCAAGGCGCTAGCATCTTCTCTAAGCTTGATGTAAGAGGCGCCTACAACCTTATTTTTATTTATTTATTTATTTTTAATTTTTATATACCGGAATTCCTGTATACAATACAAATCAGTCCGGTTTACAGTAAACGAAAAGATTGCCCCAGTCTGGGAGGTCAGACCGGGGTTGATTACATCGAACATTGAACATTGAAAAATAACATTGAACATTGAACATTGAAAAATAACATTGAAAAATAACAATTAACAATTAAACATTGAATGTTTTCGTGACCTAAATTAAATTAAAATAATTAAAGAGTTAAATATTGCATATATATATGTTGAATATTGTTAACTATATAAAACAATAAATTTAAGGTTCAATCAGGATAAGGTGCTTAGTTGGATTCTGTAAATTGGAACGCTTGTCTGAAGAGCCAGGTTTTTAACTTTTTTTTGAACTCTGGCAGACTGGGTTCAAGGCGTAGGTCTGGGGGGAGAGCATTCCAATGGTGTGGTCCTGCGGTTGAGAGTGCTCTTTTTCTTAGTAAAGATGTTGCTGGTAGGGCGAACAGTGTGCCTCTGTAGGCGCTTCTGATGGGTCTGGAGGATAGGTGTGGACGAAGTTGCGTTTGGAGAGATATAGGGGCGATGTTGTTTATTGATTTGTGAATAATGGTAAGGGTTTTAAATAGGATTCTCTGTTTGATGGGTAGCCAGTGGAGGTTGCTCAGGATAGGGGAGATATGTTCTTTTTTATTGGTGTTTGTTAGGATTCTGGCGGCGGCGTTCTGTACCATCTGAAGGGGTTTGATACTGTTAGCGGGGAGGCCAAGCAGGATTGCGTTGCAGTAGTCGAGTTTTGAAAAAATAATGGATTGTAGGACAAGGCGAAAATCATTAAAGTGAAGGAGAGGTTTTAACTTTTTGAGGACTTGTAATTTATAGAAACAGTCTTTGGTGGTGGTATTTATAAATTTTTTCAAGTTAAGATGATTGTCAAGCCATGCTCCTAGATCTCTGACGTCTGAAGAGAGATCAATATTTAATGAGGTGGATTGATAAAGGTAAGGTGAGTTGATGTGTGGGTCGTGTGAGATAAGTAGCATCTCTGTTTTGCTGGAGTTTAAAATCAAGTTAAGGTTGGAGAGTAGTTGTTTAATTGGTTGTAAGCAGTCCTCCCAGAAGGATAAAGTTTTTTGAATAGATTCTGAGATGGGTAAGAGGATCTGGATGTCGTCTGCGTAGAGGTAGTGGGTAAGCTTGAGTTTTGATAGCAGATGGCAGAGGGGGAGGAGGTAAATGTTGAACAGGGTGGGAGATAGAGATGAACCTTGTGGAACGCCTTGGTCTGATAGGATGGGTTCAGATTCCTTGTTGTTTATTCTGACTTTGTAGAACCTGTTTGATAAGAATGATTTAAACCAACTGAGAGCTGTGCCTTTAATTCCTATGTTTGATAGTTGGTCTAAGAGTTGTGAGTGATTTACCGTGTCGAATGCTGCGGATAAATCTAGGAGAACCAGTAGGTATGATTGTTTTTTTTCCAGATTCAGAAGTAAGGTATCCGTGAGAGAAAGCAGAAGGGACTCTGTGCTTAATGATTTCCGAAAACCGTATTGTGCGGGAGAGAGAATGTTGTGTTCCTCGAGGTATTCGGAAAGTTGTTTGTTGACAGCTTTTTCCATCAGTTTGGAAATCAAAGGTAAGTTTGCAATGGGTCTGAAGTTAGCTGGGTCAGAAGGTGAAGCGTTTGGTTTTTTCAGTAGTGGTTTGAGAATTGCTAGTTTCAACTGATTGGGTACCATGCCTTGGGCTAAGGAGGTATTAATGATTTCTGCAATGGGTTTTGCTACAGTGTTAGTGATGGCGGTGAGCAAGTTGGTTGGTAGTGGGTCTGAGGGATGAGCAGCTGGTTTAATTTTTTTGAGTATGTTTTCGATCTCCATGGCAGATGTGGGTTCGAAAGCCTCTAGTCTGGCGTTCTGAGTGAATTGAAAAGCGCTCATAGGTATAGGTGGGGAGTTGTGGGTTGTAAGGTGTTGAGTGAGGTTGGAGATTTTTGTTTTAAAATAAGTGGCCAATTCGTTTGCCTTGTTGAGTGCTTGTTGGTCTGGAATGGTTGGGGGCATTGGTTTGGTAAGAGATGAGACGTATGAAAATAGAGCTTTTGAATCGAAGATGAAATTGTGAATTCTTTTTGCATAGAAGTCTTTCTTTGTTTTGTGGATGGCATTTCTGTAGGTGTTGAGGGTGTTTTTGTAGTCCAGTTTTGCTGAGTGTGAAGGGTTGTTTCTCCAGCTTTGTTCTTTGTTTCGAAGTTTTTGTTTCAGGGATTTGAGATCTGGGGTGAACCACGGTTTTCTGTTGTCTCGTGCTGGTTGAATTGTTTTGGAGGAGATTGGGCAAAGTTGATCAGCTATTTTGTTTGTGAGTTTGATCCATGAGGTAATGGCTGTGTCGGCATCTGAGAGGTCTAGTTGGTTGAGATCATTGGAGCATTGTTCGTTAAGTTGATCAATCGAGCATGGTTTCCTAAAATGAATTGTGGTTTTGTTAATGTTTGGAGGTGGAGTGTTTTTCATTTTGAGAGTCGTGTTGATGATCTGGTGATCTGACCAGGGGACTGGAGTACAGGAGGGATTGGAATAGGTAGATAAGCTGTCGTTGATAAAGATGAGGTCTAATGTGTGACCTGCCTTGTGTGTGGGACCGCTGATTATTTGTGAGAATCCTAGGTGACTGAGGGAGGTAAGAAATGTTTCACAGTTTGAAGATTGAGGGGTGGAGTCGACGTGTAAGTTGAAGTCTCCTAGGATGATAGATGGTTTTTCTGAGTTGAGGTGTTTGGTTATTAGCTCTATTAGAGGAGAGGGGTTGGTGTCTAGGGTTCCTGGTGTGGCGTAGATGAGAAATATTTGTTGTGATTTGAATAGGGAGCATTCCAGTTTTGTAGTGGAATATGATTGTTGTAGGGTTAGGCCCAGTTGTTTTTTTTGCGGCAAGTAGGATTCCTCCTCCTTTTTTTTTGGGTCTGGGTATTGAGAAGAGGTCAAATGTTTGAGTTGGTAGCTGGTTTGTTAGTGTTATGTCTGAAGGTTTTAACCAGGTTTCTGTTATTGCACATATGTCTGGGTTGTTGTCGATGAGGTAATCATTGAGAAGGTGAATTTTTTTGGAAAGTGATTGAGCGTTGAATAGGGTTAAAGTGAAAAGAGAGAGGCCAAGAAGTTGCGTGATGGGGGAAGTCATGATGGATATGAGTCTTTGTTGTCTTGGTATGGGGAAGGGCCTGAATCTATGTGGGCAGTTGTGAAGGTGGGGAGTGGGGGGTTTTGGTGCTCTCCACTTGTAGTTATGTATAATGGGAATTGTGATGGGGTGCATGTTAGTGGGTGGAGGTGGCTGAAGTCAGATGTCTGACGGAATCGTTGTAGTCGAACGAATGCTGGGAGAATGTAATCAGATGAATGCTGGGTGTATGCTGTGCGAATGCTGGGTTAGTGTAGTCCGAGAATAGTCTCCTTTTCTAAGATCTCTGACATTCCTCTGTGGAATCTGTTGCCACTCCAGCAATTCCACTGGTTCTTGGATTGAAGCTGGCGTGGTCTGTGCAGGTCTGGAGCTGGAATCTTGGACGTGGTAGTATGGAGTGGCTTGGTAGGTTTTATTGTGGGAGGATGGAGATTGAAGGCTAGTGCCGCTGTCTTTCGGTGTTTGAGCTCTGATACTTCAGCCAGTAGTTGTTCCGCTGTTATTATGAAGGAGCTGCAATGGTGAGCAGCTGACGAGGAGATGAGATATAAACCAGAGCTGGAAGACCAAGGGTTTGACTTGTGGCTCCTTCGGGGCTGCGACGAAGGGGCGAGACAAAGGGGCAGGCCCCTTTGTCGTGCTCCTTCGTCGCGCGACGCACGGCGCGCAGCGCCGGTTTGAAGAGGATTTAAAGCCCCTCTGGGCTGTCTGCGATTGGAGGCTTTGTTCGGCGGGCGGGGCTTCCGATCTCGGCGCGTTTTTTAATTTCTAGCCGCTTTAATTTTTGCAGTAGGGATTTTTTCAGCGCTGTCGGCGTCTAGTCCGCCCGAGTGGGGAGAGCAATTTACTGACCTTCCCCCGGCGGGGCTCGGCGCCGATCGCGCAGGTCTTCCCCGATGGTGGCAGCAGTGATGAAGAGGAAATGGCGCCGGTTTCAAGAGGATTTAAAGCCCCTCTGGGCTGTCTGCGATTGGAGGCTTTGTTCGGCGGGCGGGGGCTTCCGATCTCGGCGCGTTTTTTAATTTCTAGCCGCTTTAATTTTTGCAGTAGGGGATTTTTTCAGCGCTGTCGGCGTCTAGTCCGCCCGAGTGGGGAGAGCAATTTACTGACCTTCCCCCGGCGGGGCTCGGCGCCGATCGCGCAGTCTTCCCCGATGGTGGCAGCAGTGATGAAGAGGAAATGGCGCCGGTTTCAAGAGGATTTAAAGCCCCTCTGGGCTGTCTGCGATTGGAGGCTTTGTTCGGCGGGCGGGGCTTCCGATCTCGGCGCGTTTTTTAATTTCTAGCCGCTTTAATTTTTGCAGTAGGGATTTTTTCAGCGCTGTCGGCGTCTAGTCCGCCCGAGTGGGGAGAGCAATTTACTGACCTTCCCCCGGCGGGGCTCGGCGCTGATCGCGCAGGTACCTTGTATGCATTCATCCCGATGACGTCTGGAAGATTACTTTCAACACCTGGGTTGGGCATTATGAATACCTGGTCATGTCCTTCAGCCTCTGTAATGTGCTGGCAGTCTTCCAGCGCATGATGAATTGCATATTCCTGGATCTTCTATACTCCAAAGTCCTCATCTATTTATACGACATTCTCATATTCTCCAGTGATCTTTCGATGCATCGCCAAGACGTCCACCAGGTGCTTCAGCGCCTGTGCGAGAATCACTTGTATGCCAAGTTGGACAAGTATATTTTCAAAAGGAAAAGCTACAATTTCTAGGGTATATCATTTCCCGCCATGGCTTCGCTATGGACCCCAGCAAGCTCCAATGCATCCGTAATTGGCCCCAGCCTTCTGGATTACGCATGCTCCTGTGCTTCTTAGGCTTTGCCAATTACTATCGTCATTTCATCGCCAACTATTCGGTCATTGCAGCGCCCCTCACTGTACTTACCTGAAAAGGAACGTATCCCAAGAACAGGAGCCCTGAAGCGGTTGCTACATTTCAAGCCTTAAAGGAGGCCTTCCCCCAGGAACCCTGCCTGCAACATCTGGACACCACTTGTCTCTTCGTCATGGAGGTAGATACCTCCTCAGTTGGAGTTGGGGAAGTTCTCAGCCAGAGCTCTCCCAAAGGTAAACTACAGCCCTGCTCATTCTTCTCCCACAAGTTCTCCTCCACCGAAGAAAAACTATAGCATCGGAGACCACGAGTTGCTTGCCATCAAGTTGGCATTGGAAGAGTGGCATCCCTGGCTTGAGGGAGCACAGCATCTGTTTACCATCTTCACCAACCATAAAAATCTGGAGCACCTCAAGCAGGCCCAGCAGCTGAACACCAGACAAGCTCGCTGGTCGCTGATCTTCTCGTGGTTTGACTTCAACCTCAGGTACCACCCAGGGGAGAAGAATACACGAGCAGATGCACTCTCCCACTCCTTTGAACCAGAAGATATCCCAGAAGAGCCGCAGCATATCATCGACCCAACACGTATCCTTCTGTCCACATCTGTAACCATGCCCACTGGGAAAACTGTAGTTCCCCATAGGCTCCGCGAGAAGCTCAGATGGGCCCATGACTCCAAGGTTGCCAGGTACCCCGAACATTCCAGGACCCTAAATCTTCTCCAGCAGTATTATTGGTGGCCCAACGTCTCCCAGGATGTACAAGCCTACTTAGATTCCTGCCCCACATGTGCTCAACAGAAGACGTCAGTGGGTCACCCCTAGGGACTTCTGCAGCCTCTACCAGTTTCTCAAGAACCGTGGTCCCACCTATCCACAGACTTCCTGGTGGATCTCCCTAGTTCTGATGGAAACACTGTGATCTGGATAGTCATGGACCAATTTTCCAAAAATGCTCAATTTGTTCCTCTCCCTAGGTTGCCTTCCGCACTTGAGCTGGCACAACTCTTCTTCCTCTACGTCTTCTGAATGTATGGACTACCCAAAGTTATTACATTTGATTGAGAACTTCAGTTTGTGGCTTGATACTGGCAGGTGCTTTGCCATAAGTTTGGAGTGACCCTAGCCCTCACAGCATACCATACTCAGGACAATGGTCAAGCTGAACGCACAAATCATTCTCTTAAAACCTTCCTGCAAACCTACTCCAATGCAGAATTTTCTCACAATTCCCACATCGGTGAGTCTACGGGGGTATCTCCTTTCTCCGTTGTCTATGGTAGGCAACCGTAGCCACCTCTGCCGATGCCTCTCGCTGTTCCCTTGCCCATGGCACAGGCCACTGCCGAGGCTATTCATGCAGTTTGGTCTCGCACCTCTAAGATGATCCAAGAAGCTACTTACCGTTCCATGAGAACCTCTGATGCCCACCGGAGGCCCGCTCCTGAGTACCAACCCGGCGACAAGGTATGGCTCAGTACGCGCCACATCCACTTAAAGCTCCCGTCACAACGCCTGGCTCCTAAGTTTATCATACCATTCTCGATCATCAGATGCATTGGTCCTGTGACCTATAAACTTTACCTTCCCCCCTCATTGGGAATGCACAGTACCTTCCATGTCTATCTCCTTAAGCCTCTAATTCTCTCATGGCCTACTTGCAAGATCCCAAATCCACCTCCTCTTGTCTCCGAGACAGACTCCACCTACCAGGTACGAGAGGTCCTCAATGTCCTTAGGAGAGGCTGTAGATGGGAAGTACCCTTCCTTTCCTGGGAAGGATATAGCACAGAATAAAATTCCTGAGAGCCCGCCATCAACATCCTTGATAAAGAGTACTCAAGCGGTTCCACACTACCTACCCCAGGAAACCCAGACCTCCAGGAGGGGGCCGTAAGCGGGGGGTACTGTTACGATTCCTGCCTGCAGAGGCCTTGGGACGGGACCCCTTACCCGCCGATGCCGGGCCCTGAGCTTAGTCCCTCCTTCTCTCGTGGCAGTGGGCAGCTGTCTTTGGGCCATGCCACTGATGCATATCTCAGGCCTTCTGGTTCAGTGAGGGATTCCCCTCTGCCAGCCCACAATTCCTCTCCTCCTCTGGTGGATTCCACCACATGGGCCACGCCACTTCCACTTTCCTTTTCGGTGTCCTGCTCCTAGGCATGCGCGCATGCCACCTGCCAAGATTTAAAGGGGCCGTGGTGGGAAAAGCTCCCATGGCCCCTAGCGATGACCTCAGTGGATCAGGGTATTTATGGCAAGCTCTGACAGTCAGAGCTTACCTTGGCAATAGGTCACCTCGCTCGTTCCTAGCATTGTTCCTGAGTTGCTGCGTTCCTGAGTTCCAGTATTCGTTCCTAAATTGTTCCTGATTCTGAGTTCCAGCATCTGTTCTGGCTTTGTTCCTGATCCTGAGTTCCAGTATCAGTTCCTGCTTTACTTCATTTCCTTCACCCTGCTCTCTGGACCGACCTTGGGTCTTGACCCGAACTGCTCCTGACTACGGGTTTTGCTGCCTGTCTCTGACCTCTGGACCGGACCCAACTATGAGTTTGTCACCTGCCTCTGCCCCCTGGACCGGCCCAATTACGAGTTTGCTGCCTGCCTCTGACCTCTGGACCGGACTTGACTTCTTTCTGTTGCCTGCTGTGGCTTCTGAACTGGATCCTAGCTGTTCCTTGTCACTCTCTATGCTTGGCGTCCCCAGGATCATCCACTCAGAGGCCCAGCTAAGACCAGCCGGCCCCGGTACCCAAGAGCTCAACCTGCGGAGAATATGGGCTGGTATTGGGGAAGTTCCTGATTGCCTCTGCTTCCCCTCTGGACTCACATCTCGACGGTGGAGACCTGTGGGGGCTCTCCCTCACAGATAGCGCCAACCCCAACCCCACCTCAGGCCAAGGGTCCACCTCCGCAACAGTGAAGATGACAAAAATAAGAATCAACATATATCCAATGATCAATAAAAAGCAAATGTTTTTTCTATCCATCCTCCTGTTCACTTCCTTTCTTGCTCTTGCAAGAGGGAGGTTCTGGAAGCTAAATTTAGGTTTTATGGTAGAAAGTTGAAATCAGAATATAAGAACATAAGAAATGCCATATTGGGTCAGACCATGGGTCCATCAAGCCCAGTATCCTGTTTCCAACAGTGGCTAATCCAAGTCAAATGTTCCTGGCAAGTACCCAAACATTAGATAGATCACAAGCTACTATTGCTTCTTAATAACCGTAATAGCAGTTTATGGATTTGACCTTTAGGAACTTATCCAAACCTTTTTTAAACCCAGTAACACTAACTGCTGTAACCACATCCTCTGGCAATGAATTCCAGAGCTTAATTTTGCGCTGAGTGAAAAAGAATTTTCTTTGATTTGTTTTAAATGAGCTACTTGCTACTTGCTAACTTGCTAACTTCATGGCATGACCCCTGATCCTTCTATTATCTGAGAGAATAAATAACCGATTTACATTAACTTGTTCAAGTCCTTTCATGATTTTGAAGACTTCTATCATATCCCCCTCGGTCTTCTCTTCTCCAAACTGAACAGCCCTAACTTCTTTAGCCTTTCCTCATAGGACAGCCGATGCATGCCCCATATCATTTGATCGCCCTTCTCTGAACTTTCTCCAGTGCAGCTATATTCTTTTTGAGATGCGGTGACCAGAATTGCACACAGTATTCAAGGTGCGATCTCACCATGGAGCGATACAGAGGCATTATGACATCCTCTGTTCTATTTTCCATTCCTTTCCTAATAATTCCTAACATTCTGTTTGCTTTTTTGATCACCACAGCACACTGGGCTGATGATTTCAATGTATTTTTCACTATGACGCCTAGATCTCTTTCCTAGGTGGTAACTCCTAAGGTAGAACTAATAATGTGTACCTAAAGCAAGGGTTATTTTTTCCTATATGCATCACTTTGCACTTGTCCACTTTAAACTTCATCTGCAATTCGGAAGCCCAGTTTTCCAGTCTCACAAGGCTCTCTTGCAATTCATCACAATCCACTTGAGATTTAACTACTCTGCATAATTTTGTGTTGGCCGCAAATTTGATCACTTCACTCATTATACCCCTGGGTGGTAGCTCCCTGTTCCATGTGAAGGACCCCAGAGGCAAGCAAAGCTCCAGAATATTAATGTGTGGATGAGAAGATGGTACAGGGAACAGGATTTTAGGTTTGTTAGGACCTGGGCATCATTTTAGGAAAAGGATGATTTCTATCTTCACCAGAGTGGAACTAGACTACTGGCACTAACCTTTGAAAAGAAGACAGTGTAGCTTTTAAACTAGATGATGGGGAAAGCTGACAGTCACTTAGAAGTGCATGTTGCAGAATGATGTATCTTTGAAGGATACTAAGAGAACAGGGAAATTAGGGCATCTCAGTTGTGAAATTGCAATAAATGCTAAAATGGACCAGATGCCTTAAAGTAAAGATCAAACAGAGCTGAAAGATTTCAAATTACCCCATCAACTGATAAGCAGGTTGTTAATAAAAACAAAAAACATACTATGAAATGCCTATATGCTAATGCTAGAAGTAAAAAAAAAAATAAGATGGGAGAGTTAGAGTGGTTAGAGATAGATATAATTGGTATATAGTTTAAGTGAAGACGTAGATATAATTGGCATTTCTGAGACCTGGTGGAAGAAGGATAATCATCAATGGGACACTGTGATACCAGGATACATATTATATTGAAAGGAGAGAATAGATCAAATGGGTGGAGTGCTGGCACTATATATTAAAGAGGACATTGAGTCAAACAGGATAAACGTTTGCAGCAATCATAATGCAATGTTGAATCTTTATGGCTAAACTTCCAGGTGAAAAGGGAAATAAAATAGTAGTAAGAGTCTACTACTGTCCACCTTTGCCAGAATGAAAAGACAGACAATGAAATGCTAAAAGAAATTAAGGAAGCCAACAATATCAGCAGCACAGTAATAATGAGAGATTTCAATTACCCCAGTATTGACTTGGTGAATGTCACATCAAGACATGCTAGAGAGGTAAAATTCCTAGATGAATTAAATGACTGCTTCATGGAGAAGTTGAAACAAGAACCAACACGAGGGGAAACTATTTTAGACATACAGGTAGATTTTAAAAGCGTTGCTTGTGCAAAAATGGCCCCCTACATGCATATATGAGCTGCGCGCAAGCAACACAAATTTTTAAAAAGCTGGAAAGTATCCACGTACATACCTGGGCACACATCAAGAATAAGAAGGCAGAAAAGGGGTGGGGCCAACACTTATGTGTATAACACTTATGTGTGCCATTTACCTGCACAATTGTACTATTGGTCCTGATGAGGCACAGGTCTGGAGATTTTGGGCCAGAGAGATCCTGAACACCAGGGGAGGGGGAGAGAGAGAGATGGCCACTCTAACTCTCTCATCTTACTTCTTGGACTTCTGTTTAATATAAACAAAAAACACACTTTGAAATGTCTGTATGCCAATGCCAGAAGGCTAAGAAGTAAGATGGGAGAGTGAATGATGAGATAGATATAGTTGGCATCTCAGAAACCTGGTGGAAGGGGGATAACCAATGGGACAGTGCTATATCAGGCTACAAATTATATCACAATGATAGGAAGGATCAACTTGGTGGGAGTGTGGTGCTTTATGTCCAGGAGGGCAGAGTCCAACAGGATAAAGATCATATAAGAGACTAAATACACAATAGAATCTATAAGGGTAAAAATCACATATAGTGACCTTGAAGTGTTCTAGCAAGGCATAGCATCTCTGGGTGGTTTCCTTGTTGAACTTGAACCTGTGAATTTCTTGATCCTCAGATAGATCCAAAAACTGTGTTCTAGTCCTGCATATCCTCTGTAAATGGTACCTTCTCCTCTTCCTCTTCTTCCTCCACTGTTCTCCCTCTCTCCTCAACCATTGTTCAATGAAAATCCATGTTTATTATTGTCATTTTTTAATTTATTTCTTCTGGCACTCACCACCCCTCAGTTTTCCCCAATCATAATCACTCACCTCCTCCTCCAATATGCCCCTGTTTGCTCCTGTATGCCCCATTCATGATAAACATACTCACACATATTACATGTGTGCTATAACCCTTTCTGGAATGCAGTGCCATTCACTGACATATTCCTCTGAAGCAAAGCAGCAAACCTTGTATTTGATTGACAGAAAACCAGAACATAAGAACTTGCCATATTGGGTCAAACTGAATGTCCATCAAGTCTAATATCCTGTTTCCAACAGTGGCCAATTAAGGTCACAAGTACTTGGCAAGATCCCAAAAAGTAAACAGATCCCATGCTGCTGTTATACAGTGGTAAGTAGTGGCTATTTCTTAAGTCTATTTGTTTAATAACAGTTTATTGACTTCTCCAGGAATTTGTCTAAGCCTTTTTTAAACCTAGCTATGCTAACTGCCTTAACCACGTCCTCCAGTAACTAATTCCAGAGCTTAATTGTGAGTTGAATGAAAAAGAATTTTCTCCAATTTGTTTTGAATGTACTACTTACTAACTTACTCCTTCCTTCCTTTTTCAAAAATTTTTTTTAATTTTTTCTATGATTCAGAGAAGGAGCCTCAGAGTACAACTTCTCTGACTGAAATCCAGCAGATAAATGAGTAAATAAAATGATGACTGCTCATTGTTACAATTTGCTTTCCATTTCAGGTTAATTTAAAATGAGGAACTCGTTGTTAATTCATGCATGTGCCAGCTCAAAAAATGGCTGGTAAAAATTGTTGATCATGATTGGTCCTGATTCTTCCTTACCACTATCATCCTCAGATAAAATTAAAGGTTATAGGCAAGCATACTACTTAGGAAGGCGCACAGTTTCCATTATTGCCCGCTACCTCCAATGCCTCTTCACCAGAAGAAGCCAGCTGCCAAACACTAAGTTGAAAAAGATAATGCAGACTTGATAACATTTGCGTATATGTTCTTTGTAAAATAGCAAAGTATGCACAAAGTTGTATACCATTCCCAATTAAGTCCACTTTGTGCATTCTTATACTTGTGAACATCAACACAATACGTGCGTATGTCACCCTTTTGTAAAATCAGGTACTGTATATGCGCTTACGCTGCACATGCGCACATATATGTAATTTTAAAGCACATAATTCCTGTGAAAATTTACTCAGTCTTTAAGCTGAAAGCTTAGCACAGTTGCTTACCTTCTGTAAGCTCTCTTTAACTATAACAGACAAATGTGAGAACATAAAGAAAACTTCAGAAGTGTATTTCACATTAGCTTGTTTTCTCAGTATACAAGGAGAGATAGAACTGTGTTTTTCTTCTGTTTTAGGCATTTTTCCCCCTAACTAGCTCAGAATTTCCAAAGAACTGAAAATAATTCTGTTTTTCAACCAAGCTACACAAATTAGCCTTATTCTTTATCTCTATGTATTTAAAATACCTTTGATATATAATGAATAGGAATGTACACTCATTTCAAATGAATGGATAATCCAAATTGAAACAGGCCATTTTTGTTTCATTTTGTTTAAAATGAAATGAATGGAAAATGCCCCCAATAATAAAAATTTGTGTTTGCTTTTGCTTTCAGATTCCATTCAAGTCTATGGGGCAAGCAAAACAAATGTTTTCTATACAAGGCAAGACAGACAGAAGATAGCCAGCGAGGGTAATGGCAAGGAAGGATCAGGATCAATCATGATCAAACATTTTTCAGCCAGTCTTTCTGAGCTGACATTTGCATGGATTGACAATGAATTCCTCATTTTTAATTAACCTGAAACTAAAAGCAAAATGTAACTTTGAGTAGTCTCATTTATCTGATGGATTTCAGAAAGAGATGTTGTATTCTGAAGCTCCTTCTCAGAGTCAAAGAAAACGTTTTAAAAAAGATTTGAAAAGGAAAGAATATGTTAAAGCAAAGTGGGCTGGGCTCTTGCCTGGTGTCACAGTGACATTGCATGAGAGGAGATGTTTATTTATTTTATTTATTTAAAAACTTTTCTATAGCTTCGCTAAGTTATATACCATCGCAACGGTTTACAAATAGGCGCATAGACTAAGGTAAGTAAATGTAGGATATCGTACATTCTAACAGGTGCCAATAAAGTTCGGTTACAATTTCATAAATAAAATCATTTTTTGAGTAATGTTGGTCAAGTCCAGGAATATTATTGAGTTACCATCGCTTTGAGATATTACTTCTTAAATGTAGGATTGAATAAATTCATTCTCATCTGCATTACCCTGTATTTTCATTCTCTACCCTCCACACTCTTTAGTAGGGATGTGAATCGTTTTAGGACGATTAAAATTATCGTCCGATAATTTTAATATCGTCTTAAACCGTTATGGAACACAATACAATAGAGATTCTAACGATTTATCGTTATAAATCGTTAGAATCGTGAGCCGGCACACTAAAACCCCCTAAAACCCACCCCCGACCCTTTAAATTAAATCCCCCACCCTCCCGAACCCCCCCCAAATGACTTAAATAACCTGGGGGTCCAGCGGCGGTCCGGAACGGCAGAGGTTCGGAACGGGCTCCTGCTACTGAATCTTGTTGTCTTCAGCCGGCGCCATTTTCCAAAATGGCGCCGAAAAATGGCGGCGGCCATAGACGAACACGATTGGACGGCAGGAGGTCCTTCCGGACCCCCGCTGGACTTTTGGCAAGTCTTGTGGGGGTCAGGAGGCCCCCCCCCAAGCTGGCCAAAAGTTCCTGGAGGTCCAGCGGGGGTCAGGGAGTGATTTCCCGCCGCAAATCGTTTTCCGTACGGAAAATGGCGCCGGCAGGAGATCGACTACAGGAGGTCGTTCAGCGAGGCGCCGGAACCCTCGCTGAATGACCTCCTGCAGTCGATCTCCTGCCGGCGCCATTTTCCGTACGGAAAACGATTCGCGGCGGGAAATCGCTCCCTGACCCCCCTGGACCTCCAGGAACTTTTGGCCAGCTTGGGGGGGGCCTCCTGACCCCCACAAGACTTGCCAAAAGTCCAGCGGGGGTCCGGAAGGACCTCCTGCCGTCCAATCGTGTTCGTCTATGGCCGCCGCCATTTTTCGGCGCCATTTTGGAAAATGGCGCCGGCTGAAGACAACAAGATTCAGTAGCAGGAGCCCGTTCCGAACCGCTGCCGTTCCGGACCGCCGCTGGACCCCCAGGTTATTTAAGTCATTGGGGGTGGGGGATTTAATTTAAAGGGTCGGGGGTGGGTTTTAGGGGGTTTTAATGTGCCGGTTTTGCGATTTTACGATTTTTCGATTTTTCACGATTTTTCACGACTTTTCACGATATTTTACCCCCCCAAACGGCAACAATACGATTCCCTCCCCCTCCCAGCCGAAATCGATCGTTAAGACGATCGAGGACACGATTCACATCTCTACTCTTTAGTGAAGGATTTTTTAAAGAGCCATGTTTTTAAATTTTTCTTAAAAGTTTTGAGAAGTTGCAATTTAATCTGTCTGTTCACTGTTACAGAGTTACTGTATCATTGAGCAGGCAAGAGTGAGAGAGTGTGTGTGTGTGTGTGTGTCTCTCTCTCTCTCTCTCTCTGAGCATTTGTTCCTGTTTTTTCTTTTTGTTTTGTTTTGTTTTTTTTGTTACAGCCAAAGATGTTAACATGAAAAAAACAGTGGAAGATGGAAGCTATGAGGAGATCCATTGCTTTGCACACTTGTTGCATCTAGCACTAAAGGACACACTTGGTGCCAAGAAGGAAAATTGCAGTTTAATTCTGAAGAAACTGACAGACAGGTGTAGAAAATAGCAGAACATTTTCAACGAACTATGAAGGGTGAGCAGCAGCTCCATGAGAAGCAAAATGCATGAAGACACCTCTGCACTGGCTTTTTCAGTATGGAGGCACCAAGTGAAATTTCAGCTTCCTGATGCTGACAAGGTTAGTGGAGCAATGGACATGACATGTTTAGGGAAGGCAAGATAGGTGTGGCTTGACTTCTGAGATATCATGAGTGGCTACAGATGATCCAGATGTTACAAATCTTGAACCCCTTCAAGAATGTCAAGGAGGATCTCTGTTCCACAAAAGCCATTCTATGTAAGATCATCCCCCACAATCAGTATTCTAAAGAGAAAGGTAGAGGGTTTCCAGCAGGAAAAGGGACTGGTAACAGAAGGGTTGCTGTCCATAAACTTCTTGCAGCAATAGGTGTAAGATATGTTCAAAGCCCTCACCAAGAAGAATACTTACATGCCAACCAAACTGTGTGACCAGTGGATAAAAGATAGTATCATCCTCTGGTCCTACAGTATAATATACTAAAAGGCAACCCTAGTGGTAAAGTACAGGAATTGGAATGCCAAAGCCAGAGAGACAGTAACAATATAGGTATGGAAAGAGTAGGCTCCCACACAGTACTGTCAGCATGAGCAGCATCCTATCAGCTATCATTTCCTTCTCCATTTTTATCTGCCATCCCTCATGGCCACCGCAGAATGGGCTCTCTTGACACAGGTCATAGCTACTCTGGTTGACAGAAGAAGAAATTATCTCCCCACTCCCCAGAAAAGGACAATCCTGTACAAATTTCAGTCAACATTATCAGCCCATTAATGACATGGCCACAGATCCATTAACATGCTAAGTGCACAAGGCCATGGTCAGACCAGACCTGGCCAAGGTGTCCCAGCATTTCCTTTTCTATCCACCAACAAGTGTGCCTAGTGAATGTGTATTCTCAATGGCAGGGGACAATGTGAGACCACATCATTAATAGCTGGTGCCAAACTTGGTAGAAACTTGATCTTCATTATAATATACCTTCCTGTGTTCGGTTTCTCTGAATTTTCATGTGAGTGGCAGGAAAACTGAGGACAAAGCTTTACTGAACCAATGCCCACAGTTCTTACCTTCGGTGCCTTTATTGTGTTATTGCCAGTTGCCACTCTTGTTGCTGCTACCCAAGTCACTCCTCATGTCCTGCTTCTCTCCTGTTTCAGTTTCTTGCTGTGTTTTACTTCTCTTGCATTCCATTCTCTTAATCTCAATGTGCCTCTCTCTTACTGGGATGCTTTGACCACAAAACAAAAGCATAAAAAAAAGAAAATCCATATTCCTTCTATGGAAGTCTTGGAACCCTGGATACTTCTTCCTGCTTCTGCCTGGCCTGAACTTGCTGCCCTGGCAAGTCATTGATCCCTGCATCCTTCATAGTTCAGTGTCTTGCTGTTTTGTTGTACCACTCTTGTGGCCCTGCCTGATCTTTCGACCCTGTCTGTCTCTCTTTCTGGTCTATATGAGGATGTTTAGGCCACAAAAACAAAATATTGAAAAAATAAATAAAATATAAAAGCATATATCTTCATATACCACCTCTCTACAGGTTGAGCACCTTGCTGTGTTGTTCAGCACTGAGCACTGTTACTGTCCGGTCTGATCCTGAAACTGTCATGGTATCTTTGAGAACTCCTGTCCCTACTGGAACTATTTTGTCCCTTTCATGGTGCCTTGGGGAGCTGCTTTGTTTTGCTGTTCTTTAGAAGCCTTGGGCTGTTCATACTGATGTTTTGGTGTCCTTTACCCATTCCCTGATGCCTTGGGGATTTAATGACACTATGTACCCTGCTTACTCCTCCTCACTCTCTCTTGATGTTCTATGCCACTATGTTCTCTGACTTATCCCTCACTCTATCACTTGGAGTGTTTATGCTACTATGCTTCTTATCTTACCCCTCTCTGAATTTCTGGTGGTATTGATGCACTGTGTGCATTTCTCCTAACAAAAGTGACTATTTACTGTGTGTGTAGTAGTCCATATTACTGGGTTTATTTTTAGGTTAAAACTCCTAGCTTGCTGCCATAACCTACACTTTAAACTTCAAGGTGTTCATGCCACTGTTGATGCTGCTTTGCCCTTTTCATATTCCGTGGGATTTTCATGCCTCTGTTTGGGCTATTTCCCCCTTCACTGTTTTGACATATCTCGGAATGTTTCTTCCTCTTTTGGTCCTGCTTTTTTCATCTCATGGTGCCTTTGGGTGTTCATGCCACTGTTGATAATGCTTTGGTAGACTTTTGATGTGTTTGGCTATTCATGCTACTGTTGGTGCATTTTCCCCTTTTTTGGTGCCTTGGAGGTCTTCATGCCAGATTTGTTAGTACCATCTGCCCCTCTTTTGGAGCTTTAGGGGATTCTTGCCAATGTTAGATCTGCTTTGCTCCTTTCATAGTGCAGTTGAGTGTTGATGTCCCCGTTTGGGCTATTTTTGTTTTTCATGAAACTCTTGATCACACTCTTGGTGTCTTGGAATACTCTTTCCTTTGATGTCTGCCTGCAAGTTTCCATAAAACATGGATAGACCATAATATTACATCTAAAATAGGATGCATTGCTTCCCCAATTGACTTTAATGGAAAACAAAAGACTGAGTGACATAAAAAAATGAATACATTTTTTGGTCCAAACTGAACTAAATGAATCACTGTATCAAACAAATTGAATGAACAAATTGAACTGAAAATGATTCCCATGCACATCCATAATAGTCATTGTGGATGTAGGATATTCTGAAAATCAAAACCATTTCTTCTTGAATTCTTTTCTTGCAGCCATTTCAGTTGTGCTGGAATCTCTCTATGGAGCCACCTCTGTGGTATTAGATCTAGGTCCTCAGCTCTCTCATTGGTATTTATTTATTTGATTTATATTCCTCTTTTCAGGCATTTCAAAACACATTACATTCAGGTACTTTATATATTTTGCTGTCCCCAGAGGCCGCACAATCTAAGTCTGTACCTGAGGCAATGGAGGATGAAGTGACTTGCCCAAGGTCACAAGGAGCAGCAATGGGATTTGAATGCTGGTTTACAGCCCACTGCTCTAACCACTAGGCTACTCCACTCCATCTGGTCCATTATTCACATTGGCTATTACTCCCAGGGTTCCTCATGTATTATGAGATCTCAGTCTTGGTGTTCCTCTTTTGTAGTGGATCCTGGTTCTGAGAGTCCCTCTATTGTTACTGAATACCATTTTTCTCTATGTCATAGACTTTCTTTAAGATGTTTGCTTCGTTTACTGAACAACTGCAGTATGTTATCAGCTTTTTGCCATGATTGGTGAATATCCTTTTGTTCATCTGTTGCTAAATATTGTTTTGGCATAATATTAATATAGGGCTTTTTTCAGTGGTCATGAACATACTTTTTTTTTTAACACCCTCTGTTACAGATACAGTATCATGTATTTCTGGCAGAGAAAAATGCCCCAAGAATAGCCAGAGTAAGATTCTGTAGAGTAGCTTATCCCCTTGTTTGAATACATAATTATTTACTTTTTTAGGCCAAGGACACATCTTCACTGCCCCCTGCTGGCTTTTTACATAATTCACTGAATAAAGCATGAACTTTGGATACTTTTGATAGGAAGCAGAATCCCTTAGAATATCCAGGTTGTTTCTTTGTTAGATTGCCACATATTCCCCATTACCTTCCTTTTCTGACTGTGAAGCAAATAATAGCACAAGTTAGAATCTCTGTCCATACTATTAGAGGAAAGGAAATGTGCAAAATGTACCTTAACAGTTGTGATGTAAAAATTCAGTGTCTTTCTTATTGTACTATGCCTTCATTTTTGCCTGTTTTAAATATGTTGTGGTGTGTGTGTGTGTTGATGGGGGGAGGTGAGAAAGACTATAGGGTAAGATAACAAGCAAAGCAAAATATAATGATTAGGAGAACTATTTACTAAGCTACCATAATGTGTTAACATGTTAAATGTGAAGTTGGCACTCAGCGCACATTAATAACTTATTATTGTACATTATCGATAATGTGCATTTCCACTTTGTCATATAACATAGAAAAATCAGGCCTATGCATACCAAAATGAATGAGTAGTATCTCATGTAAAGCCAATGCAGTCAGGCCCACCACCCCATTAATACCTAAAGGAATATCAAGTCCTGATATACAATCCCCCCTCACACATTTACATACACCTGCAACAAAGAAACAGCCCACTCCAGAAATTAACTCTGTGTGGCTCTCTCTGCATAGCATCCCCATCCCAAAATATAAAATTGTAAGCCTTGCCTCTAGATTTACAACCCTCCTCCATGCAGAATGTAACTCTAGCTGTCAGCACATACTAAGCAAAAAGGAGCTTTGCATTAGCAGGAGCTAGTTTGGTGCCCCATTAGCTTCTGGGGCTATTTCAGATAAAGGGGGTGGGGATCCAAATTATACTTATGAAATGTATGTTATTATAAATTGCATTACAGTATATTTTGAATTGTGAAATATATAATCATTATTTTTAATAAAGCAAAACTCCCCATTAATGCAAAGCCATAAATCAAAACAGTTATTAAACAGGAGAAAAAGGATATGTTTACATTACTAGCAACGGTAACATGGAATAGACTTAGTTTTTGGGTACTTGCCATGTTCTTATGACCTGGATTGGCCACTGTTGGAAACAAGATGCTGGGCTTGATGGACCCTTGGTCTGACCCAGTATGGCATTTTCTTATGTTCTTACTTATGGATATCTGGTTTTGATTCCCTGACTTGTTTCCCTGTCAATAAAGGTCTGCTTCCTCTGCCCTTATTCCACATGTGCACGGTGTCATCTGGGAGGGGAACATATCCCAAAAAAAGATAAATAAGTGGATAACTTAAAATGAGATTTCTAATGTATTCCATGACTGCTAGTATAACCAATCCTAAAAGCCAGCAGATATGAAACCCCTGGAAGAAAGTTTTCAAAGTCAAATGCAAATATTTTTATTCACTGAAGCCAGTAAATATCTTTCTTCATAAAGTTTCCTAGGTCCTGAAATTGGGTGAATGGAGCCCTGGTGGTAGGAATAATTCTAGTTCTAACTAGAGTCAGTTAAACTACATCAGTTGCATTATTTGGTAGTCCAGTGATAATTCACATGGCAGTAACAATGAGCAGACTGCAAACAGGCATAAACTTTACCTGTCCTTTTATTCCTGCTGGTTTGAGAAATTGGTAGGGCAGCAAGAAATCATTTAAAAGTGTAGAAAATCATTTTACATGCTTCCAATTATAAAAATCCAGGAAAATGAAAGATATGTTGATCTCATGATAAACTAGGTTAATCAGTGTCATAAGTTTTGCATAATTGCTTTCTGTAATATTTTCTTCATACTTTCACATGACAGTGCAGTTTTCTCTTCACTCTGTATTCATTGAATTACTATTTAAAAGCAAACTGGTAAATAGAATGAAGAAATATTTCTGTGTAAAAGAGGCATGGTATCTATGAAATTTTATTGTAAAATTTGTCAATGAATTTTGGTTTTATATATTGCTAAATATATTTTTGGTAGTGAAAAATAGTCCTATCTAGACTGCATATATTAAGATAGCTTGTTATGACTAAAGATGATATTACATCTGAAAATGGGCTTAGTTCTTGTACCTATGAAATAAACGTTTAACATTGAACTGTTGCGATGCGGCCCATGGCTGGTGCCACGAGCCACCTCTTACCTTCTTCCATCCCGCTCTCCGTGGCCCAGAGGCTGCCCAAGTGGTTTCCTGTGGCAGGGCTACAGACACTGTGGTTTTCTGCGGCCCAGAGGCCGCTGTCTTAGCCGCTCCCGTGGCGGGCCAGGAGCCGCTGATGTCATCGCCTCGCGGCCTGGAGGCCACTGTCGACATCTGTCCCTCCGCGGCCGGGAGGCCGCGGTCAACGGACTCAATTGCAGCATAGAGCTGCTCCCAGAGGCCTCCTTGCGGCTAGATGCCGCCTCCATCGGAGCCTGCACGGCCCAGCTCTGGCTCCTGCACTCCTCTTCTCAGTGTCTGCAGAGACACTGTCTAGGGTCCTGCAGACTTCCTCCTTCCTGCTTCCCCTAGGCGCGGGGCCACGCTCTCTGCCCTTCTTAAAGGGCCAGTGAGGGAGTGGGACCTGAATGACCTCACTTCCTGGAACACCCTCTTCTGCCTACAAAAGGCTCTTCAGGTCAGTCATGCCTTGCCTTTGCAAGGAGCCAGTCCTTCTCCAGGATTCCTTGTCTCTCGCTCTTGCTTGGCATTCTTGTTATTCGTCTTGGGAACCCTCGTCGTCATCTGTTCCTGGTCTTGTCCTGATGTTCCCTTCCAGTCTTGATGTTCCTTGGCCTCATCTTCATGTCCTGATGTCCATCTTGTCCACATGTCTTCAAGCTCCACCATGATCCATCCTAGCGTGATCCACAACCAGCCTGGCTGGGCTGAGTAGGGCGCGCTGTGGCCCAGTGATCCGCGACCACCCCCGCTGGGGTGTGTAGGGCGCTGGTGGGTCTTCTCCATTGAGTGGAGACGAAGATCTCCTTGTCCTTTATCACCTATGGAGTCCGGAGTCTTCAGGATGTCTTGCTTGTTCTTACTCGCTGCCCTTAACTGAGTGTCCTGGGAGTCCGATTAGGATGTCCGGAGCCTTCGCCAAGGAGGCCTGATGTTTTAACCTGTTCCAGATGCTTTGGTTCCAGATTAGACTCCTAGCTTCCTTCTGTCCTTCCTTCCTTCCGTCCTCAGTCCAATGTTCACCAGGCCTACAAAGCTCAGTCCAAGATGGAGGTTGCTACAGGCATCACCCGGATTCCTTCTCATGCTGAGTTTTAGCCTGCTTTTAATCTCGTCTTGTCCGAGTCTGATCTTCAGTTCCAAGTCTTCGTCTTCCTCAACACCTGAGTCTGTCTTCCTCAATGCCTGAGTCTTCATCTCTTGGTTCTGTGTCAGATGTTTCCATCTGCCTGCCTCTATCTGGCCTGCCACTTCTTGCCGTTATCCAGCGGCAAGTCCAAAAGGGCTTGGAGTGGTGGGAGGATCACTCAGAGACCACCATTGTGTTGGTGGCCTCATGGAAGCGTGCAGGTTCGGTGGAGGGTCAGGTTCCCCAGTTCCCAGACAAGGACCATCTCTCCACAAGGGCACACACACCTTGTCCCGCACTGGGGAGCGCCCCCTAGCGCTCCCTTCCATCGCAGTACAACAGAACTCCTCTCTTCAAGAAAACCAGGCTAAGGAGATTCTTAGCAAAAGCAGTCATCAGGTCCTGGCATGCAATGGGCTGGGTAATGATATTGTATATTAAGGAAAAAGCAGTGTAAATTTTCTAAAACTTGTGTACTTCCACACCAATTTTAGGGGTAGCAAACACATGTAAAGGTTAGTTCACAATCATAGGTCATAGTTGAACAGTGGCAGTGTGGATGGGTAGACTAAATAGGCCATATGGTCTTTTTCTGCCATGTTGTTTCTATGATGTATGTAATCACAGAAGACTTAAATTAGATTATGGAGGCAGGACCCTTCTGGCTTCCTTTGGAGAGTTTGCTTTGTGTGAAACTGTTCCTATTCAGGATATAATATCATCTCAGTTTTCTTCTTTCTGAAAAAGGCACAGATCTTTGCATTAAACCATGCAGAAAGTTATGCCAGCACATATCACAATATAACACATTCACCTAAAATGTAGTATATATTTTTTTTTCAATATAAAAAATGTGACAGAAGATGTAATGCTGGGAGATAGGCCAGATGTTATTTATTTATTTATTTAAGGATTTTTATATACCGGGGTCTGTAAGAAACATCACCTCGGTTTACATTCAAACATTAATTCAGCAAAGAGCTTTACAATATAACATAATAACTGTATGAATATAAGACTAATTATAACTTTGTAAAAATAAAAAAAAAAAAAAAAATTAATATAAGAGTGTCTGTAGAAATATTCAGAAAGGTATATAATAGAACTCAGTTTATTGATAGAAGGCTTTTTTGAATAGCCAGGTTTTTAAGTTTTGTTTAAATTTTTTGTGGCAAAGTTCCTGGCATAATTCAGAGGGCATAGTATTCCATATTGTGGATCCAGCAATGATGAAAGAACGTTCTTTTGTAGTCGAAAGTTTGGTCAAATTAGGCGCAGGGATCTTCAGTTTCGCAAGATGTTGGAATCTGGTAGGTCGGATTGATGTTTTGAATTGTAATTGATCATTGAACCATTGCATTTCTCTGTTGTGAACGGCTTTATGTATAAGAGTCATGGATTTATATACTATCCTTGAAGCCACAGGTAGCCAGTGCAATGACTGAAGTGCTGGAGTTATGTGCTCATGGCGTCTCGTGTCAGTGATGATGCGGGCAGCTGTATTTAGTAACATTTGCAAAGGCTGGATTGTTGTTTTAGGTAGTCCTAATAGCAATGCATTGCAGTAATCAATTTTTGATAGAATTGTTGCTTGCAAGACTGTACGGAAATCATACTGGTATAAAAGGGGTTTAATGCGTTTTAGTGTGTGTAGCTTAAAGAATCCATTTTTAATTGTATCAGCGATGAATTTTTTGAAAGTAAGATTGTTATCAATAATAACGCCAAGGCTACGTACTTGCTGAGACATTGTAGAGATGTGTTGTGAGAGGTTGGAGTTGTTCAGTAAAGTATTATTTGGGGGTGATATAATCATAAGCTCAGTTTTATTGGTGTTAATAGCTAATTGGTTGTCCGTAAGAATTGATTTAATTTCTGATAATGCTGCATTCCAAAAGCTCAGGGCATTTGTAATTGAGTTGGTAATAGGAATAATAATCTGTACGTCATCCGCATATATAAAATATTGAAGACCCAGTTTAGAGAGTAGCCGGCATAGTGGAGAGAGGTAAACATTAAATAAAGTAGATGAAAGAGAGGATCCTTGTGGGACTCCTTGAGAGAGATTTCTTGGTTTGGATTCACTTTGTCCACATTTAACACTGTAAGTTCTGTTGCTCAGAAAAGATTGGAACCATAGTAGTGCTGCGCCAGAAATGCCTATTTCAGAAAGGCGGTTTATAAGGGTGTTGTGATTTACTGTGTCGAATGCAGCTGAAATATCAAGAAGAGCGATGAGATATGATTTTCCAGTATCAAAAGCTTTTAGTAAAATCTCTGAGAGAGAAATTAAAAGTGTTTCAGTGCTGTGATACTTTCTAAACCCATATTGGGATGGGAAGAGAAGATGATGCTCATCAAGATAATCAGTTAGTTGTTTGTTGATGATTCTTTCCATTACTTTTGAAAGGAAAGGTAGGTTAGAAACTGGGCGAAAGTTTGCTGGATCAGATGAGTCTAGGTTTGCTTTTTTTAATGTAGGCGTTATTATAGCATGTTTTAGTAAAGAAGGAACAATGCCTGAGGTGATGGATTTGTTAAGAATCATTGCAATGGGTTTAGCTATAGTTGTACGTATTGCAAGGAGAATCTTAGTAGGCATGATGTCTGTGGGGGTGGAAAGCTGGTTTTATTTTCTTTAGAATTGATTCGACTTCAATACCAGTAGTAATTTCTAGATTGGTAAGCTTTGTTTCAGCTTTATTTTGAGTGTTGAAGATAAGAATCAATTCACATGGACACTACATTTTTATTTATTTCATAAAATTTATATTCCGTACATTCTGAATGATCACGGCGGATTCCATAAAGAACATTCATAAAAATAAAAAATAAAATAAAAGCACTGAGTACAAGTTAAAAACAATAAAAACTGGTAATCAAAACACAATGTTAGAAAATAAAAACAACTACAATAGGCATATACATAGACACTGTTTAATAGTAAAATGCCTGAGGTGGTAGGGCCAGGATTGGATGGAGGGGATAAAAAAGAAAAACCCGAGAATACGTTTACAGTGGGATTGGTTGTTGAATCACACTTTTGTGCAACGCTTGTATTGTACACTGTTTGCTGTATTGCATCTGCTATTGTTATCCCATGTGTATGTAACATCTTCCAGTTAATAAAAATTATTTTGATAAAAAAAATAGTAAAATGCCTCTCCTGTACAATTACAACTGTCATATACATTATTTTATTTATTTATTTATTTGTTTTTATATACCGACATTCGATCGAAATATCACATCGGTTTACAGGAAACTGAGAGATAGGGCGGGGTCCGCCCTATTTTACATTGTAACATGGAAGAATATAACTATATTACATTATAATTATAGTACATTATAACACGGTAACAGTAGAACAGGTAGATTATAACTATATTACATCATGGAAGCAATGTTTGCAATAACATGGTGATCATTTAGTTATGAATTAAATGACAGGAGGGGTTGGGAGGAGGTTCGGTAAGGTTCGGGGTTTGGGGGGGGGGAGGGGGTGGATCGGGGGGGTCAGAGGGTGAGATGCGTATGGGATGGGACGTTGTAGGTGGGTTAAGTGTCTGGTGGGAAGGCTTTTGTGAACAGCCATGTTTTGAGATGTTTTTTGAAGGCTTGTGATGAGGGTTCATTTCTGAGCTGGGGGGGGAGGGAGTTCCACAGTGAGGGACCTGCTATTGATATGGCTCGTTTGCGGGTGGCGTTGAGGTGTGCGGCTTTGCAATTGGGGATAGACAGGAGTCCTGTGTTGGAGGATCTGAGGTTTCTTTGTGTGGGGTATGGGTGTATTGAGGCGTTTAGCCAGTTCATTTCATTGTTGTTTATTTTTTTGTGTATGAGGGTGAGGGTTTTGTATTGGATTCTTTGTGTGATGGGGAGCCAGTGGAGTTCTTTGAGAGTGTGTGTGATGTGTGAGGATTTTCTGCTGTTAGTGATGATTCTGGCAGCGGCGTTTTGTAGAACTTGGAGGGGTTTGAGGTGGATTTCAGGTAGGCCAAGAAGGAGTGAGTTGCAGTAGTCGAGTCTTGAGAAAATAAATGATTGAAGGACTGTTCGGAAATCGTGCGCTTGGAGCAGGGGTTTGAGCTTTTTCAGAGTTTGTAGCCTGAAGAATCCATCCTTGATTATATTAGAGATGTGGCGTTTGAGGTTGAGTTGGTTGTCGATGGTTACGCCTAGGTTTCTTGTGGCTGGTGTGAGTGTGTTTCCTGGGATGTTTGGGACCCCTGGGTTGTTTAAGCTTCCTGAATAGTTTGGGGTGGTGGTGTTGAGGGGAGATGAGGGACGGTCATCGTGGATGTGGAGGATTTCTGTTTTGGTTTGGTTGAGGCATAGCGATAGTTGAGCTAGCAGGTGGGATAATTTTGAGTTGAGTTTGCTCCATTTTTCCATGGTGTGTTCAACGGATTTGCTTATGGGGAGTAGAATTTGTATGTCGTCTGCATAGACGAAGTAGGTGAGGTTTGCGTTTGAGAGGTATTTGCAGAGGGGGAGGAGGTAGATGTTGAAGAGGGTTGAAGAAAGGGAAGATCCTTGGGGGACGCCATGTGTGAGGGGTACTTGGGCGGATTGAGATGTGTTTGTCTTGACGATGTAGGATCTGTTTGAGAGGTAGGACTTGAACCATTTGATTGTGGTGTCTCGTAGGCCAATTTCTTTCAGTCTGGTGAGGAGAGTTCTGTGGTTGATGGTGTCAAAGGCGGCTGATATATTAAGTAGTATCAGGAGGAATGATTGGCCTTTCTCTCGTCCTCTGAGGATGGTATCGGTGAGAGAGAGGAGAAGGGTTTTGGTGCTGAAGAATTTTCTGAAACCGTGTTGAGCTGGGTGGAGAACATTATGTGCGTCCAGGTGATCTGTGAGTTGGTTGTTGACTGTTTTTTCGATGATTTTTGCTAGGAAAGGGAGGTTGGAGACTGGTCTGTAGTTTGCTGGGTCAGTTTTGTCGAGTTGGGGTTTTTTGATGATAGGTTTGATGATGGCGTTCTTGAGTTTGTCTGGGTAGATTCCTTGCTCGAGGGAAAGGTTGATGATGTAGGTTATTGGTTTGACAATGATCTCTCTGATTAGTTTTAGGGTTTTGATGGGGATAGGGTCTAGAGGGTGGGGTGCTGGGTTGGTTTTTTTGATGATGGGTTCAATTTCTGTAGATGCGACGGGGGTGAAATGTGACCATGTGTGGACGTGAGGGAGGATATCCGTTGAGTCGGTGTGGGTTTGTGGAATCTTAGCAATGATGTTGTCGACTTTGTCTTTGAAGAATTGTGCTAGATTTTCACTGGAGATGTTGCCGGCGTTTGGGGTTGCGTCATTCTGGGTAGGGTTTGTTAGGTCTTTGACGTAGGTGAAGAGGGTCCTTGGGTTGAATTGAAAATCATGAATTCTAGTTGTGTAGAATTTGCGCTTTGCTGTGTTGAGGGCAGTTGTATAGTTGTGTAGAAGCGTTCTGTATTTGTCCTTTAGGTTTGGGGTAGGGGTTCGTCTCCACTGCTTTTCGGTTTGTCTCAGTGCTTGCTTGGAGGTTTTCAATTCTGGGGTGTACCAATGATATTTCTGCTTTGTTGATGATTTGATTTCTTTTCTTATCGTGGGACAAAAAGTGTTGGCTATGTCTGTATTGATGGAGATCCAGGAGTTTGTGGCGGAGTTGGCATCATTGAGGGTGATTGTCTTTAGGGCTTCAGGTAGCAGTTTAGCTAGATCTTCACTGGAGCATGGTTTGGTGAATTCTATGAAGCGGTTGTCAGTTTTTGGTGGGGTAGAATGGAGCTGAAGCTTGGCTTGGATGAGACTGTGGTCGGACCAGGGGGTAGGAGTTGCAGTAGGTGTTCCTGTTGCGGAAATTTTGTTGTTTATGAAGATTAGGTCCAGGGTGTGGCCAGATTTTTGTGTGGGAGTGTTGATGATTTGGGTGAAGCCAATAGCGGACATGGTGGATAGGAGTAGTTCACTGGTAGGAGAAAGTGGGTTGGTGTCTATATGGAGATTGAAGTCTCCTAGTATGATGGAAGGCTCTTGTAAATTGATGTGAGAAGTGATGGATTCAATCAGGGGGGATAGGTTTTGCTGTAGGCAGCCTGGGGTGGCGTAGAGGAGCAGTATTTGGAGGTTTTTGGATTTGAATAGGTTGGTCTCAAATGGGGTTGGTAGGTTTAGGGAGTGGGAGGAAAATTTGAGCTTTTTGTGAGCAAGGAATAGTAGTCCGCCTCCTTTTCTTTTGCATCTGGGTATGGAGAATATATTGTATGTGTTTCTGGGCAGTTGGTTGAGTAGGACTGTGTCTGTGTGTTTCAGCCAGGATTCTGTTATACAGAATATGTCTGGTAGGGAGTCTGTGAGCAGGTCGTGGATGATTGGGATTTTTTTGGTGATCGACTGTGCGTTGATGAGGTAGAGAGTGATGAATGTGAGTGTAGTATGGGGTATGTTGGGATTGATGTGGATTTTGGTGAGGCGCCTGCTGTTGGGTGGGGTGTTAGGGGAGTGGTGGCGGTTGTAGCGGTGGGGTAGTTTGGGAATGTAATGCGTTGTAGCCATTGCGTGTGGTTGTCGTGTGAGGGGGTTGTTTTGTGGGAGGAAAAGGAGGGGGGGAGGTACTCGGGGGGAGACACGAAGGGGATTCGCTTCTATGGCGCTAGGCACACGGCGCAAGTCATTGGTATGGAATTCCAGATATATATCACTGGGTGGGGCAGCTGTGTGGTGGGAGATGGGGTGGGTCGTTCGGTGTGGGAGAGTTCGTTCAGTGCCTATTGCCGCTGGTCTCGCTGTGTTCGGACCCTGATGGTTCTGGAGCCGATTGTGCCGAGCTGGGCTCAGGTCCGCGGTGATAGGCTGTTCCCTGGAGGGGTGGAGATTGTAGTTCTGTGATGTGTCCAGCCGGTCTTTCAGAGAAAAGCTGGATGGCTCAGGCAGTGCTGGGACGTTGAACCTCTTGGATCTGTGTGTGGTTCGGTGACTTTAGGTTGGGGTTGGGGTGTCTTCGGTTAGATGTGTAGGGGGACGCCACAGGCACAGGTTCGCACGAAGGGGCGCACACAAAGGGGCAGGCCCCTTTGTTGCGCTCCTTCGGCGCGTGACGCTTGGCGCGTGACGCCTAGCCAAGTGTGACTTTTAAATCTGTCTCTCGTCTTGGGCGCGCTTGGGTGATGTCATCAGTGGAGCGACGCCGGCTGGTAAGTGATTCTTGTTGAGCGATCGATTCCGGCCTCGTGGCCGGTGCGGTGCCGTCAGTGGTAGGGCGAGAATTAGAGGCCTTACACCGATGGGCCCTGCGCCGGCTGTGCGGCCCTTCTCCCAGCTCCTACTGGTCCGTGGGGGTCGCAGATCGTGGCGTCCGGCGGGATCGCTGGGTGTCGGCGGTGAGAGGGGCGTTCGAGTGAGCAGCGCGGCTTTAAATCCCCTGGCTTCAGGCGCGCTTGGGTGACGTCATCGGTGGAGCGACGCCTGCTGGTAAGTGATTCTTGTTGAGCAATCGATTCCGGCCTCGTGGCCGGTGCGGTGCCGTTGGTGGTAGGGCGAGAATTAGAGGCCTTACCCCGATGGGCCCTGCGCCGGCTGCGCGGCCCTTCTCCCAGCTCCTACTGGTCCGTGGGGGTCGCAGATCGTGGCGTCCGGCGGGATCGCTAGGTGTCGGCGGTGAGAGGGGCGTTTGAGTGAGCAGCGTGGCTTTAAATCCCCCGGCTTCAGCGCGCTTGGGTGACGTCATCGGTGGAGCGATGCCGGCTGGTAAGTGATTCTTGTTGAGCGATCGATTCCGGCCTCGTGGCCGGTGCGGTGCCATCGGTGGTAGGGCGAGAATTAGAGGCCTTACCCCGATGGGCCCTGCGCCAGCTGCGCGGCCCTTCTCCCAGCTCCTACTGGTCCGTGGGGGTCGCAGATCGTGGTGTCCGGCGGGATCGCTGGGTGTCAGCGGTGAGAGCTAACTGCAGCAAATTCTTAGCCTTGTTTTGATTCGAACACTATAGAAAAGGCCAAGGTGACTTTTCAGGATCATAAATGACCTTTTGATCAGAAAAACTGAAAGCAATCCAGAAACATAAGTCTTTCCAAGTTAAAATTATCAAATAAGAACTGACAAGAAAGAATTCAAGAAAGACCTAGGTTTCTTAACTCATTATGAGCCACATATGTCCACTGCTTGTCACCTTCTGATCACTCATCAACACCACTATCCCCCCCCCCCCACTCACACGTACACACATACACATACTTTTCCCCTCACTCTATTTTCTTTGTATGTTTCTTTTTTTACTTTATAAAGAGCAATGTAATACTTCCAAGTGACAACATAACAGAGCATGTAAATACAGAACCCCTGTAAAGACACATCTGCAAACAATACAAATCCATTTGTAGAGAACCCTATGGGTTTCGACTAAGAAGCTAGTCTCATTGTCATAGGAGGAGAAGAAGAAATATTTGTTGGACTTGGCTTCCCCATGTGGGAGATTGAAATGATGGAGCCCAGTGAGTATAAAAAATAGTGCCACTATTTTATGGTGTGGATTTTGAGTTAGTCCTTTCAGGACATAGGATGTTTTACACCTTCTCCTGTTTTTTGTTGTTTTGGGGAAAGGACCCTTGGGTTTCTAGGACTGAAGCCTTGGTATGGAAGAGAGGAATGAGTGCCTTTTTTCCCCTTTTTGAAGAAGTCATGTTTGCTCTGTTTGAGTTAGTGTGAAGAAAGTTTTATCCACCCTTCCTTCCTCCTTTTTGGTTTCTTGTTTTCAATAATTTTATTTTTGCCTCCTACCTGAGGGGATCATTTAATAAGCATTTTTCCCATAGTCATAGAATGGGAGAAAACCTTTAATAAATAGGACCTTGAGTCTCCTTGGGCCCAGGGACTCAGGACTTAACATTTGTAAGGAGTGGGAATCTCTCCAACCCCTAGCTTCATCAAAATGTGTTATTATTGCATTGATAATGCCCGCATTAAGAAAAAGGGGCATGTTTAGGGCAATTTTAGAATTACCACACCACACAGTAACTTACTGCTTCACATCAGTAATATCGCATGGTGCGGTAAACCTAGTGCACCCAACATTAATCCCTATTTTTCACGTCTTGTGCTAAGGGGGGGGGGGGGGGGGGGAGAAAGAGAGAGCCTCTGGGGAGATGAGGGTGAGAGAACACAGTAGAAATTTCATCTTTGTGAGACTTTCTTCACTCCAAATGATGTCAAATCTTCGCCAAGGTGTACTGTGCTGTTCGTACATGCAAAACAGGCTCCTAAACCCTAAACCACCACTAACACCTCACTTCGACATATTAGATGGCCCTCCTATAGAGCAGTGGTTCTCAACCTTTTTTTGGCCGGTACACACCTGACAAATGGTTCTCACATGCGTGACACACTGAACATGTGACCATCACGGGGCTAAATGTAAACATGCACTCTGCATCCACAGGAATCCCCTCAACCCCCAGCAATGAGTGCAGAGCAGATCTAGGGCATTACCCGTACAACTCACCATACAAAAAAGATATTCTGGTTCTGATGACATCTCAGTAAAAGCAAAACAATCTCCCTTTACTACCAGGCACAATAGCCTTCCTTAAGAAAAGACAGTAATTTACCACTAATGCATATCCTATTGAGAAAACACAACAAATAAGATTGATGCAAATGCCTATATGCTAGTAAAATACCTCACCTCGGTCACACACCCAGAACTGACCTTCACCAAGTACAGAAAAAACACAAATTATAAATATAGAGACAGAAACTGGAATGGAAAACCAAAAAAGCCACTCTGCATGCAGTGCGAACCTGGAGAAATGGAAAGAGAAATATAGCACCTAAGATACTTCCAGGATCTGCAGTAATGCATATAAACTAATCCATGCAAAATGACACCTGTATTATGGAACACACGCAAACAGTAACAACCCTATCTAAGAAATACAACTATTAAACCAGGCCCTAAACACTAATACATTTCCTATTGGGAAAACAGAATAAGCCAAGCTGCTACAGAGCCCTACACAGAAATAATTGTAAAGTTATACCAAAAATGTTACAAAACAGCTGCTGAACAGAATAATATTCAATTAAACACTCATAAAAATTATTAAAACATGTCCAAATATCAATAAAATATTTCAAAACAGCAGATATCGCATAATACCTAATAATTAAAATGGCAGTCAATCAAGAAAAATAAATTTAAAAAGCCACCTTTACTTACCCTCTCCAGCAACTCTCCTACTCCTTTCCCATCCAGGCCAATAGCACTCACCAGAAGCAGCAAGGGCTGCTGAAGCTCTGTCCTCGCAGTCATCTTCCTGACCAGTCTCGCTCTCTCACACAGAAACACATCACCTTCCTGACCAGTCTCACTCTCTCAATCACACACAAAAGCTCTCACACCCCTACACACAAACTCTCACCCAAGCACCCATCCACACCCCCACACACAAGCTCTCACCCATTCACACTCCCACACACAAGCTCTCACCCAAGCACCTATTCACACCCCCACACACAAGCTCTCACCCAAGCACCTATTCACACCCCCACACACAAGCTCTCACCCATTCACACCCCCATACACACAAGCTTTCACCCATTCACACCCACACACACTAGCTCTCACCCAAGCACCCATTCACACCCACAAGCTCTCACCCAGGCTTCCATTCACACCTACCGACACAAGCTCTCACCCAGGCTTCCATTCACACCAGCTCTCATCCAGGCTTCCATTCACACCCACACACATAAGCTCTCACCCATTCACACCCACAGACACAAGCTCTCACCCATGCATCCATCACACCCACAGATATAAGCTCTCACTTAGGCACCCATTCACAACCTCAGACACAAGCTCTCAGCCATGCATCCATTCACACCCACAGACAAATGCTCTTACCCAGACAACCATTCACACCCTCAGACACAAGCTCTCACCCAGGCACCCATTCATACCCTCAGACACAAGCTCTTACCCATGCATCCATTCACACACAGACACACCCCCAATTAGACCCCACGACCAGTCTCAGTCTATTTCACACCAGTCATCTTCATGACCAGTCTCGCTCTCTCACACAGAAACACATCACCTTCCTGACCAGTCTCGCTCTCTCAATCACACACAAAAGCTCTCACACCCCCACACACAAGCTCTCACCCAAGCACCCATTCACACCCCTACACACAAACTCTCACCCATTCATACCCCCACACACAAGCTCTCACCCAAGCACCCAAGCACCTATTCACACCCCTACACATAAGCTCTCACCCATTCACATCCCCACACACAAGCTCTCACCCATTCACACCCACACACACAAGCTCTCACCCAGGCTTCCATTCACACCTACAGACACTAGCTCTCACCCAAGCAACCATTCACATCAGCTCTCATCAAGGTTTCCATTCACACACACACACAAGCTCTCATCCATTCATACCCACAGACACAAGCTCTCACCCATGCACCGATTCACAACCTCAAGATACAAGCTCTCACCCAGGCTTCCATTCACACACACACACACTAGCTCTCACCCAAGCAACCATTCACATCAGCTCTCATCCAGGTTTCCATTCACAAACACACAAGCTCTCATCCATTCATACCCACAGACACAAGCTCTCACCCATGCACCCATTCACAACCTCAAGATACAAGCTCTCACCCAGGCACCCATTCACACCAACTCTCATCCAGGCTTCCATTCACACCCACACACATACATTAGCTCTCACCCAAGCACCCATTCACACCCACAAGCTCTCACCCAGGCTTCCATTCACACCTACCGACACAAGCTCTCACCCAGGCTTCCATTCACACCAGCACTCATCCAGGCTTCCATTCACACCCACACACACACAAGCTCTCACCCATTCACACCCACAGACACAAGCTCTCACCCATGCATCCATCACACCCACAGACATAAGCTCTCACTTAGGCACCTATTCACAACCTCAGACACAAGCTCTCAACCATGCATCCATTCACAGACACAAGCTCTCACCCATGCATCCATTCACACCCACAGACTAAAGCTCTCACCCAGGCACCCATTCACACACAGATACACCAGCTCTCACCAAAACAACTTCTTCCTTCACTGCAGGGATGGGCTCCAGTTCCGCCGCGGCTTTAATCTGGTGGGCCTTCTTTTTTCGGTGCCACGGGAATGGGCGCCTCAGTCGGGGGTCGGGTTTCCTCTTTGCCGCTAGGGGTCACGTTTTCCTCTTCACTGCTACAGGAATGGGCTCCCATAGCGGCCTTGCACCATCAGGGTCAGGTTTTCCTCTTCTCCGCTACGGGGATGGGCTTCCGTAGCAGCCTTGCACCTTCGGGGTCAGGTTTTCCTCTTCATCGCTATGGGGATGGGCTCCCGTAGCAGCCTTGCTTCGTCTGGGTTCTACATTGCCATTCCTCCCACCCCACTCCCGGGCTATACCGTGCCTGCCTCACCAGCCAATCAAAGGCTTCCTCCCTTCTTCCTACTCCCACTGGCAGGTAGAAGGGAGGAGGCTTCCGATTGGCCTGCGCGGGGGAAGACAAAATGAAGGAGGCTTCCCATTGGGCAGTGGGGGTTGGAAGAAAGGAGGCTTTCAATTGGCCCACGGGGGCTGGAAAAAGGGAGAAGGAAAGTACAACAGGGCAGTGAGACACCTGGAGACGCGACACATCTGCCGGTGTTTGACGACACACTGGTGTGTCGCGACACACCGGTTGAGAAGCCTGCTATAGAGATATAAATAGGTGCACACAGTGAGGCTCGCTCTCTCTCTCTCTCTCTCTCTCACACACAGAAATGGCCATTTTACACAGCCTAATGCCAGGAAAAAAGGTGTAGTTATTTCCAGCGTTAAAACCGTGCTATAGCATATTTTATGCTATCGCACGGTGCAATATTGCCCCTCATTTAACTAAATCCTGCCAAAATTCCTCACTGATCCCGCCCCTCCAAAAAAGTTTTCATTTGCGCCGTGCGGTATGAACAATAACGATTGCATTATAATGCCATAGTGTATTTTGATGAATTACCATATTTGATAAAAAGACCACTTTGTTGTCAACTCCCCAGAAATATGAACTACTTTTTCAACATTTGCATCTATTGTAGAAGAACATAAGAACATAAGAAAATGCCATACTCGGTCAGACCAAGGGTCCATCAAGCCCAGCATCCTGTTTCCAACAGTGGCCAATCCAGGCCATAAGAACCTAGCAAGTACCTAAAAACTAAGGGGTAGATTTTAAAAGAAGCGCGATCAGCCTACTTTTGCTTGCGCATCAGACTCAAGCAAAAGTACGCTGGATTTTAGTAGATACGCGCGGAGCCGCGCGTATCCACTAAAATCCTGGATCGGCGCGCGCAAGGCTATCGATTTTGTATAGCCTGCGCGCGCCGAGCCGCGCTGCCTCCCCCCGTTCCCTCCAAGGCCGCTCCGAAATCGGAGCGGCCTCGGAGGGAACTTTCCTTTGCCCTCCCCTCACCTTACCCTCCCTTCCCCTACCTAACCCACCCACCCGGCCACTGTCTACACCCTACCCCCCCCTTACCTTTGTCGGGGGATTTACGCCTCCCGGAGGGAGACGTAAATACCCTGCGCGCCAGCGGGCCTGCTGCGCGCCGGGCCGCGACCTGGGGGCGGGTACGGAGGGGCGCGGCCACGCCCCCGGGCCATAGCCACGCCCCGTACCCGCCCCCAAAAACGCTGCCGACACGCCCCCCGCAACGCCGCGCGCTCCGGCCCCCGCCCCCCGACACGCCCCCCTCCGAGAACCCCGGGACGTACGCGAGTCCCGGGGCTCTGCGCGCGCCGGGAGGCCTATGTAAAATAGGCTTCCCGGCGCGCAGGGCCCTGCTCGCGTAAATCCGCCCGGTTTTGGGCGGATTTACGCGAGCAGGGCTCTGAAAATCCGCCCCTTAGTCTATTGCATGTTACCATTGCTAATGGCAGTGGCTATTCTCTAAGTGAACTTAATAGCAGGAAATGGACTTCTCCTCCAAGAACTTATCCAATCCTTTTTTAAACACAGCTATACTAACTGCACTAACCACATCCTCTGGCAACAAATTCCAGAGTTTAATTGTGCGTTGAGTAAAAAAGAACTTTCTTCGATTAGTTTTAAATGTGCCCCATGCTAACTTCATGGGGTGCCCCCTAGTCTTTCTACTATCTGAAAGAGTAAATAACCGATTCACATCTACCCATTCTAGACCTCTCATAATTTTAAACATCTCTATTATATCCCCCCTCAGCCGTCTCTTCTCCAAGCTGAAAAGTCCTAACCTCTTTAGTCTTTCCTCATAGGGGAGCTGTTCCATTCCCCTTATCATTTTGGTAGCCCTTCTCTGTACCTTCTCCATCGCAATTATATCTTTTTTGAGATGCGGCGACCAGAATTGTACACAGTATTCAAGGTGCGGTCTCACCATGGAGCGATACAGAGGCATTATGACATTTTCCATTTTATTCACCATTCCCTTTCTAATAATTCCCAACATTCTGTTTGCTTTTTTGACTGCCGCAGTACATTGAACCGACGATTTCAATGTGTTAACAACTATGACGCCTAGATCTCTTTCTTGGGTTGTAGCACCTAATTTGGAACCCAACATTGTGTAATTATAGCATGGGTTATTTTTCCCTATATGCATCACCTTGCACTTATCCACATTAAATTTCATCTTCCATTTGGATGCCCAATTTTCCAGTCTCACAAGGTCTTCCTGCAATTTATCACAATCTGCTTGTGATTTAACTACTCTGAACAATTTTGTGTCATCTGCAGGAGGTCACTCCCGGACACCCGCTGGACTTTTGGCAAGTTTTGTGGGGGTCAGGAGGCCCCCCCAAGCTGGTAAAAAGTCCCTGGGGGTCCAGCAGGAGTCCGGGGGCGATCTCTTGCACGCGTGACATCAGGAACCAGGAACCAAAATTGTGCCGGCGCTACCTTTGCCCTGTCACATGATAAGGGCAAAGGGCCACCGGCGCCATTTCTCTCAACGCAGCCGTGGTCAGAGAGCTGGGGATCGCGTCAGGACTCCCCCACTGGACCCCAGGTAATTTAAAACATTTGGGGGGGGGGTTCGGGAGGGTGGGGGATTTGATTTAAAGGTTCGGGGTGGGTTTTAGGGTTTTTTTGGTGTGCCGGTTTTCCCGCGCCCTATTTAACGATACAATACAAATGCCCCTGATGATAAATCGGGGGCATTTGTATTGCATCATGCACTCTAACGATTTTGGACGATTTTAAAATTATCTGACGATAATTTTAATCGTTCAAAAACGATTCACATCCCTAGTTTTTAATATTACCTTCTTGGAAACCCATGCTGGTGAAGATTGCGTCAATGTCGACAGGAGCAGCTGTATTTTAAACAGATCCTCCATCTTTTCTATACGGGCCCATCTACCTTTTAATGTTATTTCGGCATATTGAGGACATGAAGAAACATTATGTCCTGCGTCAAGGCATAGAACGTACTCAATATGGGGATTGGTGATCGACATCGTACGAGGGCAGTTTGGGCATTTTTTGAAACCAGTTTCCATAATGACAAAAAATTAAGGCCGGACAGTCGTTGACGGCCTTTGGGCACCGAGTAACGGTGAGAGTGGTATCGACCGTGAATATGTATAGTACTCACCGATCAAAGAAAATTGAACTGAGAATGGGAGACCCCGATGAGGGGATATTTTTCTGAGGAAAATTAATAATTTTTTCCCCTGAGAAAATAATGTGTGAGGAATCACACAGGGCTCCTAACTGTGAGGCTTGATGGACTCTCTACCTGGGTAACATCAAGCTAGGTTGAGAGAACATTGCCCAAATCTCATCTTTGGGTGAGTTTCCTCACTCCGAAGGCCAACAAATCTTCACAAGAGACCACTGTTCTGTTCGTATGTCTCACGATGAATGTCAAAGAGGCCCCTAACCCCCTACACTAATACCTAAACCTCACCTCGAGTTACTAGGTGGACCTACCATAAGGATACAAATACCTATCTAGGGAGCTGGCTAGTCTCTTTCTCTCTCTCTCTCATTGGTTGAATGCTGGACATACAACAGATCTGGCACTTATCGCACAGTCTGAAAATGTTATTGCAATTTGTGCTAACTTAGGGGGTCATTTATCAAAATGCGATAAGGCGTTTTCGCATGCGTTAAGGACTTATCGCATGCAAAAAGCCCTGTTAACGCATGCGAAAGCACCATATGGTATGGTGCGATGCAAATTCAGAAAATAGGAGGAGTTAGGGGCGGAGAGTGGGCTGGGTTAGCCTGTTTGCAAAGAGGTATTGCACAGCCATAATGCTGATTTTAACTACACCTCTTTGGATTGTGTGGTAAGGTTTCATTGCCATTTGTGATGTCTCCTGTAAGTCCTATTTCACATGAATTGATGGGTCCAGGGTGGAGAGAGAGAGAGAGAGAGAGAGAGCACCTGGCCATAATGTCATCCCCATAGGTAGGTATTTGTATCCCTATGGTAGGGCTTGATGGACTCTCTACCTGGGTAACATCAAGCTAGGTTGAGAGAACATTGCCCAAATCTCATCTTGGAGTGAGTTTCCTCACTCCGAAGGCCAGCAAATCTTCACAAGAGACCACTGTTCTGTTTGTAGGTGTCACATAGAATGTCAAAGTGGCCCCTAAACCCCCTATACTCTTACCTAAACCCCACCTCGAGTTACTAGGTGGGCCTACCATAGGGATACAAATACCTACCTATGGGGATGATATCATGGCCAGGTGCTCGCTCGCTCGCTCTCTCTCGCTCTCTCTCTCTCTCTCTCAGAATCTGAAATGGTATTGCAATTTGCACTAACTTAGCTCTTTGCACAGGTAATTATTGCAATAAATGCTATATTAGCATAAAACACACCCCTTTTGCTATCGCATGAGGTACTTATCGCATTTTGATAAATCCAGACCTTTGTTTGACTGGGTTGACCAAAATGATCAGTTGTAAAGATTGTAAAACTCTGCTCTTTCCAAAGAGAACAATAAAATTCTTCAGCAGTCCAAAATATGAGGAGCCTGCTCACTTTTCTTGGTATGTGATTTCAGAAAAAATATTGATAATATAATTGATTGATTCAAGTGAACTGATCACTTCTGGACCTTCTGAAAAAAATGTAGAATGGGTTTTCAAAATTAGTCTATTGATTAAAAAATGTGGAAATACATAGAATATGAATGAGTGCTTGCAAATCACTTACTCTATTGACAGAATCTACAGCTATCAAAAATAAAACTCTCTAGGGGAGGGAGGGGGAATTCAAGAAGGGTGCCTAGTAGGAAGCTAAATTGGAAGCTCTTACTTAGTGCACGTAAAATGTTGAATAAGTTGGAAATCGCGATTGTTTTCGCCTCATCACTTTTTTAAGTTAAAAAAAAAAATAAGTTGCGTTTTACATATGCGGTCAAAATGAATGCACACCCCTAGTATCAGGGTTGTAATAAAAGCCCCAGCACGATTACAGTGTAGGCCAAGGGATCCTCACAGACTTGGGACAATGATGTCAGTGAGAGGCTGCCTACACAGTGCCTGGAGGAAAATTAAAGTTTAAAAGGTGATTAAAACTTGTCAGAAAGTGGGGTTTGGTGGAGATGGTAGCCAGGTGAGACCATATAAATATGGATTTAACCCTTGGTTTGGGAAAAATGTTTATTGTGTAAGTTAAAAATATAATTATCTGTAAAAATCTTAAAATAGCTAATATGGTCATGAAAAGACACAGGACTACTGTTACATTATTTAGAAGCTAACCTGAAAGATTGGTGTGATTTTGAACTGTGCAAGTGGAGTTTTCTTATTGGTTTCATTTTCCAGCTCTCAAAGAAACAAAAGCTTCACATCATTCCTGGGTCAGCGCTCTCTACCCAGTGTTCACAAGCAGCGCTCTAAAAAATTATTACCCAGCAATCAAAGATAAATGCGCACCAATGAACTGTGACACATTTTTGGTAAATTGTACTAGTGCAACACACATGGAAACACAAGAGGTCAAAGTCATTGAGTTAAAACAGGTTAAAGATAAAAGTTGTTAATACTTACCTAGAGAATTCCAGTTGAAATTCAACATTTGTTCTCATTAAGAAGTAATCTTTGTACAGGAACCGGTCTCTTTTCCAAACTATGGGGGTCATTTATCAAAGTGCTATATGGCATTTTTGCATGCAAAAAAAGCCTTTTAACACATGCAAAAGCACCATGATGTTTGGAGCGATGCAAATGTAACTACAGCTTTTTCATTTGTGTAAAGCCATGCCATAGGGCTTTATAACAGTTGCAATGTTTTTTTGTACATGCTGTTTTGAGGAGAGAGTGAGAGAGAGAAAGAAAGAGAGAGAGAGAGAGATTAGCCATAATACCCTCATGCTAGATCAGTATTTATATCTCTATGGGAGGCCCACCTAGTCCCTCGAGGTGAGGCTTAGGTATTAGTGTAGGGATTAGGGGCCACTTTGACATTCAAAATAAGATGTATGAATAGAACAGTGCTCTCTTGTGGAAATTTGATGACCTTCGGAGTGAGGAAACTCACCCATAGATGAGATTTGTGCAATGTTCTCTCAACCTAGCTTGATGTTACCCAGGTAGAGAGTCCATCATGCTAGGTTGAGAGAACATTGCGCAGTAGATTTCCTTAAAGTCCTCCTCCAGTTATCAATAGGGGTGTACATTCATTTAAATCAAAAATGCAAAATGTAACAAAACACAACACAACAAATAAGACTAATTTGTTTCATTCAGGGGCCCCAAACCAAATCGGGGGCATAAAAAATGAAACCTTAATTGTTTGTTTCGTTTTAAACTAATGAATTGGGCTTAGGTCTAGGCCTTGCCTAGGATATACGCCAAGTCCCAAAACAGGGGCCATGGCATATACCTGAGCATGATGCCAGGGCCTCACCTAGGGCATAGACTGAGACCCAAATCAGGGTCTGTGGAAAGGGCTGATGGTGATGCTGGAGTCTTGGCGGAGGCAAAGGCTGATGACAGAATCTTGGCTGATGCTGGAACCTTGGCCTAGACAAAGGCCCAGACTCAGGCCTAAAGTCACAACCTATACTGGAGGCTGAGGCCTGATGCTGTGACCAAACCCAGAAGCCATGTCCCTATGCTGAGGTCTAGGCCCAGACCCAGGCCTGATGCTGTGACATGACTCAGGCTGGGTCCTGATGCTAGAGCCTAGGCCTAGACCTGGGATGGGATGCGGCATCAGGCCTGGGTCCAGACCTTGGCCTAGGTCAAGGCCCCAGCATTGAGACCCGGCTTCTGGATCAGGTCACAGCATAGGATCTGGGCTCAGGCTGTGGCCTAGGCCGAGGCACAGGGATTGGTACTTGGCCTCTGGGGTGGGTTGCAGCTTCAAGCCTGAGTTTGGGCCAAGGTCCAGGCATCGGGACCCAGCCTCTGGGTTGGATTGTGGCACCAGACCTAGGTCTGGACCCTGGCCTAGACCGACGCTCCAGCATTGGGACCCAGCTTCCGAGCTGGGCTGTGGCATTGGGCCTGGGTCTGGGCTCTAGCCTAGGCCGAGGTGTTGACCTTGAGTAGCTCAAGCTACAGTGACCTACCACGGCCTCACCCTATGCAAGTCTGAGACTTCAGCCTACTCCTAGCCAGTGGATCCCCACCAGACCGGTAAGTAGGGGCTGGGGGGGGGGGGGGGGATCCTGGCCTTGGCATATTTCCAGGAGGAAGGGAGAACTATTTTTCATTTCTTGGCCTTTTTGGGTTTTTTTAATTGATTCATTTTTTTTGCACGAATGAAACAAATCAAGCAATCCATGAACCAAATTTGTGGTAAAAAAAAAGACCTCCCGAAAACAAACTGAAAACAAAAACACATTTTTTTCCCCTGCACATCCCTAGTTATCAAGTCAAATTTGATCACTATACATTATTACATCTCACACCAAATCCTATCTTCCACTAAGGAATATATCCTAAATAGCTCCCCCTCTTGTCAGTACTTGTACCAGCTGCTCCATAAAGCAGTCATTTATTTCATCTAGAAACTTTGTTCCTTGGCAAGTCCTTTTGTGAGATTTATCCAGTCAATGCCAGAATAATTGAAATCACCATTATTACTGTGTGGCTAATTTCATTGTCTGTCTGTTCATTCTGATCAGCAGAATGGTAATACAGCGCACTGATATTTTATTCCCCTTCTCTTATGGAATTTCAATCCATAACGATTCCACACTACATTTTGATTCTTGCAGAACTTTTAACCTGTTTAACTCTGTTGCAGTCGGATACTGCAGGCGAGGTAGTGGACCCTTGGGCCGGCCCACCTAGGATGACAGGGTAGGCCGGGAGGCGGAGCCATAGGCTGGCGGTGTTCACCCGGGAACCAGGAGCCCCCCAGGAGGAGCCAGTAGGGTCCTGGAACCTTGGGACTTGGGGAATAGGCTCTATGTCCAGTGGCAGGAAAGGCTTAAGCCGGGAGTGTAGTATAGGAAGTCCAAAAGTATAAGATAGTCCGTGGACCGGCTGTACAGGCCGAGGGCCAGCTGATGACAGGGCAGCGGGCGGCAGCGGGAACTGTAACTAACCGGATACTGAAGCAGAGTCTGTAGAAAGCTGGAACTGAAGCAAGCTGGAGACTGGAATGGAGTCTGTAGCAGGCTGTGGACTGAAGCAGGCTGTAGACTGAAATGGAGTCTGAAGCAGGCTGTAGACTGGAATGGAGTCTGTAGCAGGCTGAAGCAAAGTCGGGAACGAACCGAGGTCAGAGGCAGGCGGCAGGCTGAAGCGAAGTCGGGATCGAACCAAGGTCAGAGGCATGCGGCAGGCTGAAGCGAAGTCCAAGGCAGTCCAAAGGTCAAGTCAGGAACGAGGAACAGACGAAGCGCAACTCAGAACTACTAGGCAGTAGTGAACCTCGTTGCAAGGCAAGGAGAAGGAGACCGGACACCGGTTATATCGGGCTTAGGGCGTGGCGTCATCAGCAGAGGTGGGGCCAAACTTCCGGGAGCTGTGCGCACAAAGTGGGCGTCCTCGCGCGTGCGCGAGGCAGCGGGGAGACGGGCAAGCAATGGCGGCCGCCATGTGGAGCAGGCAGTGCCGCCGGGGTCCCAGCCACGCGGAACGCGGCGTTTCCAGCAGCGGAGGTAGGCACTGTTCAGACCTAGCGAAGGGGAAGCGGCAGAGACCGCAACAGTACCCCCCCCCTTTACAGCCCCTATTGAGAGGCCCCGGTTTTCCTGGGTGGTCCTGATGGAACTACTGCAATAAGTTCTTGTCAAGGATATTCCGGCTGGGTTCCCAGGTGTTATCTTCATCACCGCAGCCCTCCCACGCCAGTAGGTATTCCCATCTACGGTTGTGGAAGCGGACGTCCAAGACCTCATGCACCTGGTAAGTGGGGTCGTCGTCAATGGCTGTTGAAGTAGGATCCGGGAGCGTACGGTGATAACGAGAGAGGACCACGGGTTTAAGCAGGGACACATGAAAGACATTGTGGATATGGAGAGTTGAAGGCAGTCTCAGCTGATACGAGACCAGGCCCACTCTCTCAGCAACCCGAAATGGACCACAGAACCTGGGTGCAAATCTCCGTGATGGGAGGCGGAGATGGATGTTCCTGGTGCTGAGGCAGACTCGGTCCCCTGGCTGGTAGGTGGGAGCTGGTCGTCGGTGGCGGTCGGCCGCTTGTTTGGCGGACGTGGCTGAGCGGCGTAGTTGGTTCTGAGTTCTGTGCCACAATGTCCGTAGTTGCTGCGCTGTCACTTGAACGGCAGGCGAGGCGCTGGGGACAGCCAGCGGGAGCGGAGGTCTTAGTGGTTTCCCGTAGACAAGCTGAAACAGGGGATTTGCCGGTAGCGGCATGAGCTTGGTTGTTGTAGGCGAACTCGGCCCAGGGCAGTAGTTCCGACCAGTTATCCTGTTTTTCATTAACGAAGGCTCGGAGGTAGGCCTTCAGGGTCCGATTCATTCTTTCGGTCTGCCCGTTGCTCTGTGGGTGAAAGGCTGTGGAGAAGCTGAGCTTTACCTTGAAGCACTTGCAGAGAGCTCTCCAATAGCGTGCTACAAACTGGGGTCCCCGGTCGGAAACTATGTCTTTGGGAAGACCATGTAGCCTGAAGACATGCTGAGCAAAGAGACGAGCCAGTTCGGGCGCTGAAGGAAGTTTAGGCAAGGGAACTAGGTGTACCATCTTTGAGAAGCGGTCAACGGTGACCCAAATGACTGTATGCCCGCAAGACGAGGGTAAGTCCACCACGAAGTCCGTAGAAGACCACAAGGGGATCCAGGACTGGGCTTTTGACGGGCGCAGGTGGGGCAGGAACTCACATAGGAGTAGACATCCCGCCGGATGTTGGGCCACCAATAGAAGCGGTTGATAAGTTCTAAAGTTCTTTCGCGTCCTGCGTGCCCTCCGATGAGGGAGTCATGAGCCCAGTGTAAGGCCGTTAGGTGATCCCGGCGAGGAATTACAGTCCTATCCTGAGAGAGGACCGTCAAAGCGGACAGGCGGACCTTACTCGGGTCCAGGATAAATTGAGGAGGTTCTTGATCCTCCTCGACGCATGAAGTACGAGAGAGAGCATCCGCTCGGAGGTTCTTGGCCACCGGCCGATATTACAGAACAAAATCGAAACGACTGAAAAACAAGGCCCAGCGGGCTTGGCGGGGGTTCAGTCATTGAGCCTGTGACAGGAACTCCAGGTTCTTGTGGTCTGTGTATACGGTGGTTGTATGCAGGGAGCCATTGTCTCCACTCTTCGAAGGCGAGCTTAATCGCCAACAGCTCCTTGTCCCCGATGGAGTAATTGCTCTCAGCTGGAGAAAACTTCCTGGAGAAGTAAGAGCAGGGGAGGAGTTGGCCAGAGTCAGAGTGTGGCTGAGAACCGCCCCAACCACTATACTGGAGGCGTCGACTTCCACAATGAACGGTCTGGAGGGATCTGGATGCCGGAGGCAAACGTCTGAAAGAAATGCCTCTTTGAGGTCGGAGAAGGCTGCTACTGCAGCGTCAGGCCAGTTCTTGGCGTCAGCTCCCTTGCGGGTCAGGGCCGTGAGCGGAGCAACTCGATGCGAGTATCGTGGGATAAAATGTCTATAAAAATTAGCGAAGCCCAGGAATCGCTGGAGGGCTTTGAGGCCCGTGGGCTGAGGCCACTTGGTGATGGCCGCTTCTTTCTCTGGGTCCATGCGGAAGCCGGTAGAGGAGATGATGTATCCCAAGAAGGGCAACGACTCAGCCTCGAACGTACACTTCTCCAGCTTGGCATACACGTGGTTGTCTCGGAGGGCCTGAAGAACCTGTGTAATGTGGCGGCGATGGGAGTCCACATTCTTGGAAAAGATGAGCACGTCGTCCAGGTAGACTATGACATGTGAGTGGAGCATGTCGCGCAGTACCTCATTCATGAGGTGCTGGAAGATGGCGGGGGCATTGCAGAGTCCAAAGGGCATTACCAGATACTCGTAATGCCCATCCCTGGTATTAAAGGCCATGTTCCATTCGTCCCCTGGGCGTATACGGACGAGGTTGTAGGCCCCTCTGAGATCCAACTTCGTGAAGATGCGGGCACCCTGAAGGCGATCCAGAAGCTCCGGGATCAACGGGAGGGGGTACCGGTCTCGTTTGGTGATGGCATTCAGGCCACGATAGTCGATACATGGCCGGAGAGAGCCATCCTTTTTGGCCACAAAGAAGAATCCGGCACCAGCAGGCGAGCGAGAAGGGCGGATGAACCCCTTGGCTAGGTTCTCCGTAACATACTGGGACATGGCCTTCATTTCGGGTAGCAACAGGGGATACACTCGGCCACGAGGGGGCGTGGTGCCCGGCAATAGGTCGATAGGACAATCAAAAGGCCGGTGCTGGGGAAGGATCTCCGCCATCTCCTTGGAGAAAACGTCCTCAAAGCTTTGGTATGGCTCAGGTAGGAGGTGCGAGGAGCAGAGGTGCAGAGGTTTGGGTGGACGTGGGAGCTGTAAACAGTGTTCAAAGCAGGCAGGACCCCAATGAACCAGTTGGAAGTTATCCCATTGTATTACGGGAGAATGCTGACGTAACCAAGGAAGTCCCAAAACCAACGGGTGCACCGCTCACTCCAAAACGAGCAGGGAGATCTCCTCCGAGTGGAACAGGCCTGTTTGCAGTGTCAATGGGGCCGTGGAGCAGGTAATGACCCCAGGAAGCAGAGTGCCTCGGATCGAGGAATCCGCAGAGGAGGGATCTTCTGTAGAGTCGGAAGGGAAAGCTGAGTCACCAGATCGGCCACAATAAAATTCCCCTCAGCGCCAGAGTCAATGAAGGCACGGATCAGGAGTTCCCCACCGGGGTATAAGAACATAAGAAAATGTCATACTGGGTCAGACCAAGGGTCCATCAAGCCCAGCATCCTGTTTCCAACAGTGGCCAATCCAGGCCATAAGAACCTGGCAAGTACCCAAAAACTAAGTCTATTCCATGTAACTATTGCTAATGGCAGTGGCTATTCTCTAAGTGAACTTAATAGCAGGAAATGGACTTCTCCTCCAAGAACTTATCCAATCCTTTTTTAAACACAGCTATACTAACTGCACTAACCACATTCTCTGGCAACAAATTCCAGAGTTTAATTGTGTGTTGAGTAAAAAAGAACTTTCTCCGATTAGTTTTAAATATGCCCCATGCTAACTTCATGGAGTACCCCCTAGTCTTTCTACTATCCGAAAGAGTAAATAACCGATTCACATCTACCCGTTCTAGACCTCTCATGATTTTAAACACCTCTATCATATCCCCCCTCAGTCGTCTCTTCTCCAAGCTGAAAAGTCCTAACCTCTTTAGTCTTTCCTCATAGGGGAGTTGTTCCATTCCCCTTATCATTTTGGTAGCCCTTCTCTGTACCTTCTCCATCACAGCGGGGAGACGGGCAAGCAATGGCGGCCGCCACGTGGAGCAGGCAGTGCCGCCGGGGTCCCAGCCATGCGGAATGCGGCATTTCCAGCAGCGGAGGTAGGCACTGTTCAGACCTAGCGAAGGGGAAGCGGCAGAGACCGCAACATAACTCTATGCCGTCTTTAACATCTCCCCCAATTTGAACCACCTATCACTGCAATAGGGATGTGAATCATTTTAGGACGATTAAAATTATCGTCCGATAATTTTAATATCGTCTTAAACCGTTATGGAACACAATACAATACAGATTCTAACGATTTATCGTTATAAATCGTTAGAATCGTGAGCCGGCACACTAAAACCCCCTAAAACCCACCCCCGACCCTTTAAATTAAATCCCCCACCCTCCCGAACCCCCCCCCAAATAACTTAAATAACCTGCGGGTCCAGCGGCGGTCCGGAACGGCAGCGGTCCGGAACGGGCTCCTGCTCTGAATCTTGTCGTCTTCAGCCGGCGCCATTTTCCAAAATGGCGCCGAAAATGGCGGCGGCCATAGACGAAAAAGATTGGACGGCAGGAGGTCCTTCCGGACCCCCGCTGGACTTTTGGCAAGTCTCGTGGGGGTCAGGAGGCCCCCCACAAGCTGGCCAAAAGTTCCTGGAGGTCCAGCGGGGGTCAGGGAGCGATTTCCCGCCGCGAATCGTTTTCGTACGGAAAATGGCGCCGGCAGGAGATCGACTGCAGGAGGTCGTTCAGCGAGGGTTCCGGCGCCTCGCTGAACGACCTCCTGCAGTCGATCTCCTGCCGGCACCATTTTCCGTACGAAAACGATTCGCGGCGGGAAATCGCTCCCTGACCCCCGCTGGACCTCCAGGAACTTTTGGCCAGCTTGTGGGGGGCCTCCTGACCCCCACGAGACTTGCCAAAAGTCCAGCGGGGGTCCGGAAGGACCTCCTGCCGTCCAATCTTTTTCGTCTATGGCCGCCGCCATTTTTCGGCGCCATTTTGGAAAATGGCGCCGGCTGAAGACGACAAGATTCAGAGCAGGAGCCCGTTCCGGACCGCTGCCGTTCCGGACCGCCGCTGGACCCGCAGGTTATTTAAGTTATTTGGTGGGGGATTTAATTTAAAGGGTCGGGGGTGGGTTTTAGGGGGTTTTAATGTGCCGGTTTTTCGATTTTTCGATTTTTAACGATTTTTAACGATTTTTCACGATATTTTACCCCCCCAAACGGCAACAATACGATTCCCTCCCCCTCCCAGCCGAAATCGATCGTTAAGACGATCGAGGACACGATTCACATCCCTACACTGCAATATAATTTTTGTCCTGGTATCACAGTGTCCCATTGGTTATCTTCCTTCTACCAAGTCTCTGAGGTGCAAATTATATATACATCTTTATTCAGCACTCTATATTCTAATGTTCCCATCTTGTTTTTTCAGACTTCTAGCATTCGCATAGACATTTCAAAGAATATTTTTGTTTGTATTATAATCTGATTATCAGCTGATATGGGTAATTTGAGATCTTTTTGCCTCTGTCTACTCTTTACTTAAAAGCCTCAGGGTTACTTTAGCATTTATTGCAACCTCTCTATTAGGAAGCCCTAACTTCCCTGTTTTGATTGTATCCTTTAAAGATACATCATTCCAAACCACGTGCTTCTAAGCAATTGTCAGCTTTCCCCCATCATCTAATTTAAAAACTGCTCTATCTCCTTTTTAAAGGTTAGTGCCAGCAGCCTGCTTCTATTCTGGTTAAGGTGGAGCCCATTCCATTGAAATAGACTCCCCCCTTCCCCAGAACATTCCCTTGTTCCCAACAAATCTGAAAGTTTCTTCCCTGCACCATTGTCTCATCGATGCATTGAAACTCTAGAGCTCAGCCTGTTTTTGGGCTCCTGCATGTGGAAGAGGGAGCTTTTCTGAGGAACACGTAGCCTAGTGGTTAGAGCAATGGGCTGTGAACCAGGGAAACCAGGATTCAAATCCTGCTGCTACTCCTTGAGACCTTTGGCAAGTCACTTTACTCTCCATTGCCTCAGGTATAAACATAGATTGTGAGCACTCTAGAGACAGGGAAATATATATAGCACTTGAATTTAACTCTCTTTGAAGGTTCTGAGAGGTGGAATAAAATCAAATAGGTACAAAAGACTAAAAAATGCATCAGGACATAATGCATGGAGCTATTCCTGCTGGTCTCCCTCCCACCAGAGTTATCACTCATAGAGGAAGGGTCCCCTGTAAAATAAAGAAACACATGCAGCTTCAGCACAGGCAACTGACTTTAGAAAGTAGACATGATAGGAATAGCTCCATGCCATTGTATCCTGATATATTTTTTAGTCCGTTTTCCCCTAATGCAGTTCTTGTGCCAAATTCTCCCAGTGAAATATCAACGTGATGGGAAGCGATAGGCACTTTTATCCTCAAGTGACATTTTAACTGCTTTAGGGTTATGTCTACGAGAAACATTTTCAAGAGGAAATACTGGCAGGTTTTATATGCCCAATGACCTTTTTATGGCTTAAATTCATTGGACTGTATTGATCTTTTTCTGAGGGGGCAGAAGGATTTGGAGAAAAGCAGCTGTTTTACTCCACTTTTTAGTGCAGGCTTTCTATTTAATAGCATATAAATGGCCCATGAGTCAAAATACAAAAGGCATGAGATTTGTTTTTCCCGTTTAGTGCACTTATTTTTACTTCTGGCCTATTTGCATGGCATTAGCTTACTGCACCCCATGGTGTTACAGATTTGTTGTGCATGAACAAACTAAAACTCATACTAAAATTTGACCTGGATTTTAGCCCAGGTTTTATAACATTGGTCACTTCAACTGTTCTTATTGAATTTCATGCCAATTAATAATGCCCATGTGTTGCAGTAGTAGACCCTTGAGCCAAAGGGGAGTTGATACAACCTGCAGGTCCCCACCATTGGCAGGCGGAGCTGACTGGAGCAGAGACCCAACTGGAGCTTCACCAATACCAGCCCTCATTCCCTTTAGGTTGAGCCCTCAGGTGCCAAGGTCAGCTGGACTTAGGCATGAGCCCCTGGGGAGGTGGAGATCTATCAAGGCAAGGGTGAAATGGGCCAGCACAGGAAGAGCAAGCGGAGTCAGATTCAGGTGAAGGACTAGGCAGGTGGTGTACAGGTGATGTTGTGGTTCCAGTAAAGGTCTGGGCATGTTGAGTTAAGTCAGAAGCGAGAGCAGGCCGAGGACAGGGGCAGGCAGAGATCAAGCAGTGCCGCAGTCTAATCCAAGGTCGAAGCCAGAAGGTAAATCTGAGAAGAAGCCAAGAGTCGGTCCAAGGTCAAAGCCAGAAGTCCAATCCAAGAAACAAGGAATGAAGAAGGACAGAGAAGACAAGGGACCGGAGGAGCAAGAGGAGACGCTGAAGACAGACAAAGAAGTAACTAACCATGAAGGCAGGAATTCTGAAGACAAACCAGACTGCATGGAACCAGGAACAGACACAGGAACTCAGGAACACACTCAACACAATCAGGATCCAGAAACAGTCATGCGGAGGCAATGCACTTCCCAAGATGAGTTGACCTATTGCCAAGGCATTGAAGAGATGTCCAGGGAAGCCTTTAATACCCCAGAGGATGTGATGTCATTTGGAGCCACCCTGCCAGATTCCCACTGCTGGCCCTTTAAATTGTGGGAGATTAGCACGTGCACACCCTAAAGGGGGCAGGACCTCAAAATCCTGGCATTCCACTGTGCAGGAGGAAAGCGGCAGGGCCTCCCGCCACGACTGGAGAGGGAGCCCGACGTTGGTCAGCTTGATGGAGGCCTGGGGATAGATGTGCCTTGCCAGGGAGGATGCTCTAGCATCAGGAGACAGAGACGATGGGCCCAGGCTGGAGGTAAGTGCGGAGGTCTATGGTCCGCCAAGCATAACATCATATCTCCAAATATCTTGTCTAGATCATTTTAAATTTGAATACTGTCTTCCAGGGTAATTGCAACTTCTCTTCACTTATTGCCCTCAGATTTTATAATTGTACATCCAAGGTGAGTCAATACAATAGCTTACCTGAGACGAGGATGGTGCCTCTCCCCCCCCCCCCCCCCCCAAGAAGCAACATAGGTCAAATTACTGAGCGGGTCAGGGGATGGGTCCCTCCTGGAGTATGCCCTTTCAATGATTTGGAATGCTGGGTAAGCGAGGAAAGCAGGGGTGAGGTTTCACAGAGGAGTGGCAGATAAAGGGCCGGATTTTAAAAGGGTTACGCGCGCCGGGCCTATTTTAAAAAGGCCCAGCAATGCTGTAAGTCCCGGGGCTTTACAAAAGGGGCAGTTCAGGGGTGGGGCTGGAGGCCTCTGACAGAGCGGCCATTGCCACTGTGTTGGAGGATCATGTGCCGGCAGCCTGCCGGCGCGCTCAACTTGCACCTGCCCGGAGGCATGCGCAAAAGGTAAGACAAAGGACAGGGTGGGGGTTAGAGTAGAGCTGGGGGGGGGGGAAAGGTTAGGGGAAGGGATGGGAAGGTCAGGTTAGGGGGAAGATAATGGAGGAAGGCAGCGTGGCTCAGCGCATGCATGGTGCATAATTGTGCACCCTCTTGCATGCGCTGGGTAGCGCGTGCACATGTAGGCCGCGTGCGCTTCTTTTAAAATCTACCCCAAAGTGTCTGTGATAATATTTCTAAAGAACTAGTAAATGTACCACACTCTCAGGAACCTTACCAACTGCTGCTCTCTCAGGGCAGAAGCAAGGAGCCCTAGGAGAATCTTACAACCATATGCCACCACTCTCACCCCCCATACAATTTAAAATTACGCATTTATTTTAAAATGTCATATTAACCACGTCCCCAACCCAAAAAGGGAGATTTTACACAAAACAGGGCATTCAACGTACACTCTTCTGAGATAAAAATATCACTTATAATATGTATATTATATTTATGTGCACTGCAGAAAACCCTGCAAAAAAAGATACTTGGAACTCATATGGTATTAGGCCTACTAAAAAGCATGTTGGATTTAGTCTAGGCCCTCAGATAGCCGTGAGAAAACTTAATTATGATTACAATATTATAGACCTCCCATACCAAAACAGAACATGCCAGCACTCAAACAAGTAACACAACCTGTGAAAAGGCAACACTGCAAATATTACAACAGGTCCTACAACACCAGTACACCTCCTATTAGGAAAATAGAACAAGCCAGGCTGATATAGATCTATACAAAAACTACATGCTAGAAGAATACCTCACCTTGGTCACATATGTACAACACAGATAGACCCTCAACAAATAGAATAAACTGACTATACAGTATAAATAGAAACAGATAAAAATTGAACTAGAAACCACAACCAATGCAACAACCAATGCAACAATAGAAAAAAAATCATTTTTAAACATCAAATACAATCAAGAAATATAAAACATCAAACATACCAATGAAAAGAATAAATGACAAATCAGCTGATGAATAGTAAAATATCCAATAATAAAAAATGCATACAAAATTTTTTTTTAAATTTACCAAATACCAATAAAATATTTAAAAACAGCAGACACATTGAATAATATCCAATTTTGTAAAACAAATAGTGATGACAAAAAAAATCCTCTCCTTTCCATACCTTTTGATTCCCAGCCACCTGAGATTGACCTGGATTAGTGGGGGAGGTGGAGGGGGATGACAAGGTTGCACAAAATGTATCCTCTCTCTTTCTCATACATGCACGCTAACAATTGTTAATGCTCTCTCTCACACACACTAACTCACATGTTCATTCTCATGCACGTGCTTATTCACTGATTCTCTCCCCCTCATACACATGCACAAGCTTTCACACATTCAGTGGTTCTCTCTCCATTATACAGACACATAAAGGTACTCTCGCATATTCAATGGCTCTCCCTCGCTCTCACACACAAAAACAGGTGTTGTCTTACACTCAGTCATGCTCTCTCCCTCTCACACACAAGCAAACTCTCACACTCAGTAGCTCCTTCTCTCTCACACACACAGGTACTTTCTCACACTCAGTAGTTCCATCTCCCTCATATGCATAGGCACTTTCTCATACTCAACTGTTCACTCTCCCTCACATACACACACACACACACACACACACACACACACATCCAGAGGCACTCCCTCACTCTCACTCACACACACACACAGGATCTCTTTTTTAAATGTTTCATTTATAATTTTCATAATTTACAATAAGCACAGAAAAGCTTTCCAGAAAATAAGGACTATTGTCACAAGAATATACAAAAAAACCCCCATAAATGGTACAAAGTTCAAAGAATAATTTTGACAGCCCATAAAATCATAGACCTCATAAGGAGGAGAGAAGAGAAAGAAGCAGAAATAAAAAGAATGCAGTATTGTTGTCTCTTTCTCTCATATACACACACAGGCACTCTTCTCTCTCCCTGACAAACACAGGCACTCTCTTTCTCTCTCTCAAACACACACACAAGCATTGTTTCATATATACACATGCTGCAGGAGGGGTAGGCTGCGCCACGGGGGCAGTGTTATTCAAGCTGGGCTGATGAGATTCATCTTTTGCACCTGGGCCTCAAGGGAAGGGGGCCACTTCAACTCTAAGGTCCACCATGAAGGGAGGCGGCTGTGTCACTCTAAGATGTGCCGTGAGGGGAAGGGACCACATTACTCTTAAGATGCACTGCAGGAGGAGTGGGACATGTCACTGACTTTGTGCTGTCGGGGGGGGGGGGGGAGGGGGGAGGGGGAACCGCATCACTGAAGTTGCACTGAGTTTCTTTTTTTGCCACTGGGCCAAAGATGTGCCATGAGAGAAAAGGGCTGAGTCACTCTAAGATGCACCATGGGAGGTCAGGGCCTCATCACTGATGTAACTTTGATGTAACTTTGCCTTATTCACCTCTCTTGTTAATTACTTTTATTTATTGCTTCAGTTATACCCTTGTTTTATGTAAACCGATCCGATATGGTTATTACTATGAAGGTCGGTATAAAAAAGTGTTAAATAAATAAATAAATAAATTCAAGCTGCACCATTGCGGATGCTTTCTTCTGCCCATAGGGTTGGGAACCACGCAGATGCCTCAGAGAAGTTGTTCCACCAGCCCAATGATTTTTTCTTCTGCCCACCGGGAGTGGGAACTCTTCAGGGAGTGAAGTTGTGCTACTGGCATTGGCCTGAAGGCAGGGTAACTGCTGCAGAAGTATTTTGGGGCCACTTTTTGCCACTCCTTAATTTTGCTGCCTGAGGCCGCTGCCTCACCTTGCCTCATGATATAAATGCCCCTGTGTAAATTGACCTCCATATGCATAGGTGGGCAAACTCATTTTGACCACTTAAAAACTTTGAAATATGAATAAAGAGGATATTAAAGGGATCTACCTGGATAAATTGGAATTTACCATACCTAGTTAGAGTGAAAAGTGTCCCTCTCAGAGTGGCTATAAATTCAGTATATGTGGGATTTCATAGCATGCACAATTTTAGGTAGATTAAAAAGAGACAATCCTGGGGGTGGAGGGAGTTTTTAGGTTACGGGAATAAGCAGTATGGGCCAGATTTTAAAAGGATTCATGCGCATAATCTGGTCTATGTGCGCTGGGCCTATTTTAAAAAGGCCTGGCGACGCGCGTAAAGCCCCGGGATGCATGTAAGTCCCGGGGCTTTACAAAAGGGGCAGTCCAGGGGCGGTCCAGGGGTGGGGCAGGGGCGGGGAAAGAGGCCTCCAACAGAGCGGCCATTGCCGCTGTGTCGGAGGATCGCATGCTGGCAGGCTGCCGGCGTGCGCAACTTGCGCCTGCCCAGAGGCAGGCGCATAAGGTAAAACAAGAGTCAGGGGGGAGGGTTAGAGTAGGGCTAGAGGGAGGAAAGGTTAGGGGAAGGGGTGGGAAGGTCAGGTTAGGGGGGAGGGAACGGGGGAAGGCAGCGTGGTTCGGCACGTGCAAGGTGCATAATTGTGCACCCCCTTGCGCGCGCATGTTATAAAATCGGGCGTACATGCGCGCACGCCAGGTAGCACGTGCACATGTAGGCCGTGCGCACTTCTTTTAAAATCTACCCCTATGTGTACAAAAGTGAAGTGCATACCTTGCAACAAAACAAGCTACTCAAAACTGCTCCCTTTATGTCTTTTCCTTGAGGAAAAAACTTAAATGTTCTATATGTTGCTAATGTTATTTTGACCATGATGTAGGGAACAATTATGATACTACCATGGAAACTGACATTGTATGCTGCATATTCTAAGTATAAGTTGTCTTTCTAGTCATTCCATAAAAGAAACACTGCATTCAGTGTCTGACCTTCAGCAAATCACTTAATATCCTTCCTGTTTTGTATTTAGTTTATCTAATTCATTAGCTCTAGAAGAAACCACACATTCTTTTTTCCTCTGAACGAATTAGTAAACATACCAGATTTCATAACTGTTGAGCATAAATGGTCAAGGATTTTCATATATTCAAGCCATTACTATTCAAAAATGGCTATACTGCAAGTTGATATATTTTTCCTCATTGAATGGAAATGCCACTTCTCAATTTTCTAAGAAATCTACAGGAGATAAACAGTTATCTACGACATTACAGAAAGAGACATTTTCCATCTTACTGTGTAAAAACCTCCTAAACAAAAGGAACAACAGGTCTTCCACCCCTACTGAGTGAAAATATTGCAACCTTTTCTTTGCAGGAATCTCCCAATTAATTAAGCAGCAAGGTTCTATATAACTTCTTTTGATATCTTAGTCATTGTGACAACAGTTTCATTGTCTGCTTCCTTATTTTTTTCATTTATAATCTTGCCTACTGAAAAACCAGAAATTTTGCTTAATTATCCATGTCTGAGAGTTATTCTTATAACTGACCTAAACTGACCTAATCACCCATTTTTAATTGCTAAAACTAATCTCATAGGGTGTATTTGGAAAAAAAAATTGGTTTGGTCAGATCTTTGGATCAGTTTCTTAATTTATTCAGTTTGTTCTGTTCAGATCAGAAGCTCATTCATGTCATTTGGGACATTTGTTTCATTCATTTCTATTAAAGTAAATGAATGAAAGCGATGCATCTATTTTTGACTCTAAAGGATCTATTTATTAAGGCAGAACTGGGTACTGAAGCTTAGTGAATCCCATGGTATTTTCTTCAGTGATAAAATGCCACAGGGAAAAAATACTACAGCTTAGCTGCCACACCTGGAGATTGCACAATGTTAGCCTCACAGCACAAACTGCCATCTTAAAAAGGAGAAGAATGGCTCACATAGTGGCCACCCTGATCACATGCCCCCACCCCTTAAAATGGCCTAAGTTGTAAAACTCTACTGTTTTTACTGCAACCAGGAAGGAACTATGTGGGTCACTTGGGTGCTTTAAGGAGATTCCTGGGTGTTACAGGACACGTGTTAGTATCCAAGTACTCTTGCAGAATGTTAACTATACTTCTTGAGTTGTAGTTAGCTTTTCTTAAAATAATATGGCTTAAATATTAGATCTAAGCCTTATTATTTTATTACCATAAAATTAACTAGAATGTAAGAATTCCCAGCATGCAAGGATTCAGCTGGGTGAGAGGTTTAAGCCAATTGACAGCAAGGAGTCCACATGCACCAACCTCTGGTGCCAATTTCTGTTCATGCTGGAAATTCTGTAATTTCTCAAGGATACTGATTATGGAGATGACCTAATTCAAGGTACTGTTGTTGAAATGAGATTTTCCGTGGCATCCAGAGCCAATATTTGAGGTGGGCAATCACCCAGAGTACTGAGACTATAGCAAGAGAGGAAATTACAGTAATTCTGGCACATGCTCAGACCTTTTCGTAGGAATGGGTCAGGATCACTTGATCTAGATAGCAGAGATAGACTAGCTAGAAAAATGCTTCAGTGTGATGTGTTGTATGTGTTGTTTTCTTGCCAATGTGCCCTGACAAGTCAGTGGGGTCACACAGGAAGAGCTGGATGCTGAAGCTACTTGTTCCTGTTGCAGAGCCATAGATTTCAATAGGCCATAGAAATGGATGAGAAACATAAACAAATGGGATAAACAATATTTGTTTCATTTGTGGGACCACCTTCATTCATTTCATGGACCAATAAATGAAACAAATAGGGACCCATTCATTATGATTTACTCATTGATTTCAAACAAATGGACATTTCAACTTCTCAATTTTCAAAAAGTATACTTATCCTTTTCTTACTAAGTTGCCTTTCTATCATATTCTATATCAAATATATCTTTCTCGCTTTCACTTATACTGTATTACAGGTATCGAACCCTCTTTATCTTCAACTCTGACCATAACATATGCTTCATGTTATATACTTGATTCCAAATCCCATTTCCTACTCCCTGTCCCTTCTTCCTGAGCATGACCTCACTTTATTCTTTCTAACACACATCCCCTCCTTCTTTATGACAATCTTTCTAATCATCCATTTACCTTTCTTCTTCCTATCTTAAATATTTTTGGGTTAATATTCAAAGGGATCTAGCTGAGTAACTAAGGAGTTTATTCACTTATATTTATGTTACTATATCTTCATAGCAACTCAAAGTAATTTACAGGAACAATATACATAGGGGCCTATGAAATACAGTGCGCTCACATGAGCACACTGTTTAACCTGCTGTCTGATACGGGTTAAATACCTCGCCCTCAAGGGGGTGCCATGTGTGTGTTAAGAAAGCGGGCACTGAAAAGTCAGTACCCGCTTTCCGTGAAAATTATTGCATCAGCCCCATAAATATTAAATAAACATACACTTTAAAACAATCTTTCTTCCCATAGCATATTTTCCATACTCATACACAGCATATGTTCAAACAAACAAAAATACAATACATTCTTTAACCCAGATCTAAAATTAATCAGTACTAGCCCCTACCCCATGCATTATATGTTGCATTCGTGGACCCTTAGCCTGAGGTGGTGTTGGTGCCATCTGTGGGGGGAGAGTCCACAGGTCCCCACCGTAGGGTGGTAAGGCCAGATGGAAAGCAGAGGCCAGCTGGAGCTTCGCCAATACCAGCCCCGTTCCCCGCAAGTTGAGCGCTTGGGTACTGGGACCGGATGGACTTAAGTGGGCCTCTGCGTGGATGATCCCAGGGAGTTGGCAAGAGAGAATGCTGGCAGCCAGGAGAGAAAGGCCTGAGGCCAAAGCCACGAGCAGAGTCAGATCCAGTCCAGTAGACCAGGCGGGAGGCAAAAATTGTGGACGGACCTGGTCCAGAGGTCAGAGGCAGGCAGCAGAATACATGGTCAGGTTCAGTCCAGAGGTCATGCAGGAGGAGGTCCATCTGAGGAAGCAAGGAACGAGCAGGAACTGGAATGAGTAGATCCAGAGCAGAAGCAGGAGCTGCAGACAGGTGCAGGAACAGGAATGCAGAAACCAGAACAGCAACTCTGGAACTCAAGGAAACCCATTGCCAAGGCAAGCTCTGACTGTTAGAGCTTGCCTTGTATATCCAAGGCTAGAAACATCATCAGTAAGGGCCATGGGAGCTTTTCCTGCTGCGGCCCCTTTAAATCCTGGCTGGCAGGCGCAAGTGCACCTAGGAGTAGGGGCCAATAAGGGCAGCTGCAATGGCGTGGGTGGCATGGCGGCGTTCCCTCGCCACGGATGAAATATAGCCCACGCAGAGGCTGAAGTGGCAGCATCCCTCCGCCAAGGAGGAGAGAGCGAGGAGCAGTTCTGGGTCAAGCCGGGGAGCCAGGAGGCGGCAGGACGGAGGTGGCGACCGCCAGGTGTGGCCGAAGAGAGTAGGGCCACGGCCTGGGCCCAGTATTGGGAGATAGGAACAGGCTTCTTGAGACCGGGAGTTGTAACATTATATCTCCTAAAAATCAGCAAAGGCATCAATAATTTCTAAAACCAACCTTGACATTCATAAAACTTCTTAAAAAGCCAGGAGGTCCATATTAAAAAGCATTTAGCTAGATAGCTCAGAAGTTATCCAGATAAATGAAGATTTGGGCACTTATCTGTCTATAATCTAACTGAATAAAGTTAGAATTCATGGCTCGCTGACATGCCCCGAACTCCAAGTGGCATGGCTGCTGCCGAGCATGGCCAAACACGCCATGTCGCTGACACTCTGCTTTCTTCTATGGCATGCTTGGGATGAAACTCCCTGATTTAAGGGCCCGCAGCCAGAAAATCTCCACATTGCCCTCTGATGACATCAACAGGCCCTTCTTATATAAGGGCACTTCGGACTGCCTACCGATGACTCGGCAATGGGTCTCCTACATCCTGCAATCCATGTTGCTCCAGCATCTTGCTTCTCGCCTGTTTCTGTGTTCCTGGTTCCTGTTGTTCCAGCCTTACCTCGTCCTACCTTGCCTCATCCAGCCTTGCCTCATCTAGGTTTACCTTGTCCAGCCTTGCCTCATCCAGCTCTGTCTTCTTTTACTTATCTCATCCAGCTTATCCCATCTAGCCTCGCTCCTTTCTCATCTTGACCAATATCTTCATCCTCTTTAACCTGATCTCCTCACTCTGACCTCTTGCTTTGGACCTGATCACATTTGCCTGCCACCAAGACCTGACCTTTTGCTTTGGACCTGACCATGTTCACTTACCACCTGGATCTGACCTCTTGCTCAGACCTGACCATATTTGCTCATTGGCTAACCTGACCATTGGCCTGTCTCCGTATCTCCTGCTTACTGCCTGCCTTGACCTCAGCATGCCCTTGGACTCTCACTCTCTTCATCAACCTAGGGACCAGCCTAAGTTGTGCCAGACACCAGAACCCATGGGCTCAATCTGTCTGGGAGGTAGCTGGTAAAAGAGAAGATCTAGACTGTTCCTGGGTATGTTCACCAGCTGCCGGTGTAGGTTCGCCTACAAGGCTGTGTCAACTATGCCATAGCACAAAGGGCTCACTTCCATACCAATAATTATAGATAATAGGTTAGATGGCTAGAATTTAGACAGATAAATTAAGGGCATTACAGGGGCATAACTGGGAGGAGTTGAGTTAGCCGAATAAATTATTCATCTAACTCAGATATTCAGAGATGGCTGGTGGACCTGTCCTAAAGTTAGCTAGATAAACTTATCTGGCTAACTTTAATATAGCTGGCTATATTCAGTGGCATGGCTGCACCACTGAATATATAGACTAAGTTAGCTGGATAAGTTCATCCAACTAACTAGCTGAGCCACACAGCAGCTGAATATGGACCTCCCAGTTTTTTTATTTTTTTCTAAAAGTTGAGTTGTCTTCCTATAAATGCAATTTACCTAGAAGGCTATTCCATAAACTGGGCAATACAACAGAAAAGACTAGATCCCTTAGGATAAAATCCCTTGCCATTACTGAGTGGCTAAATCTGCTCAAGCTCTAGGCAATCCTGAGGGTACGGTCAGCTCAGAGGAATGAAGTTATCTGGTTAGCACAAATGTTCAGTGTTAGACAGATAATTTAACTGGCTATCTGGAGGAAGGAGATAGCTGTCTGAAATCTAAAAAATTGAAATTCATCACCTAATAGATGCTTAAGTTCCATATTAGCTAGCTAAATAGCACTGTTTAAATCTTCAGCTGTGCTGGGCGGCTACCACTAAGTTGGCTAACTTTTTATCCAGCTAAACAATTAGCTAGTGAGGAGTGGGCTGGGGGCATTCTGGGGTGGAGCTACTTATCTGGCTAATTTAGCCATATTACTGCTAATTTTCAGCCCTAACTGGCTTAAAGAATTCAGCCTTTTCTTTTCTTTAAAGATTATCGTACAGTATTGCAATCGTTAATCTTTTCAGGTATGGATTATTGTAATGCCTTACTTTTAGGTTTACCTGATTCAGTTCTGTATCCATTACAAATGATACAAAACTCCGCTGCTCGGGTGCTAGTAGGTATTTCACGCCGTACCCATATTACACCAGTTCTACTTTCACTTCATTGGTTACCAATTAAATACCGAATTCAATTTAAAGTCTTATCAATTATCCATTCTCTCATCTATAATACTTCTTCTACTTGGTTATGTACTAATCTTCGCATATATAAACCTGCCAGACATCTCAGATCTCTCTCAAAAAACTTATTAGATATCCCTACTGTTAAATCAGCAAAACTTGAACTTACCAGAAAAAGAGCATTCTCAGTGGCAGGTCCTGTTTTATGGAATTCACTTCCAGATCACATTCGTCTCACTTCATCAATACAACAGTTCAAAAAACTATTGAAAACATACTTATTTCAGAAAGCATACACCTTAACTATTTCATAAACTCAACACTTATTCACCTCAACTGTTCTCTCTTCTTTCAGAAACATTCACACCATATAATATTTACTTTCTGCTAATATCCTTTGAAAAAAATAGCTGGATATGAATATATACTGCACTATGTTAGCTCTTAATTGCTTTATTTTTGTTTTTATTTTGTCAAGTTCATTTATTGTGTATGTTTGGTTGTAAACCGTTTTGATTAATTCTTTTGAATTGTAAAAGCGGTATATAAACATTTTTAAATAAATAAATAAATAAATAAATAGAGAGACATTTACGAAGTTGTAATATTTTACCGTGGAAGGGATGAAATATTGCGGGAGGTATTCCCCCAATATTTCTCCCCTCCACTGGAAAAACTCTATGAAAAACAATAGCACATTAATGCCCACAAAAACATGCTATGGCAGGCCACTTCACACATGGCCACACATGGCCAAACAAGTGGAAGACCTGGAGGAGCTGAGGCAGACAGAGAGGTATATAGATGAGACCTTCAGGGACATAGTAGCCAAGACCCAACTTCCAACTGGCAGCCCTGGTGCTGCCTTGGAGGAAGAAGTTCTCATTGGGTTATTCTCATGGCTAGTCTTGCCATAGAAGTGACATGAACTGTGGAGACCATGTGGCCTAGTAAGGTCAGAAACTGATGAGCTGTTGCTTGTGTTCTCGAGTGTAGCAAATTTGCCAATAGGGAAAGTGTCTTTGCCCGATCGTCGGGTAGAAAGGCTTTTGAGAGGATGGTGCTCAATTCTGCTCCGATGAATTGAAGCAGATGAGATGGAATGAGATGGGACTTTTGATAATTGATGAGAAATCCCATGGAGTGAAGTAGAGCAATTGTTCGATTGAAGAAGTTATTGCTCCTTTTTGAGATTGACTTCTGATTAGCCAGTCGTCCAGATAGGGAATACATGGACACTTTCCTTGTGTAAGTGTGCTGCTATTACTGCTAGGCATTTGGTGAATACCCTGGGAGCTGAAGCAAGTCCGAATGGTAGTACTCTGTACTGGAAATGCTGATGACCCACCAGGAAGCGCAGATATTTGCGATGAGGAGGGAATATTGGAATGTGAGCATAAGCATCTTATAGATCCAGAGAACAAAGCCAATTTCCTGTTTGAAGAAGTGGAAGCATGGTGCCTAGAGAAACCATCCTGAACTTTTCTTTCTTCAGAAATTTGTTGAGATTTCTGAGGTCTAGGATGGGACGTAAGCATTCGGTTTTCTTTGAAATGAGGAAATAACGGGAGTAGAATCCTCTGCCCTTCTGAGTCCGGGACACCGGTTCTACAGCCCTGGCTCTCAGAAGGGTGGATAATTCTGCTTGTAGATGAATTATGTGATTTTCGTTTAATGGAAGAGGTTTTGGAGGAGAATCTCTTGGAATTGAGACAAAATTGATTTGGTAACTTCGAGATATTATTGAGAGCACCCATTGGTCTGTTGTTATCTGTACCCAATGAGTATAGAAGTAGGAAACTCGGCCTCCTACCGGTAGCTCTGTTTGTGGGTTGTGGAGATGGCTTTGGTCTCTGGTGATGGCCTCAAAAGCCTGCAGCCGGTCCCGTCTGTGGTGGAAGTTGAGGCCTAGCAGCTCTAGGTTGCCTGGGCTGAGATCTTTGCTGTGGCCTAGACGATCTGCCCCTTGATGCTGAAGGGTAGTAACACCTCTACCTATAGAAAGGCCTTCGAGATTCCTTCCTAGGAGGGTGGCGAGATGAAGATGCAGCAGAGTCCTGTTGAACTGACGACAGTTGACGCAGGGTTTCAGTATGTTCCTTTAACTGGGCTACAGCATCCTGTACTTTAGAGCCAAAGAGGTTGTCCCCTATGCATGGCAAATCAACCAATTTTTCTTGGACCTCAGGCCTGAGGTCCGAGGCCTTAAGCCATGCCCAGCGACATGCACTTATGCCGGAGGCTGCTACTCTGGAAGCAGTCTCAAAATTGTCGTAAGCGGCTCGGACTTCGTGCTTGCCAGCTTCAAGTCCTTTATGTATTATTGTTTGAGCTGCTTCTTGATACTGCTGTGGTAAAGAAGTTGAGAGATCTTGCATCTGTTTCCACAGGTTTCTCTAGTATTCTGTCATATATAACTGATATGATGCAATACTTGTATTTAGCATGGCCCCTTGATAGACTTTCCTCCCCAAGGAGTCCAGGAATCTGTGATCCTTGCCTGGAGGAGTGGAGAAATGAGGTCTTATTTATTTAGACTTCTTTTGTGCAGACTCCATAACAACTGATTGATGTGGCAGTTGTGATTTCTGGTATCCGGGGACAGATTGGACCAGATAAGTGGCACTGAGCACGGATGCTCCCAGAGACTGTGCTGTAAGTCTTTGAGAACTTCATGGACAGGTATAGCCAAGACTTCTTTCGGAGGGTCCATGAATTGAAGGACTTCCAGTGTTTGCTGTTGTGTCCTCCTCTGATATCAAAGTGAATGGTATGGTGTTTTCCATATCCTTAACAAAATTTGTAAAGGATAAATCCTTCAGGAGATTTCTTTCTCTCTTCTGGAGGAGAAGGATTAGATATAAACCCTTCAGAAGAAGTATCTGTATGTCTTTCTTCCCAGGTATCGTACGGGTCATCTTGACGTGGAGACGTGGGAGAAGATCTTGGCAGTCGAGAAAGCCCTGAAGGACCTGGCTATGGATCATCGAATGTATCCATCCAGGAAGATCTTTTTGTGGCTTGGTGGGAATCGATGGTAGAGCACCGACTATTGCATCAAACCTGTTCATCAAAAGCTGGAACAATGCTAATTCTGGCTGACCTGGGGCCCCAGGTGGCATCGGCATCGATGGAATTGGTTCCAGTACTGGGCCGGGCATTGGCACTGGAATGGGCATCGGCATTGATGGCCGCCTCGGTATCGGTGCAGACTTCGGTGATGGTGTCGGCCTCGGTGCAGGCTCCGGCATTGGTGGGACTGCTGGCATTGGTGATGGCACTGGCATTGGTGTGGGCACCGGTATGGATGTCGGTGAAGGCATCAATGGTTGCTGGTCCTTTAATGCCTAGAGCACCGCTTGATGGATGAAATCCATCAATTCCTCCGTGATAGCTGGTACATGCAGAGCAGCTATGAGTGGTGGCGGTGGAGGTGTTGATGATCCTTCCACAGGGCCCTGTGGAGGTTCGATGATCGCTGCATCGATGGGCGGTGAAAGCCTCGGCGTCGAAGGCCTCGGTGTTTCTTGGAGTCGAGGCCTTTTTGCAATCGACTTCTCTGGGGAGAGAAGCGCCTCCGGAATCAATGGGTGTCGGTGTCGATGGCGATGCTTTGGTCAATGTTCTGCCGCTGACCTCATCAATGCTACGGATGGGGTTGTCGATGACTGATCCCCCGAGCCTTCCGGATGACATTTTTTGAGTATTAAACGCTTCGAGACTCCGGCCGGAGACAACTGCGTAGACGTCAACGGGGAAAGCAAAAGTTGTAGATGGAATAAATGCTCCATCTTTTCTTGGCAGACCTTTCTACCCTTCGCGGTCATCTCAGCACATGTGGAACAGGTTGTTACGTCGTGTGATTGACCTAAGCAAAGGACACATTCAAGGTGCGGATTACAGTTGGGACATTTATTAAATCCCATGGCCATATTTTCACCGACAGCCGTCGATGAAAATCAGAGAAAAATTGAGAAAAATTTATTTTTACTCCAAGGAGTAAAAAGAGACTTAATTTACTCACCAGCCGGTGGTAAGACGAGAGACCCCGATGTGGGAGAGAATAAATGCTTTTTAAATCTGATTTTTAGTCAGACAAACTGTGAGAAAAACTCACATAGGCTCCTGCTCCGTGATGCCAACAGCAGTGCGGAAAAACGAAGACTGAAGGGAGACCCCTGTGGCTAAGAATATCATGGCATGCTGGGCATGCTCAGTGGGCTCAGAGTGCCAGTCAAAAGTTTCTAGAAACTTTGACAGTAAGTTTTCTGCAATAGGGCTCCATCAATGATGTCACCCATTTGTGAGGACTAGTATCCTGCTTGTCCTGGGATAAGGAAAGTTCCCTCCGAGGCCACTCCAATTTCGAGCGGCCTCGGAGGGAATGGGGAAAGCCATCAGGGCCCCCCTAGGGCTCGGCCTGCGCAAGGTGCACAAGTGTGCACCCCCTTGTGTGCGCCGACCCTGGATTTTATAACATGCGCGCGGCTCCGCACGCATGTTATAAAATCAGGCATAGATTTGTTCTCAACGGATTGCGCGAACAAATCTACGCACTCGCGCTGTTTTTAAAATCTGGCCCACAGAGTCTGGCTTCTTGGTGTTTCCATTTCAGTTTTGTCTGCATATTGCTGGTTCTAATTTGTGATCCTTTATTCTGCATTTAATGAGGGTCTGTCTGTGCTCTATGCATGTGAGCAAGGTGAGAGATTCTGCAAGCATGTAGTGCCTGTACAGGGATCTATAGCAACTGTGTTTGTTTTGTTTCCCCAGTAGGTGGTATATTGGTATTCTGGGTCCCAATGTAATATTTACAGCACTGTTTTTTCACAGGTAGGGTTATTTGAGTTCTTGGTATTACTACTGTTATGTTATGATAAGTTTGCTGTATAGAATTTGAGTGCCTTTTTTGTGGGGTTTTGTATTAGTTCATAATATGTCTGGCAGTGGAAGGAGTTTGTGCTGCTATTATTGTAACAAGCCTGTCTGGATGTGGTTTGGTATCTGCCTTACTTTGGGGCCGATGCAATAAATTTGCATAGAAAGAGGGTGCTGAACAGTCAGAGCCTGCTCTCTTAATGCCCCCAGGTGCCCCCAAGAGGGGTGCCATGCAATATTTAAATTAGGGGGTCGCGTTAGCAAAGAGGCACTAGGGTCGCTTGCGCAACCCTAGCGCATTCTTGCTAATGAGAACCCAATTGGTTTTCGTGATTTGGCTATCCGCCGGCAAGAAAAACCGATGCTGAGTTCATCGGCATTGGTTTTCCTTACTGGCACATGGCTGAGACACGAAAACCTACGCCGAGTTTATCAGTGTTTTTCCTAACCAGTGGACGGCTATCACGAAAACCAATTCCGATAGACCCGGCATCGGTTTTCTTACTGGCAGACGGCAGTCATGAAAATTGACACCGGGTTTATCGCATCGGTTTTCGTGACTCGGCTGTCCGCCAGTAAGGAAAACTGACGCCGGGGGTTCAGGAAACAAATGCTTGTCAGTCAAGTGTCCTTTTCCACCCGACTGCTCCAGGCAGGCGTTAATAGATGATAGTTAAATGTGCGTCTGAGATGCACATTTTTTTTTGCATAGGGTGTGAATGCCTAATAGCCTCATTCACATGCATTTGCATGTGATGAGTGTTATTAGATTTACTCCGCGTTGGACGTGCTAATCCCCTTATTGCATTAGGGGATTTATTAGCGCCTATACAACCCACGTCCAACTGCAGGTTAACAGTGCGCTCGGCTGAGCACACTGTATTGCATCGGCCCCTTTGTGTTTATATATATCTGATTGTTCCTTTCAGCAACCTGAAGCGAATCAAAACTGGAAATTTGAGCTTCTGGCTGGCAGAGTGATTACCTGCTTTTTGGCAAATGGTTCAACAGCTGATTATCTCCCGATAAATAACATTTCTAATACTCTTAACCTTTGGAGCACCTACCTCACTACAATCCAACATCTATTAAAACTTAAAACTTGGCTTTTTTTGAAAGCATTCCCCTCAGAAAATTAATCATCTCCATCATTCCCTTCCTCCCCCCCCCCCCTTTTTTTTTTCCTCTCTACAGCCTCCTTCCTCCCTTAGAAACTTATCAAATCAAATCACTATATTTTTGCTGTTAAATAAGTTTTTTTTGTAATTTTGACCTATTATTGATCTTATAATTACTTATATTTACTTTGTTAAACTGTTACACTGTATTTTGTCTTCAAAAGATTAACTGGAGACACTTTTGTTATATGTAAACCAATGTGAAATTCTGAATCGAATGTCGGTAGAGAAAAACAAACAAATAAATAAATAAATATATTAATACAATTGGCCCTCATTCTCAATCACAATAAAACAAATTCTCTATATCTGTAATAAAGCCTCACCTTTAATTGACCTCCATCTTAATAACTATATAACTAACAAAATAATTCTACTCAATGTAAGAGATCTAGGAGTCAATTTAGACTCAGAACTATGTTTTAAGCAACATATTAATAATATCATAAAAGAAGGCTTCTACAAGCTTCAAATATTAAAAAGGATTAAACCTCTCCTTCATCACCATGCAAACCCTTTTATTTGTCTTGCAAACCCTTTTATTTTCTAAATTAGATTATTGTAATGCAATTCTTCTTGGATTACCTGCTTCCACCATTGCACCACTTCAACTCTTACAAAATGCTGCGGCAACGTTACTCAGCAACCTCAAAAGATCAGATCACATTACTCCAGTTCTAAAAGACCTACACTGGTTGCCAATATTTTATAGAATTCAATACAAGGCCTTATCTCTTATTCATAAAACTTTGTATAATAACAAGATGAATTGGATGGATACAACATTTTTCTTCCAAGTTTCAAAAAGAAATTTACATTCCACAAACACTGGTCTCCTTGAAGCTCCCTCTCCAAACCTGTCCTGCCTCACTTCAACAAGACAATGTGCCTTCTCAATAGCCAGACCACTCTTATGGAATACCCTTCCAAATGATCTGAGACTTGAATCATCCTCACAAAACTTTAAAAATAATCTAAAAACATGGCTTTTTCAAAAAGCATTTATAACATAAGAAGAATTAACACCTAATTTTAACTTATTTATCTCTCTTTTTATTTCTCCTTCTCTGTTTTATTATTTTCTGTTTTACATTCTATTACAATGTAACCTCTCTAATTTTTGTTATATGTAAACCGATGTGATGACTTTAGTTGAATATCGGTATATAAAAAACAAATAATTAAAATAAATAAATAAATATATGTGTGTGTGTATATATATCTTACACGTATTTTTACCCAATTTTGGTGGGTGGGGGGGCCCAACAAATTGCATGGATGGAAGGGGGTCCATAGCTCAAAAACCTAGCTAGCTAGATTGCAACCGAAAATTAGATTAAACAAGGTGTATATTCCTCCTAAATTTCACCTCATCAACATCTATAATGCAGCCACACCAGTTCTTTGTAAATAACTCTATATGATGTTAAATTCCTACTGTATTTCTCTCTTCTCCCAGTTCGATCATCCTTGTTCATTGTAACTGCAATCTTCCTCTGCACAGGTTCCAATTTTAATTTATTTTGCACTCCCTTGTTCAACTGTAAACCAGCATGATGTGATTGTACATGAATGCCGGTATATAAAAAAAACCTAAATAAATAAATAAATACATAAATAGATATTCAGATGCTGTGTGAGCTAAATTTATCAAGCTAACAGCCCATATATTCAGCAGCTCTTCTCTACCACTGAATATATCCAACTATCTTAAAGTTAGCAAAATAAGTTTATCCAGCTAACTTTAAGACAGGTCTATGGGCCAGAGTTAGCTGGATAAGTTATCCAGCTCAACATCATTTCCCAGTTATGCCCCTGGAACATCCCTAACTTATCTAGCTAAATTCTAGCTGGCTATTTTATTATCTAGCTAGAATTTAGCCAGATAAATGCACAAATCTACATGTAGCTGGATAACTTCTGAGTTTTCCAGCTAAATGTTTTGGAAAATGGACCTCAACTTTACCAACTATCTTAGTCAATCAATATCTTTTAAAAATATTTGTCAGTTCTTCTTTAGTCCTTTATTTTCACTTATGGGTAAATTTTAAAACCCGTGCATGCGTCCATGTGCACGAGTTCCCTGCGCACGTACATGGACGTGCCGATTTTATAACATACACACATCGCTATGCATGTTTTAAAATCTGATGCCCGCACACACATGCATGCCCGATTTTGCATCGGCTCGCACATTTGTGCACAGGTGCCCCACTCGCGCACGCAGGGGGAGAATTTTTGTAAATACTGCACAGCAATGCAAGTAGACCTACCCCAGTTCCCTCCCAGTCTGCTCCAATAAAGGAGCGAACTGGGAGGGAACTTCCCTAACCCTTATCCTATCCTTCTTCCCTCTTCCCCTCTCCTCCCCAACCTCTAAACCCCACCTACCTAACCCTAATTATTTTGTTTCTGAACTTATCTGCTCCATGGAGCAGGAATAAGCTCCGCGCACCAGCCAGCTGCCGGAACGCGCTTCCCTGGGACAGCGCCTAATGGTGCTGTCCCGGCCACCTCCTGCCCACCCAGACTCCACCCCGGCCGACCGCTTTTTTGCAGCCTGTCACTTCCACATGAACTGAGCAATGTGCACATGGCTAGGCCGTTTTGAAAATGTGCTTGGCCTGGCCACGCCTATATCTCCCGGAATGTGTATGCGCTGGGCTTTTAAAATTGGGCCCTTATTTTCTAGGTTAGTATCTAGCTATTAATGGCATTGCACTTGTTATTTATGGTCTTCCTCCTCCTTGCTTCATCTAAGTTTTAAAATCTATGACAACATTTAAAATAAAGAGTTTAAAAATTTATAATGCTTCTCGCTTGCTGCAATCTTCATTTCACAGTTTGTTAGATGTATTCTCTGTCAAACTCATTAGGGTCAAGAGTGACTATTTGGAATCATTGGCCCCTTAATCTGGAATGCCCTCCCAAGGAGCTCAAATCTGAAAACTCATTTATTTACACTTGCCTTCAATAACGAATCTTGAATAGCACAACAAACCTGGTATAGCCTACAGACATGTGGCAATCATTACAACACTTGCTTTCAATCAGGCCAGAAGAAGTCATTAGAATTACTAACATCAAGATCTTGTTTAGTTTAAGTGCTTTAATACTATCAAGCTGTTGTGGCTTCTGCTGTCTGTCATTTTGTAGTCTTAACTGAGCCAGGTTTTATGGTAGGCATGTGCAAAATTGAAAACTTTGTTTTTATTTTTTCATTCATTATGTAGGTCATACTCATTTCAAACAAAATAAAATGTTTGCTCATTTTATTTGTTCATTTTTGTACTATTTTATTCAATAGGGGAAGAAATAATTTAGATCACCTGTGCATAGAACTGTTATTTAGCATGGTCACATGAGTGGTTCGAAGGTGGAAAGCTAAAAAGGTTCCCTTTTATAGTTAATACAGCTCTTCAGATGGATTACAGAGGAAACTTACAACAAAATAAAATAAATAAATAAAACATTTTATTCAGAGAACTGAACTGGCAGTTGTAAGTTAGGTTCAGCTTTAATAATAATGAAACTAGATGTTCATGACATAAATAGATATAAAAAATAAAATACACACGGTGGGGTAGATCTTTAAAAAATACGCGATCGCGTACTTTTGTTCGCGCACCAGGCGCGAACAAAAGTACGCTGGATTTTATAAGATACGCGCGTAGCCGCGCGTATCTTATAAAATCTGGGGTCGGCGCGCGCAAGGGGGTGCACATTTGTGCAACCTGCGCACGCCGAGCCCAGCGCGCGCTACCTGTTCCCTCCGAGGCCGCTCCGATTTCGGATCGGCCCTCCAAGGCTTGTTCACCTTGGTGCGAATGGAGCTTGGAAAACATGTTGGCAGGACAATGGACTGATTAAGATGGAAGTCTGACACCAACTTAGGAAGAAACATAGGGTGCATGCACAAGACCATCATGGAAAAACTTAGTGTAAGATGGATAAGTCACTAATAGGGATGTGAATCGTTTTTTGACGATTTAAAATATCGTCCGATATATTTTAAATCGTCAAAAATCGTTAGGGCCACGATACAATACCAATTCCCCCGATTTATCATCAAAAAATCGTAAATCGGGGGAAGGGGGAGGGCAGGAAAACCGGCACACTAAAACACCCTAAAACCCTCCCCCGACCCTTTAAATTAAATCCCCCACCCTCCCGAATCCCCCCCAAATGCCTTAAATTACCTGGGGGTCCAGCGGAGGTCCGGAACGGCCTCCTGCAATTGAATCGTGTTGTCTTCAGCCGGCGCCATTCTGCGCCGCCATTTTGCAAAATGGCGGCGCAAAATGGCGGCGGCCATAGACCAACACGATTCGACTGCAGGAGGTCGTTCCGGACCCCCGCTGGACTTTTGGCAAGTCTTGTGGGGGTCAGGAGGCCCCCCCAAGCTGGCCAAAAGTCCCTGGGGGTCCAGCGGGGGTCCGGGAGCGATCTCCTGCCGCAAATCGTTTTCCGTATGGAAAATGGCGCCGGCAGGAGATCGACTGCTGAACGACGGCTGAACGACCTCCTGCAGTCGATCTCCTGCCGGCTGAACGACGGCTGAACGACCTCCTGCAGTCGATCTCCTGCCAGCGCCATTTTCCATACGGAAAACGATTCGTGGCAGGAGTTTTCCTGCCCTCCCCCTTCCCCCGATTTAGCTACGGACCATCGCAGGACCCCCAGGTAATTTAAGGCATTTGGGGGGGGGGGTTCGGGAGGGTGGGGGATTTAATTTAAAGGGTCGTGGGTGGGTTTTAGGGTGTTTTAGTGTGCCGGTTTTCCTGCCCTCCCCCTTCCCCCGATTTAGCTACGGACCGCCGCTGGACCCCCAGGTAATTTAAGGCATTTGGGGGGGGGTTCGGGAGGGTGGGGGATTTAATTTAAAGGGTCGGGGTGGGTTTTAGGGGGTTTTAGTGTGCCGGTTCACGATTTTAACGATTTTCACGATACTCTAAACACCCAAACGGCGACGATACGATTCCCTCCCCCTCCCAGCCGAAATCGATCGTTAAGACGATCGAGGACACGATTCACATCTCTAGTCACTAATGCCTGGGGATCATTGATGCTTCATGCTGAAGTGACCACTACCAAAAATATGACCTTCCAGGTCAGGTACTTCAGATCACAGGAACACAGTGGCTCAAAAAGGGCTTTCATCAGCTGTGCTAAAACCACGTTGAAGTCCCAAGTCACAGTGGGAGGCCTTAGGGGAGGCTTCAAGTGAAGCAGATCTCGCTTGAACCGTACAGATCTAGGGTATACAGCAATTGGTTTACCCTTTACACTGTTGTGATATGTGCCAATTTCACTCAGGTGATCTCTAACAGATTTGGTCTTCAGACCACCTTCTGAAAGGTGCAGAAGGTCAAGCAGTTTTTTGTGGAAAGAAGGTGAAAGAATCTAAAGCCTTTTGGTTACACCACACAGAAAACCTCCTCCATTTCAATCCAAAAGATTTTCTAGTGGAAGGCTTTCTGGAAGCTAGAAGGACCTGAAACACATCCACCAGGAGATCGAGTGGTTGTAGAATCAACCTCTCAACATCCACTTGCTTGTCAGGCTGCATACCTGATCACCTGAAGCTCCAGGAAATTGATTTTATGTAATTGTTCCTGGGCAGACCATAGACCTTGGGGATTCAGCTCATCGACATGAGCCCCCCCAGCCCAAGTTGGATGTATCAGTTATTAGTACAATTTTGACCCATGGATTTGGAATGATACTCCCATTCCAGATTGGAATTTATCCATTAGGATGAGGAGTCACTACTGGGACATTAGGATCCATTGGGCTCTTTGCATGTGCAAACTTGTCAAGTAACTGAGAAAGAGAAAAAAATGCAATTTGATAAAGTTTGTAGAGAGGTTCTGCTACTTGTCATGACACACTAGACTCCACAGAAAAGAAATACATGGATGCATGGTATATTGCATGCAAGAGAATGCCCAGAAAGGCTCAGTCAAAGTTTTAGAAACTTCTACATGTTTTCTGTGCCAGGCTCCATTGGATGAAGTCACCAATGTATGAGGACTGCCATCCTGCTTGTCCTCAGAGAAACTTTTTTTCCTTTATTCACATTTTTTTGTGTTTACAAAACACCCCAGTTCAACCAAGAAAGAAGCAGGGTGGGAGAACTAGTCAGGGTTTGTAGAAAGGTAAAACAAACAAAGAACCAGAAAGAGATGGGTTGGGAGGAGAAATTTGAATTTTCTTTTTCCTGGGAACACCTCAGAATAACCAACAACCAAACAGGGTGGGAGAACTAGGGTATGATCCAAACAGCAAACAACACAGACAGGTAGATTTTAAAAGGGTTACGCGCATAAGTTTTTTATTTATTTTATTTATTTATTTGTATTTTTCTATACCGGCATTCATGGAGTTCGTATCATGTCGGTTTACATAAAACAAGGGGTGAGAAATACATTATAACGTAAATAACTAATAACATAAGAGTATACATTAAAAGGTAAAACAAGTGCATGGAAGAAAAAAGTTACAATAAAACGGGGTCATTCTAACTGGGATTAGAGTTAGAGGAAAGATAAACAGTTATGCGCGTAACCCTTTCAAAACCCCCCTGCGCGCGCCGAGCCTATTTTGCATAGGCTCGGTGGCACATGCAAGCCCCAGGACGCGTGTAAGTCTCGTGGCTTTCCTGGGGGGCGTGCCGAGGGCGTGTCAGGGGCGTGTCGTGACAGCGTGTCATTCGGGGGCATTCCGGGGGTATGGCCGTGAGCGTGGTTCCGGCCCGGGGGCATTTCGGGGGTGTGGCCGAGGCCTCCGAAATTGTTCCCGGACCGGGGAATTGCGCAGCAGCAGCAGCCAGCCAGCACATGCGAGTTACGCCTGCCTGGGGCAGGCATAACTTTCGCAATAAAGGTAGGGAGGGTGTAGATAGGGCTGTGGGGGTGGGTTAGTTAGGGGAAGGGAGGTGAAGGGGAGGGGAGGCCGAAGGAAAGTTCCCTCCGAGGCCGTTCTGGTTTCAGAGCGGCCTCGGAGGGAACGGGCAGTGCGCACAAGGCTTGGCACACGCAAGGTGCACAAATGTGCACCCCCTTGCGCGCACCGACCCCGGATTTTTGTTTGCGCCTGGTGCGTGAACAAAAGTACATGCGGGTGTAGTTTTATAAAATCTACCCCAGAGGCACCAAAACTTATCTGCTGGTGCACCATAGGCATGCCAGCTAGTCATTTTAACAGTATGACACCCAAGGTGGTAAATCTGGGGCATGGCAGATAGTTAAGGAAACTAGTTAGTGGGAAGGAAAGATAGTGCTGATGTACACTGGCTACATCTGACCGAACTGCCAACTTGTGTGCCCATATGCCTGCACATTTGTGTCCATGGCCTCAATGGGTTCTGTGAGATAGTATGTCACAGAAATTTCTCCTGGGGGTCTTCTTTTCTAGAGAGGGCCATGGGTCTCTCTTTTCAGCTGCTTTAGCTATAGCTTGTGTCTTGAGAGATAGTTCTTTAAGGGAAATGTGGCTTTGGTGTATTAAAGTAGGGGAGGAAGTGGTAGTTGATAGGGTGCTACTTGTGCTTGCACTACATTCTGAGGTGTTGATTCTTTCCTGTACTACATTGCCACTATGTCTCTCCCTCTGACTATGGTGATCTTGTTCATGCAACTTAGCTACCAGCATCTTCTTCATGAATGTGAGATGCTGGGACTGAAAAGTAAGACTTCATTTCTCCCACAGATCACAAAGTGTGGCAAGCATATATATATTCTTTTGTGTAAGAGGTTTCAGTCTCTCTTGTACCTGTTGCTGCAAGGAATCCAGAACTGCAACACCTCTGCTTCCATTCTCTCATGGTTATAGAAACCTTTCAACTTTTCCTCCAGAATATTTAATATAGGGATGATCCTACTTTGGGTGACACGTCTGGAACTCGGGTCCTCCATGGCATCCTTGAAAAGCTTCAAAATTTGTACCAACTGCCTCACCACTACCCCAACATGATGCCCCAGGAGGCGAGCCACACCCGTCTGTTTCCAGATACAGATCATGAAGTTGTGCATGCTGCTACACTAACCTGTGCAGCATCATATAGGTATACAGCACAGTCCATCTGCACCCCGATGCTCAGTCCTTGCTAGAGATGCTGCCTGCCCCTGCCTCAGCCAGTTCCCACCACCATGCCATCAGGGAGAGCTAAGCATATGTAGCATTCACAGTAGTCTAGATATCACTGGTGAAATACATGCTACTGTCCTCTGTCTCAGTCTGCTGCACCTGGATGGGATTACGATATTAGTTGAAAAGGAATGGGATAACCTGACTATTAAATTAATGTAGTCCTGAATGGGATTTTTTAATTGGGTGTATCAGATGCTTAAACGTCCACATTTTCCATTACCTGCAGGCACTGGTCATCCAGGTCAATCATTTTTCCAATACTCCTCATTACTACTTTGGATGATGCCTGCCTCTTGCCCCGGAACCGAATATGGAACACCAACCTATTTCTTCTGTGGTAGGGCTGCTGCTGCTTCGGACATGTTATAGGGGGTTGCTGGCCTGCCATCTCACTGCTAAAAGAGGCTGTGGATTAAGTTTAGAGAAAAAGACTTCCCCTTTTCAACTCCTTTCCTCTGGCTTTCACTTTGAGTTGCAGAAGGGATCCCCAGGCTAGTAATGACATCCTTCCCTGATGTCAATGCTGGCAGATGCTGCTTCTGTGGGTGATGCTGCATGCCAGCATTTTTCAGATACCCTGTTTGTTTCCCTTTACTGCTATTCTTACTGCAGTGAATACATTGAGCAAAAGTCAGATTGTCCATCACTTTAAAAAGCCTCCAGATTAGGGATGTCTTTCGTGATCTCTTCTCCACATCATTGGAGGCTCTTGCTGGCTCTGGAAGTGAAGCTGAGGGAGGGCCTTGAGGAAAATTGCTAGAGGCATCATTCACACTTTCTACCTGCATTGCCTGCTATTTATAGTGGTTGCATTTATCACTGTCAGAATTCATCATTTATCTCCCCCATCACCGCACTAGAGGCTAAGATACTACTGACTAATCCTCCCAAATTTTCTTGAGCTGCTATCTGCTCAATTTCTGATTCAGGGAATTGTGAACAAGATTCTTCCTCAGAATCACTAACCATAACCAATGTAGTGGAGTGTGCTGCTAATTTTCTCTACTGTACTTCTGCTGCCCCTGTCCATGCCCCTGTTCTGGCTCTCCTGCCTTTTTCTCTTGGTCCAAAACAATGGAAAGAGAAACAGGATGTGGTGACACAGACTCTCCAAATTTTGATTGCTTCTGCCTTGAGTAGCCCTCCTCTCTTGCCAATCTGCACCTTAAAAAGTCTCTCTTCAATTTAGAGATAGGACTGCCCTTTTTAATTCCTGCTACTAGGCTGGGCTAGTGCTTCAACACTTCCTCTGCCCCTGCCAAAGCTGTCAAGCTTGCCATTCCCTCTTCTCCCTGTTCTTGACATTATGGAATTTGTTGAAGTGCTTGGCCTTCCTATTGGGGTTTTGGATATTACAAAGGAATTTATTTATTGTTACTGTAACTGTACCTCCCTCACAGTATAGAGAACTTTCTGTCACACACACAGATACACACATATATAGTATATGTATGTGCTGTGTGCACTCAGTGCTGACTAACTCCTTTTCTAATCTATACACAAAAAAAAAACAGTAAAACACTAACAGAACCAAAAAGACTGACAGCCTGGTTAGACTCTTCTCTTCAATCAGTCAGTATGCTCTCTCCCCACTGGTGTCCAGGCAGACAGAGAAAAAATAACACTAGCATTGATATAATCTCCACATTGCCTCCTAAACTGACTCTCCCCCAGTGAAGAGAAAAAAATAAAAAATCAAACAGCAACAGTGCCACTGTCTCTGTCCTTCTGGCATAGTGAGAAAGACCTCTACAGCATAAAGAAGATCAGAAGCAGCCTTTTACTAGTGCTAAATCCCAAACTTTCAATTTTATTTTTTTTTTTAAATTCTGAGAAGCCTTCTCCAAACATATTCTTTTCTACCAACTGCTAGAGAGCAAATACAGAGCTTTTTACACATGATTAGAGTTTACACTGGGAATAGATCAGCATCACTTGATCCAGATAGCAGCTATAGACTAATTAAAAGATGCTGCAAGTGATTTGTCCTCTGTGTGGTTTTCTTACCAACTTGTCCTGCCTCAGTTCTGACAAGGCTGCCAGTTCAGAGTGGCAAGTGTTGGTTGCTTTAATTACCAGCTAAATTTTTGCTCATCAGTATACAGCAATAGATTTCAATGGACCATAGACTTGAGGGGAAACAAACTAATGAGATGAAAATTTTTGTCTCATTTGTGGGACCCTTCCATTTGTTATAGGGACCACAAATAAAACAATAGACTTTTTTGTCATGTTTTACCCATTTGTTTCAAATGAATGCAAATCCATAGTCTACTGTTTATTGATTTTTGTGTAGATGACGGCTTATATATGTGATACTCTTATTCACCTAAAATTGATGATAGATAAGGATACAAATTTTTTTCAATAAAATAAATAAATATCACACTGCCTGTCACGTACCAATTTATTTCTACTCTTTTCCTTGATTACTGATTATGAACCGTGATTATTTTAGGTTTATATTCTTAGCTATGCTTTGATCAAAGGTATCAAATAAAATAACTAAACCAGTTACCTCTTTTTTTCATAAACATTGATCTTGGTGACATTAATTTTCACTTAATAGAGTGCTCCACCTATACCAGCGATCTGCAACATTTCCAGGAAGAAGAGCCATTTTTTTATTTTATATCTGACCAAAATATTTTGAGAATCACATAACATACCTGAATATTATTAATACATCCCCGCACATACATGATACATGCAGGGGGTAACCTTCAAATGATCAAATAATGAACTTCCATCAAATAACTTTTTATTTATCAATTTTTAGAATACATTCATCACTGAAAACAGGTATTAATGGAAGGAAAAGACCTCAGAATCCAGCATATATGGTTTTGAAATATGCTTCAGATATTATAATCACTGGTCTAAAAAATCTTTCAATACCATCCAATTTTATTAATCACAGAAAATTTTTGATAGTTTTATATTGTTCTTAAAAACTTATCTTGTGATGGAAGCTGAACTGGCACACTGCCGACGATGGCCAGTGTTTCACAAAAAGCCATTTCTAACACAGAGCAGGGAGCTCTGGTTTTCAATAAATTCGCTGAACTTTATTTCACCACAAATATACTGTCCTGAAGCAGCTTTTTGCGAAACACTGGCCATCGTTGGCGGTGTGGTGGTTCAGCTCCCAATCAGAAGATAAGTTTAATATAAAACTATCAAACATTTTCTGTGAAGTGATTAATAAAATTGGATGGTATTGAAAGATTTTTTAGACCAGTGATTATAATATCTGAAGCATATTTCAAAACCATATATGCTGGATTCTGAGGTCTTTTCCTTCCATTAATACCTGTTTTCAGTGATGAATGTGTTCTAAAAACTGATAAATAAAAAGTTATTTGAAGGAAGTTCATTATTTGATCATTTGAAGGTTACCCCCTTCAAAAAAGGCTGAGATGCTGAGTCCTGTTTGAAACGGCAACAGCCAAGTCCTGTTTAAAATGGCAACAGCCTTTTTTGAAAATAATTAGAGTGCCCCTGATGAAGCATAGTGACTGCGAAACATTGGCCGTGTTGGGCTGGTCTTATAGGTATTCTGCAAAGGACTGTTTTCTGATTCTTTATGGACTGGGCACATTTTTTTGAAAAAAGAGAAAAAGAAAAAAGAAATGACTACAGATTTTTAAGAAGAATTTAAATAAAAGGTTTTTTGAATTAAGGTGAATGATTGAGACGACCAGTTGGTTTTGTTTTATACATGCAACTTCTGGCTTCCTGATACCTTCATTTAGGCTTTCTTGGATTATGTGACTTTCTAGGTTCCCTCTTTTTGGTTGGTAACTTTACTTCTTTTGGGTAACTTTTGGACTATCCTTTTAAAAAAGATTTCAATTACCTCAATATTGACTGGGTAAATGTAACATCAGGACATTCTGGAGAGATAAAGTTCCTGGATGGAATAAATAACAGTTTTATGGAACAATTGGTTCAGGAACTGATGAGAGAGGGAGCAATTTTAGATCTAATTCTTAGTGGAGTGCAGGACTTGGTGAAAGAGGGCAATGGTGGTGAGGCCGCTTGGCAATAGTGATCATAACAGGATCAAATTTGAATTAATGACTGGAAGGAGACAATAAGTAAAACCACAGCTCTAGCACTTAATTTTCAAAAGGAAAACTGATAAAATGAGAAAAATAGTTAGAAAAAAAACTGAAAGGTGCAGTTACAAAGGCTAAGAGCATGCAACAGGGGTGGACATTGTTAAAAAATACCATCTTAGAAGTGTTGCAATTCAGACCATGGCTGGAGCCATGAGCCGCCTCTTACCTGTTCTCACCAGCCTGCCCGATGCCATGTTCGGCCGCTATCTGGTCCTCCTTCATGCAGCAGAGAGCCGCCTCCAGCCTCGGGGCCTGTCCACAGTCCAGCCCTGCTCCTGCTCCAGCATCTTCAGCAGGGCTGCTGTCCGTAGTCCTGCACTTCCTCTTCCTGCTTCCTTAGGTGCGGGGCCACGCCTCCTCACTGATTTTAAAGGGCCAGCAAGGGAGAGGCCCTCCTGGTCCCATCTGATGACATCACTTTGGATCCACCTCCTTAGCCCTACAAAAGGGCTTAGTTGCCATTCAGTCTTTGACTTCACAAGGAACAAGTTCTCTCTTGGACTGCCTTCTGCTCCTGCTTGGCTTCCATATCTTCATGGGATCCCTTGTCGTCATTGTCATCATCTGTCCTGGTCTCTGCTGATGCCTCGTCTGTCCTGATGTCTCCATTGTCCCAGTCCTGATGTTCCTTGGTCCAGTCTTCATGTCCTGATGTTCATCCTGTCCAGATGTCTTCCCGGACTTCGCCTTGATCCGTCCCATCGTGGTCCGCGACCAGCCTGGCTGGGCTGTGTAGGGTGCACTGCAGCCCAGCTGGGGTGTGTAGGGTGCTGGTGGGTCTTCTTCCATCTAGCGGAGCCGAAGACTTCCATGTTCCTTCCTGTCACCACCAGGAACCGGAATCTTCAAGATGTTTTGCCTGCTCATCCCAGCTGCCCTTCGCTGAGTGTCCGGAGAGTTCACCATGATGTCTGGGATCTTCGCTGTGGATGCCCGTCTTGTAAATAGTCCACTGATATTCTGGCCTCAGGTTATGCCTAGCCTCTGGCAGGCAGTGCTCCAGTGGATAGCCTGAGGGTCGATCTGCCCACTGCAGCCTCCTCCCCAGCTGTGGGTGTTAGTGCCTTATCCGGAGTCTTCTTCATCCTGAGTTTTATCCTGGTTTTAACTCGTCTCATCCTCATTTCATCTGAGTCTGATCTTGTCTGCATCCTGTCTTCATCAGCATCCATGTTCAAGTCCTTAACCAACTCTGCCTTATGCCCGGCCTGCCGCCTTTGCTGTTGCCCAGCGGCAGGTCCAAAAGGGCTTGGAGTGGTCGGTGGACTACTCAGAGGCCAACCTTGTGTGGTTGGTCTCACCGAGGTGTGCAGGTCGGCAGGGGGCTGGTCTCCACTCCATACCAGACGAGGACCTGTCTTGCTGCAAGGGCACATACTCCTCATCCCGCACTGGGGAGCGCCCCCTAGTGCTCCCTTCCATCGCAGTGCAACAAGAAGCATAGTCCAGATGTATTCCACACATTAAGAAAGGTGGAAGAAAAGGCCAAAACAATTACTGGAATGGTTAAAATGTGAGATAAAAAAGGGTATTTTAGCCAAAAGATCTTCTTTCAAAATTTGAAAGAAGGATCCATCTGACAAAAATAGGAAAAAGCATAAGCATTGGCAAGTTAAATATAAAACATTGATAAGACAGGCTAAGTTAGAATTTGAAAATAGTTTAGCCATAGAGGTAAAAATTTAAAAAAAATTAAAAATATATCCGAAGTGGGAAGCCTGTGAGGGTGTCATTTGGACTGTTAGATGATCAAGGGATTAAAGGGGCACTTAGGGAAGATAAGGCCATCATGAACGACAAAATAAATACCTTGTTTCAGTGTTTACTGATGAGAATGTTGGGCAGATACTCATTCCAAAGACAGTTTTCAAGGATAGTGATTCAGATAAACTGAATCAAATCATGGTGAACTTGGAAGATGTAGTAGGGCAGATTGACAAACTGAAGAGTAGCAAATCACCTGGACCAAATGGTATACACACCAGTGTTCTGAAAGAACTAAAAAATGAAATTTCAGACCTAATTTGTAACCTATCATTAAAATCATCCATTGTACCTGAAGACTGGAAGGTGGCCAATTTAACCCAGATGTTTTAAAAGGGCTCCAGAAGTGATCCTGGAAACTATAGATAGGTGAAACTAACGTCAGTGCCAGGAAAAATTGTGGAAACTATTATAAAGAATAAAATCACAGACCATAAATATAGACATGGTTAATGGGACAGAGCCATATGGAGTTACCCAAGGGAAGTCTTGCTGCACAGATCAGCTACATTTTTAGAAGAGGTGAATAAACATATGGATAAGAGTGATCTGGTACATGTAGTGTATTTGGGTTTTCAGAAGACATTGACAAAGTCCCTCATGAGAGGCTTCTAAGAAAACTAAAAAATCTTGGAACATGAGGCGATGTCTTTTTGTGAATTTCTAACTGGTTATAAAATAGAAAAGAGAAAGTAAGATTAAATGGTCTGTTTACACAGGGAAAAAAGGTAAATAGAGTGTCTCAGGTATATGTACTTGGACTGTTGCTTTTTAATATATTTATAAATGATCTGGGCAGGTGCTAATTTCTAAGAGTAAAATCTGCGGCTTGGCTGCACATTTTAGTATAGTATCCTGGGTGACTAACTAATAGGCTCATCAACATGCATTTGCATGTGATGAGCTTCTTTAGTTTTTTGGGGAGTTGGCTGCGCATTTTTGATGTGCTAAACCCCTATGGGGTAGATTTTAAAATTTTGCGCGAGCGCGTACTTTTGTTCGCGCACCAGACGCGAACAAAAGTTACCTGGATTTTATAAGATACGCGCATAGCCGCGCATATCTTATGAAATCCGGGGTCGGCGCGCGCAAGGGGGTGCACATTTGTGCAACCTGCGAGTGCTGAGCCCAGCGCACGCTGCCTGTTCCCACCGAGGCCACTCCGATTTCGGTGCGGCCTTGAAGGGAAATTTCCTTCGCCCTCCCCCCACCTTCCCCTCCCTTCCCCTACCTAACCCACCCCACCGGCCCTATCTAAACCCCCCCCTTACCTTTGTTGGCAGATTTACGCCTGCTCAAAGCAGATGTAAATCTGCGCTCGCCAGCGGGCTGCTGGCGCGCCATCACCCGACCCGGGGACTGGTCCGGAGGCCTCGACCACGCCCCCGGGCTGGCACCACGCCCCCGGGCCTGCCCCCGAAACACCGCGTCACGCCCCCGAAACGCCGCAACATTTTCGGAACGCCCCGACACGCCCCTTTTACGAAGCCCCGGGACTTACGCGCGTCCAGGGGCTCTGCGTGCGCCAGCTGCCTATGCAAAATAGTCGCGCTGACGTGAGAGGGCCCTGCTCGCGTAAATCCAGCCGGATTTACACGCGCAGAGCATTTAATATCCGGCCCTTACTGTATAAGGGGTATAAGGGGCACGGCCAATCGCATGCTAAATGGTGTGCTTGGCCGAGTGCAACCTACTGTATCGGCCTGATTGAGGGAGGAGGAGAGGGCTATAAAGTGGAAAGATGCATAAAGTACACTCACCCCACTCCCTCCTACACTGCACCACCCCTCATCCTCCCCCCCACGCACACACACATATAGGGGTGAGAAAAGCAGTAGAAAGTGGAACATACATGGGGTAATTTGCCGCGATATACACACATTCAGCCACTCCCACAGCCCTGACACTCAACTGCTCTCACTCCAATATCCCCTACTTATTTATTTTATTTATTTATTTATTTAAGGTTTTTATATACCGGCATTCATGATAAAATCACATCATGCTGGTTTACATTAAAATAGTGGTGCATAGAAAGAAAAACCAAACTGGAACTGTAGTGCGGAAGAAAGCAGTTACCAAAAACAGGGATGCTTAAACTGGGAGAGGAAGGAAAAAGAAAAGGTTAATAGCATTTTAAATATTTACAACGAACAGTTAAATGAGCTGGTTGTATTATAGAACTTGAAGTTGAAGGACATTAGTTGGAGTCCGGGAAAGCTTGTTTGAAGAGCCAAGTTTTAAGTCTCTTCCTGAAGGTTGGGAGGCAGGGTTCCTGTCTTATGTCTGGGGGGATGGAATTCCATAAAGGGGGACCGGCGGTAGAGAGGGCCCGATCTCTCAAGGTAATATGTCTAGTGGCTTTGGTTGGAGGAACCTGGAGTGAACCTCTATATGCATCTCTGGTAGGTCTTGAAGAATTGTGTAAGAGGAGAGGAATTTGCAGGTCGATAGAAAGCCTGATACTCCTTCCCTCACACAACCCAATTACACCATCACCCTGACCCCATGCTCATACATCAGGGAGGGGGAATGGGCTACAAAGTAAAAAGTGCATACACAGGGACACAGTACACTCCCCCCAGTACTCCTATTCACCTTCCTCTGCACCTCCACACATACAGACTACTCACCTCCACACATACAAAAATGAAACCTCCCCATCTACACCTACATCTCCTCCCCCCACATACATACAAGGGTAAGGAGAGATGGACAGAATGTCCCCATACACACAAACTGATACCACTACCCTGCCATATATGCATTCTTCCTATATCACTTCTCTCCGCACATACACACAAACACAAAAAATGGGGACTATAAAGTAGAGAATGTGAGTATGTGAACAATCCCAAAACTCTCCCCACCCCTTTATGTCCCCCCACACCACACCTACCTAAACCACCATCTCCTTCCCTATGTATGCCACATATCCCTAAACACACACAGGAGTGAGGAAAGGGGGAGAGAAGTTAAGGAGAGGAAGAAACCCCACCCATACACATACATCCTCCTGACACTCATACTCCCCCAACACCTCCTTCATAGACCTTTATGCTCATTTCCACCCTACTCACACACAAGCAAGAGGAGAGAGGGAAAAAGTACAGCATGTGAAGGGGAAAGAGTATTTCCACCCATACACCCTGACTCCTCCACACCCCACCATGCAAATACTCATTCTCTCTCTCTCTCTCTCTCTCACACACACCACATACACCACCACCACACTCCTCCCTCCTTCCCCCCCCCCCCACACACACAGGTGAAGAGAGTTGGCAAAGAGGAGTGCGAAAGGAGTATAGAGTACCCTCAGCCATACTTACTCACCTTCATCTCCTCTACCACTCACAGTCCCCATGTACACACCCCACCTGCACCACTTCCTCCATACATTCCTTATATACAGGAGAAAAGGCTACAAAATGGAGAGTATGAGAGGGTAAGAATGCATGCACACATCCCAGATCTCCTCCACACCCCTACATACTCAAACATACCCTCACACATCAACCTACAACACCAACTCTTCCCCTCCCCTCACACACACACACACACACACACACAGACACAGACACACACATGGGTGAAGAGAAAGGGAGAGAATGCCCCACCCATATGCATGCATACTTCTCCCATCTCCCCTCCTTCCTTCCTCTCCCACAAACAAACAGGGGCAGAGAGCTACAAAATGGAGCATACAAAGGGGGGGGGGGGGGAGACCAAGTGTTAGAGAGAAAGAGTCTGTACATATACCCACCCCACATCCCTCCCTCCCATCAACACACACACAAAGGAGTGAAAAAAAGGGGGAATGTATTGAGTGTGAGGGGGGAAAGGGTGTTTGCTGCCACACACACACACACACACACACACACACACACATATCGACCAGCAGGTTTAGTGAGCAACGTGAGCAAGGGTGCATCCCCTAGCCTAAATATAAAGTAAAAAAATAGTGCATAATGTCAAACTCAAACACATTTTGTACTAATTAAAATAGCATGCATATTTAGTTCTATTTGAAAATATATTCCTGTGTGTTCTTCACTACTTAGTCTAACTTCCAGATTTGAATAGCTATTAGCAGACAGCCAACACCCAAAGGAAATCATTTTGTTATTGTATTTACTTTATGGTCCTGTTCACAAGCGTTTCCTTGAAGTCACAAATTAAACATGATAAATGAACCACAAAGAATCTAAATGATAAGACACTGCAAATTATTGTAATTATTTTAGCATTAAAATACAAATAAATTAAGGGTAAGTTCAGCAATATGGTATAGTATATTTCAGCTAGTGATTCAAATAATTTAACAAAATAAAGGCATTCCACCAAAGTAATAGTGAGATACTGTATTGCCTGATAAATGGATCCCTAGATACATTCATCAAATATATTGCTTTATATTTTAATTGGACTTCAGTAACAAGCTTTGGGTGGCTCTGAGCATGATTGTAGATGTAGCAAAGAGAGGCTTTCACACCTCACGGCTAATGTGATATCAGAAAAATGAGTGAACATGATTTCTGGAATCTGGCTGTGGTTTGAAAATTACCACTGTAAAAAAAAAAAAAAAGCTTGCAATGGAGAAAACATATCATTAGAGAAGAAAGACCCAACTTGAGATGGAAAAGATATACTCTATAAAGGGAAAGTTCCATCATGGAGCATAGAAGTGGCACGTCTGAGTTATGGTAGCAGGACAGAGAATAACATTCAATCTGTTCTTCTGTAATTGAATCCACTTAAAAAAAATGGAAATAATAATCCTAATTTACTTTCAGTGTCTATGAAAAGCTCCTTTGACCTGGCTGTTATGATATATAAGTGTATATGTGTGCCTTGGGATGGGGGTGGGGGATAAGACAGGCAAAACAGTTTTATGTATTTAAGGTCTGAATATAAACTTAGATTCATTTTGTTATTTTACAGGGTCATTCATCAAAATGTGTTAGGGCCCTAACACCATAACGCATGCGTTATTTTTCACATTGCACAATGCAAATGCAAATTTAATCAAAGAGGAGGAGTTTATGAAAATGAGGGGTGTTACACCTTTGTTCCTGGTGTTAAGCCCAAACTGGTATTTGTGATATTTATTGCAAATTGAGAGAGAGAGAGACATATTAGGCAACTATTTATACCACTGTAGGAGGGTCAACTAGTAACTCGAGGTGAGGTTTTGGTGGTGGTCTAGGGTTTGGGGGCCAGTTTTACAGGCACAGATATATGAACAGCACAGCACACATCAATGAACATTTGATATGATTTGGAGTGAGGAAAGGTACACAAAGATGAGATTTCTACAATGTTGTACTCTCGCCCTAGCTTGATAGTACCTAGGTAGAGAATGCATCAAGCTAGGGCGAGAGTACAATGTACACATCTCATCTTTGTGTAACTTTCCTCACTCCAAATCACATCAAATATTCACTGATATGTACTGTGCTGTTCATACATCTGATTGTGCAAGTTAAACTGGCCCCCAAACCCTAGACCACCACCAAAACCTCACCTAGAGTTACTTGCTGACCCTCCTACAGTGGTATAAATAAGTAAGAACATAAGAAATTGCCATGCTGGGTCAGACCAAGGGTCCATCAAGCCCAGCATCCTGTTTCCAACAGAGGCCAAACCAGGCCACAAGAACCTGGCAATTACCCAAACACTAAGAAGATCTCATGCTACTGATACAATTAATAGCAGTGGCTATTCCCTAAGTAAACTTGATTAATAGCCGTTAATGGACTTCTCCTCCAAGAAACCATCCAAACCTTTTTTGAACCCAGCTACACTAACTGCACTAACCACATCCTCTGGCAACAAATTCCAGAGCTTTATTGTGCGTTGAGTGAAAAAGAATTTTCTCTGATTAGTCTTAAATGTGCTACTTGCTAACTTCATGGAATGCCCCCTAGTCCTTCTATTATCCGAAAGTGTAAATAACCAATTCACATCTATTCGTTCAAGGCCTCTCATGATCTTAAAGACCTCTATCATATCCCCCCTCAGCCATCTCTTCTCCAAGCCTAATGCCTAATATGTGAGGTGCTCACTCTCTCTCTTACTCCCTCTCCCTCTCTCCAAAATATGGCTAAATTGCCTATACAAACTAAAGCACTAAAATAGCATGCATTGCAGTAACTAAAAAATTATCCTAACCACACCCCTTTTATGTATTGCAGGCACTATTTATGCAAAATGATGAATTTAGGCCTTAGTATTTTATGTTTATTTACCTGAATGTGATTTTATGTGACTATGGATTTGATTTGTGAGCCACACTTGAATGTCTTTATGAAAGTTGCATAATATAAGACTGTAGAAAAAAATAAGTAAATAATCAGCAGCATAATTATTTGCAAGTATACTCTTATCACTGCTAGTGATCATTCAGTTCTATAATGTAATGTAGTTAATACAGTGCTTGCCATTAATAGGAAGTACATAGGAATTTGCCATACTGGGTCAGACCAAGGGTCCATCAAGCCCAGCATCCTGTTTCCAACAGTGGCCAATCCAGGTTACAATTATCTGGCAAGTACCCAAACATTAGATAGATCCCATGCTACATGACCATCATCATTTTACTTTAATGTTAAATAAACCAATTTGCTCATTAAGCACCATGTTTTATTTCAATGTTTTCTCCATCAATTACTATTTCATCTAAGGAACTCCCTCTCCCAAACTACCTTCTCCCCCCTCAATCCCTCTCCCCCTCCTCTCCCATGCAAAACTGGATCCTCACATCTTCCCCTGCCTACTAACCTCACTACTATTCTTACAGGTCATCTTTCTTCCAAACCCCCTTCCCTTCTACAGTCTCTCCCTACCCTTTCCACTTTCTTTATTATACCCAACCCCTCTTGTCATAAGGGAGTTGTGGTCATCACAGTTCTCCCCTTCCCTTCCCCTTTGTAAACTGTTCACTATTTTAAAACTTCTAAAGCTACCTTACCTTCTGTCTCTCCTTTTCAACATCCTATTTAATTGCCAAAGCTTAACAAAATAAAGGACTCACTCACCGGTTAAATTAAAATGTAAATTTTATAAAACACATAAACTATTTACAATATATTTTAAAAAATGGAAAGGGTGGGATAAACTAAGGAGAAAAACTATTTACAAGGATAAAATAAAATGGGCTGGGACAGTAGAGAGAGCAGAGGCAACAGATTTAAGGGTTTTGCTGAGGAGAAAACAGGCCCATGTTCCTAGCTAAGGCTAGCAGAAGTCTGGTGTGATTCTTCTGGATCTCAGCTAGATGCATGGGAGCCTCAGCAAAATGCACAAGGACTGCCCAATTCGCCATTTACCCATGTAGAATGCAAGTTCTTAAAATTGCTTCCTCCACTACCCCTATTTATGGAGATCAGGTTTCTCTGGAAAATAACACACCCAGATTTGAAAATACAATTTATGCATATACATTTCTGATCTTGCTCAAACCCTCTCCCTCCCTATCCTCAGGAATGTTCCACCTAAGGGTAGCTAAAGATATACAAGCTACTCCAAATCTTTTCATCCAAAATCCAGTCCCAAATTTCAGGCTGCTTGCCCAACACTGCTACCTGGATGTCCCACCACTACCTTAAACTTATCCTGGCCAAGAAATAACTTCTTATTTTTCCTCCCTTCGCTCTCTTTCTATCTTTGTGAACAATAATGTCTTCCTAGCAGTCTCTTTAACCCTTCAATTCTGGGGTCATTTTCAACATCTCCATAACAAAGGTAAAACATATTGTGGGCAATTTTCAAAAAATTAATGTAGTTGCTAACTACTGAGTAAATTCTCAAAAGGGTTCCATTTGTATAAAAACCTTAAACGTGCCTATGTTCGATATATGCGCAAATATGTGATTTTTAAAATAGGCCAAATAAGTGTGTACTTGTGTGTTTGCAAAGTAACACAAATTAGGCATGCCTAGGGTACCTTGGGGCGTGGTTTGGATGTTCGTGTGTATTTTCCTATTTTATAATGAAATGTCATCAAGAATGCACAAATGCTTTTACACCTGCCTTTTAACGTACCACATTCAAACTGTTCTTTTGTTGTTTTGGTTTTTTTTTTACTTGGAATTTGGTGTGCTGGCTTGTCCTGGTGAGTAGAGGCAGGGGGGGTATGGGGGTAATAACTAGAAAATCCATGTCCTTGTCCATAAGTTTATTTGATGTCTCTTATCTGATTTTGTGGGTCTATCCTTCTGTCTTATCCAAGATTTGCTCCCATTCTTTGGGGGAGACTTTCAGTGGATGGCACAGCATTTCTGGATGTGACTGGAGCTTACTATGTGTGTGTGTGTGTGGGGGGGGGGGGGGAGGGGGGTGTAAAAGGGCTTGACTTGAACTAACTTGGGGCTGGGGGTGAGTGTCACAGGGATGGACTGGCGCTGTGTGCGAGTGGTGGTGAACTGATGTTTGACATGAAAATTACAAACGTATGGATATTCGAGGTGCTACATTTCAGGAGGGAGAAAGAACAGAGGAGGAAGAGGTACCTTTAAGAGAAAGTAAAGTATAAAGGACCAAGGTACAGATTCTTGGTCTGTCAGTGAAACTAGTCTTGCACAGGTTGTTTTTATTTATCTTTGTGATTGATGTGTCTTTATGTATTAATGTTTCTTATGTATGTTAGGAAGTAAAAAAAAGAAATAGATGCTGTTACGAATGGGCTCAGGTCAGGAGTCGTGAACTCCACTAACAGGGGTGTCTCTGGGTGGAGAGAGGCAGGGCTGCAGAAGAGTCTAGATGCTGGCTGTTGCAGGCAGGAATGGGTGAACCCTATGGGCAAGTGGGAATGTGGAATAGGCAGATGGAGTCTCATAGTGGCTGAGATATCTGATACCAGATGCATGTAGGTAAGGGTGAACTTGAATACTGGAACTGCATGGAGGTATGTGTGAGAGTGAATGCAGGTAAAGGTGTACAGGAAACTGGAACTGGGTGCTGGTAAGGATGAATTCAGGAAGCGTGCAGGTAAGAGTGATAATGGCTGGAGGTATAAGTGCCTGAACTGGGGAAACAAGACTGACAGAGAACTGCACAGACAAACCAGGACAGCACTAACAGTGAACATGAAACACATAAGCCCGAAGGCAGCAGAACAAGGCAAAAGGCTCGAAGGCCACACGCAGACAGCAAGGCAGGGCAGAAGGCCCGAAGGCCATACACACACAGCAAAGGAAGCCAGAAGGCCCGAAGGCCACACACACCCAGTAATGCGAGGCAGAAGGCCCAAAGGCCATACACACACAGCAAGAGAAGGCCCGAAGGCCACACACACTCAGTAATGCAAGGCAGAAGGCCCTAAGGCTACACACAGCAGGCTGAAGGCCCGTAGGCCACACACACACAGTAGGCAGAAAGCCCGTAGGACACAAACAGCAGGCAGAGGGCCCGTAGGCCATACACAGAAGGCAAAAGAGGCTAGAGCAGGGAGCCCAGACGAGCTCAATGCCGATGCACCAAGGGAACTGCTAGACAGGGTTATAAAGGAAAGTCTGGAATATGGAGTAGACAGAGAGGGAGGACTGGGCCAGCCAGGAGAGCATGCTCGTGGGGGACCTCTGGTGGTGAGGTGGCTGCATAGCAGCCATGGTCGTAACAGATGCCTGACGTTGGTCAATTAAAATTTATTTCAAAGGATTGTCTGTAGTTATTTCTTTGATAAAACCAACGAGTTACCAACTACTATAAGCTCCCTCTGGACCTGTGCTGTTTCCAGATATCCTTGTCTGTGCAGCGTGCTGTGTTTAGTCTCCGTGGAAAAAGTTCGAACAGACAAATCATTAGCATATAACAGGTTTTATTAAAAAATATATCACCTCATGTTGCACAGCTCATCCAATACTGTAAAAATGACAGTAAGAGCAAAAAGCTGTTCCTAGACATTGCATCCAATGACTCTGCAAATCTGAGGAAAAAGTGCCATCCTATTCCCTCAAGCTGAACAGAATAACTCATATAAAAATATATTAAGCCCCTGAAGCAGCTCCAAGACAGGAGCGAAACTCGGCCTGAGTCGGACTTTCTAAAGTGTTTTTTTGTCTCCTTTGAAATAAATTTTAAACTGACGGACGTCAGGTATCTATTTCTTTTTTACTTCCTCACGGCTTTTATAGATCGCCTGCATTTTTGTTTTGTGGGCCCGTCTTATGTATGTTATGCATTGTTAAATGCTTTGGGTTACAAACTAGAGTGTGGTATTGTGACAAGGCACCCAGCTTGCCCACCAGGGAAAAGCCAGACTGGATAACTCCAGGGAGCATCAGAAGCAAACCCAGACAGCAAAGGTCCCAGAGAGAAAGGTGGGGAACTTGAATTCCCCAGGGTCTTAGAGTCTCAGAGAGACCAATGGGAAGGGGAAGAGAGGGCTGGCCACGCACCAGGAGGCATGACCCTGTGGGATTGGATATTCACAAGTGAGCCCCTGAGTAGGGAAGGGGGACTACACAGGGATGTTGGTGAGATTAAATTACCAACCAGCCACATGGAAGAGGAGGAAGACTTGGAGATAGATTGCCCAGAAAAAGAAATACAATGGAGATGGAAGTGGACTAAGGTATGGTTGTTTGACTGTTTTTTCTTGGCTTTGTGTTGTTGAGGATGGGGAATGGTATTGCCAGAAAGCACAACAATAGGGAGTACTAGGGGTGAGTTGTGTTACAGCTCAAGAAGTATTCTCAAGGTGTTTTGGATGCGGAGACCTTTTTTTCTTCCTATGATTCATGTGGATTTAAACTTAAGTTTGTTTATGAAGGACTTTTTTTGTTAAAAAAAGGAGTGAGCAAGCTCAAGTCTGCTAATAGAGCCCTTGATCTGCAGACTAGGGAGCATTTGCTATAGGGTCGGGACTTTTGCAAACCAGGAGAAATCTTGTTCCTTCAGCGACTTATTGAAAGATCAATATACTAAATAAGCTTTTTGTGTTACTGTTGTTTTGGGTGAGCCCTTTTCTCCTGGGATGGTACCACGGGAGAACTGCTACCCAGGGAGCCTCACCGGAGCGGACTACTTGCTAAGCAGCCTGGTTCTTCTTCCCCGCCTGGACCCCAAGAACACTGTTAGAGAGTACTGCAGAGTGGAATTGCCTAGAGAAGTCTGGTATGTCTACAGCAAAGGCTCAACTCTCCCTCATATATATATACAATTCTTTAAAAAACAACTTTGTTCAGGTTCAATAAGAAAATCATATTATACCTATGCCAGCACTTAAAGCAAGGGCCTCCACTCCTTCAACATGCAGGTGGTCTGCAATGTCAAGGGGATCATCATGGACATAGTGCATAGGTTTTCAGAATCCTGCCATGATTCCTATATCTTCACACAGTCAGGAATTAATGACTGCTTCCAGGAAGATTTTATCCTTGGGGATTGGCTTCTAGGTAAGCATGCTGTTCTCACCACAATGACACAGCAACTAACCTCTGCCCTTTATTCTCCTTCTGTCTTACCACTTAAGCCAAAGGAGGGCCACTGCACCCTCTACCAGGAGACAGCCTCACTGCCTACCAACTTAGGAGAGCTCACTCTGCTCTTCTTTACCATCTCCTACACAGGTGATCTATATGATATATATATCATCCACAGGATATCCACTCAAAACCTGGCTCATGATCCTGCTGGCATACCTGCAGGCTGCAGCAGATGTCTGCTACAACAGGCTCCACTGGCATAATGGGGCAGTTATTACCTTTTCCCTACTGAAAATAGGTTTCCACTGCCTAGATAGATCAAAAGAATATCTTCTCTACATCCCAACAAATGTCTGTGATCTCTTTCTAACCTTCTGCAAGCTTCATAACCTGTCCAAAAGCTGATTCTTGCTTCCTCCACATGGATAAGATGCTCATCAAACATGGCCCAATGATGAAGAGGAGAAGAAAATGGAGGCTGTAGAGAAAAGGAACACTCTGATACAAAGACATTTTCAAAGGTGAATTTATTTACAACAGATAGGTGATATTTGTAAATAGAAAAAAAAAAAACTTACATCTTGGGACATCTTCTTCTTTCAGAGCAGCTCTGCTCCCTTGAACCCTCCCAACCTGGTGTTTCTGTATACAGGTGTGCGGCCGCTACTGACATTGTCTTTGGAGACCATGGAAACAGAAGACAGTAGATATAGGTGATAGATGCAGAAAGATTCTGGAACTGAGAGGGGCTCTTGAGGGAAGTTGTTTAGAGGGTGGAGCCTGAGGAAAGGTGGAGCCAGCTGGCAGAGGAATAAACCATGGTGGAAGTGGTGAAAATGTAGGAGGAAGCAGCATTCATGGGCCTTATGGCTGCCAAGGAGCATTCCATGCTCCCTGCAGCTGGTATGGAGGTATTCACTGAAGCATCTCCCTCCAGACAGGAGTCATGGACTGCAATTCTGGCAGCAGCATCCAGCCAAGACAATGCATCTTTTGCCTTGTCCTTGCAGCTCTTCCAGCATTGCCTCCCACAAGCCCTCTCTATCTTACCTTATGAACATAAGAACATAAGAACATGCCATACTGGGTCAGACCAAGGGTCCATCAAGCCCAGCATCCTGTTTCCAACAGAGGCCAAATCCAGGCCATAAAAACCTGGCAAGTACCCAAAAATTAAGTCTATTCCATGTTACTGTTACTAGTAATAGCAGTGGCTATTTTCTAAGTCAACTTAATTAATAGCAGGTAATGGACTTCTCCTCCAAGAACTTATCCAATCCTTTTTTAAACACAGCTACACTAACTGCACTAACCACATCCCCTGGCAACAAATTCCAGAGCTTTATTGTGCGTTGAGTAAAAAAGAACTTTCTCCGATTAGTTTTAAATGTGCCCCATGCTAACTTCATGGAGTGCCCCCTAGTCTTTCTACGCCTACAAGCAGTCTGCCATACTCTTGTTTTGGAGCAGCATGAGGCTCTCATCAGAGTGCAAGGCACATCACCATCAGCTGTTGGAGAAAAGCTGGCCTCTTCCCTTTCTCTGGCTTTCCCCTCATTTACATCTTGTCTGAAGACTTCAGGAGTAGGTAGTTTGGAAGACTGGTTAAGGTTTGTCCTGCAACAAAGTCTGGATGTGCTCTTCATCTCTTGTCATATCCCTCTCATGCTTTTCTGGGGATGCTACAGACTCTGCAGAGCAGCAGCAGCAAGACCACTAAGATGGTAGTCAGAGCAGTAGTATCAAGACAAGGGATTCCTAACCCTGTCCTGGAGGCACACCTAACAATTCAGGTTTTCAGGATATCCATAATGAAAATGCATGAGATAGATTTTCATATATTAGAGACCCGGGATATGCAAATCTATCGCATGCAAATTCATTGTGGCAATCTTAAAACCCAACTGGCTAGGTGTGCCTCCAAGATAGGATTGGGGAACACTGATCAAGATCCCTAAAGTGTATATCTAGAGCATGGCTGGTAGGCATGTGGCAGCAAGATCCCTAAAGTGATATAAGGGACATGACAAGAAGGCAGGCAGAGCAGAAGCATCAAAACCCGTAAGTTGGTCTATCTGGGGCATGACAGGTAGGCATGTGGTAGCAAGACCTCTCAGTTGGTAAATAAAGAGCTTGACAGGAAGGCAGAGCGGTAGCAGCAAGACACTTATGGTGATATAATTGAGCATGGTAGGTAGGCAGAGAGGCAACAAGGCTTTCAAGGTGCTTTCAGCAATCTTGCCACTCACATGGAAATTCTAGAAATCAAAGCAAAGGTATATTGGTTTTCAAAAAACCCAGCTTTTCCATCAAATTTGGCAACAGCCTTGAGCAATAAGGGCTTACAATGTCCCCTGTCATTGGGAAGACACATTCACTGGGCACACTGGTTGGTGGGCAGGAAAGATATTGCCTAGCCACTTTGTCTAGGTCTCGCCGTACTGCAGACTTGTGTGCCCAATATGCCAGTGCATCTATATTCATGTCCTTGATGGGCTCTGAGAAATAGCATGTCACAGGAATTTGTGTACGGGACTCCTTTGCTAGGGTGGGCCAAGGGTCTCTTTCGCCAGCTGCTTTAGCAATGGCCTGTGACAGGAGTGATGGTTCATTGTGGATAATGTGGCTTTGGCATATTGAGGTGGGGGAGGAAATGCTAGCAGACAGAGTGTTGACCATGCTTGTACTATTCTCTGATGTGGCCACTGTTTCCTATGCTGCATCCTCACTGAGCCTCTGCCTCTGGTACTCCTCTTGACATACCCTAACTACCAGCATCTTTATCATGACTGTGAGACCTGGGACTGGAGGGCAAGACTCCATTTCACCCATGGATCATAGCATATAGAAAGCTTGAATATATTGTTTTCTATGAGAGATTTCAGTCCAGAAACTGCAACACCTCTGCTTATATTCCCTCTTCCTCGTGGAAGCCCTCTAACTCCATAATATTTATTATGGGGATCATCTCACCCAGTTTGGTGTTCTGAAACTCAAAATCCTGTAGCTTTCTTGAAAGGCTTCAGGATTTGTACCAGCTACCTCATCACTACCCAATCATGATGCCCAAGGGGGTAACACCTATCTATCTCTGTTTCTAGATTCAGATCATGAAGTGGTGTCTGCTTCTCCACTAACCTCTGCAGCATCATATAGGTGGAATTCAAGTGGGTGCCAACATCTTGAATCAGACTCTTTTAAAGCATCCTGAATTGTTCCTGCTTTTCAAGGAGAAACTACCCTGCCATTTTCCTGCACTTCTCTATCAGCTTCTGCAAGAATACATTTCCTTGGTCCTTGGACCCCAGCCTCAAGGCATCCTTCACTTCTAGGTGCAGCAAGTAAGCAAAACAATGGGTACCCTGAAAAACCTCATCTTCTGTTGCCTTTACCATATTTCAACCATTGTCTAGCACAAAGAAACTTGTGTTCAGACTCTTGTCGCTCTAGTGTAGCTGCCAACCCTCCTGCATCAGTCTTATGGCTGATAGAATACTGGCCGAGGTATGGGGGCTATTTATCAACTGGGTGTGCAGCAAAGCCCAGCTATACCCTGATGCTCCATCCCCACTACCTACCTTTGTCTCAGCCAAGTCCCAGCAGTGTGCTGAAAGGAAGAGGTAAGCATGCGAAGTATTGAAGGCAGTCCAACTATCGCTGGTGAAATGCATGCTACTCCCCTCTGTCTTAGCCAATTGTGCCTGGATATGATTACAGTACTGGTTTATTAGGCTGGGGACCTTCCTACTAAATGTAGTCCTGGAGCCTGCAGGGGTTGGTCATCATAAGCTTTCACCCCCAGTATTATTACTAGAACAATGCTGGAAGCACCCGGGATCGCATTGTATTGCAATCCTGGGATAAAAAAAGGCAACATGATTCAGGTACTGGGTGGGTGGGAGAGCTACAAGTGAGGGTGCTGATGTGGGGGGGGGGGGGGAGTTTGCTTGGGGGGAGGCTGAGGCAATATTCAATGGTATATTTAGCAGGAGCGAGGTGGAAGGCCGGGAAAAGGTAGAGTATATAATTGATTTATTTTTAAATTTCAGGGGGTTGAGTTGGTCCTGGCCAGAAGGGAGGGGGAGAAAGAGGGGGGAGGGTATTGAACGTTTGTGGTGGGCTGGTGGGAATTGGGGAATCTCCAGGGGCAGGGAGCTAAGGTGCATGGCTCCCAGCTGAGGCATGTCACCAGGATGACTAGACTAGGTATAGTATCTTGAAGTGGGATAGGTTATAAGATAGTTGAGAAATACCTACGTGGTTACAAATGAAGGCTTATAGCACTAGGATCCCAGCATTGATTCCAGCTGAGCTGGAGGATCAAAATAGCAGGAAGAAATTTCCAGATAAAATAAAATGTTCACATTTTCCTTGATCTATTAATTAAATATGCTACTGCAATATCTTGGTGCATTATGGCATACTTCGTAGAATACCTTTGGATCAGGGGAGTAATTTTCATTCATAATTCATAAAAGAGCTATACCAGATGTACAAGATATCTGAATACCAGACTATGCCTTATTATCCTAAGGGAATGCTCATTGTGAGATTTAACAGGATATTGTATGGAATACATGCAGTATCTTAAGTCTCTCTCAGATAAAAAGAAAACGCACTGGGAGTATATTGTTGTACAGAAATTATCTTGGAGATTGATATTCAGCGCCACATAGCTAGATAAGTTTGGATTTATCTAAGTAGTGGCATTTGAATATTTGGCCGCTACTTACCCGGATGAATACTTATCCAGCTAATTATAGCCCGGATTTGAAATGCCCTGCGCACGTAAAATCCACGCTTTAAGGGGTAGATTTTAAAAAGGAGCATGCGGGCGTACATGTGCATATGCTACCTGGCACGTGCAGATGTATGCCCGATTTTATAACACGCGTGCGCAGGTGCACGTGTGTTATAAAATCCAGGGTCGGCACATGTAAGGGGGTGTACAATTGTGCACCTTGCGTGCGCCAAGCCCGCTCCGAGCCACGCTGCCTTCTCCCGTTCCCTACCCCCCACCCCACCTTCCCAACCCCTACCTCCCCCGCCCTTTCCCCTCTACCTTTTCCTTGTTTTCATTTTTGTTGCAAAACTTACTCCACCACACCCCCTCCCCGCCTCTTTTTGCAAGCTCCGGGACTTACACGTGTCCTGGGCTTTATGCGCGTCGCCGGGCCTTTTAAAAATAGGCCCAGCGTGCGTAAGACCGGTTACGTGTGTAACCTTTTTAAAATCTGGACCTAAACGCATGGCTGAGCCTTGTGCATCCCAAGCCAATTTTTGTAGGGCTTCTTCGAAGGGGTGTGCCGAGGGGCGGGGAGGGGCAGCGCCATTTTTCGCTGACCCAGAGACTCGCACGTCGGCAGCCAGCTGAAGTAAGTTGCAAAACAAAGAAAAATTCCAAAAAAAAGGTAGGATTTAGGTGTGGGGAGGAAAGAGGAAGAGGAAGAGGGAGGGAGTATGGGTAGGGGGGCGAACTGGGGAAGGCTGGAATGCGTCGCCACGTGGAAATTGCTAAAATCCCCCCCCCTTTGCGCACGCCACCCACATATATGCACACAGATTATAAAATCCGGTGTGCATGTGCGCGCGGCCCATGGATTTTCTACCATGTGCGCGACCGGTACGCACATGGTAAAAAATTGGCACATCCATGTGTGTGTACCAGGAAGTGCGTGCAAATGGATGTGCGCGTCCAAAGTGGAAAATCTACCCCTATTCATCTCAATAGTTGGCAGGACAGGGATGTTCCGAGGTGTTGCTACTTATCCAGATAACTTAGTCAGTTTAACTTGTGATATTTAGACTTATGTGGCTGGTTAGATCTAAAAAAGAAAATTAAAGCTTAAATTGTGCTATGTTTAAGATTGATAGTAAATTGTCCAAGAGAGCTCAAGTTTTGTTTGCAATACAGACTTCATTTTATAGAATGATAATGATTAATCATCTGTGGAATTGTTTTTATCATCTAAGGATTTATTATCAATTGTTCATGCCTGTGTATCTAGTAGGATAGACTATGATAACTCCCTATATCAGGGTTCACCATAGGTGAGTCTGAAGTGCCTATAATTGCTCCAAAACAGTGACAAGGTTAAATGTAGAAACTTGTAAATGTGTTCACATCTCTCTAGTTCTACGAGAACTACATTGGCTGCCAGTAGGAGTTAGAATCCAATTTAAGATATTGATATTATTTTTTAAAATGTTCATTTGAATCTTCCTGAACATTTCATTTGGCTTGATTTAAGGCAGAGCTTTCCAAACTTTTCATGTTGGTGACACATTTTTTAGACAACATAATTTCGTGACATACAGGCCTATCCAGTACCGAGCGGTAGGAAGAGCTGCGTTAGTGCCTACGGCACCCGCGGTTACCGCCCGCACAGTGCAGCTCACCTACCGCTCGATCCTGAAGCCTAATTATATGTAAATGTAAGCCGCGTCCGAAAAGCCTTAGGCCCGCGCAACCCAGGATACTGGATAGAGCGCCTATACAGGATCCTGGGTGCGCGGGCCTAAGGCTTCACGCCACTCTGGTATCTGTCATTTCAAATGTCATTTGAAATGACAGATACCAGGAAGCAACGGCGGCGACAGCGCAGAAACAACGGCGAAACGACTTGTCAGTGTCCCCCCTCCTCTCGGAGCAGGGCGCGAAAAGCCGCCTTGCTCCGGGAGGAGGAGGGACACTGACAGCGGTGAAGACAGCGGCGAAGCAACGGCGAAGACAGCGGCGAAACGACTTTTCAGTGTCCCCCCGCCTCTCGGAGCAGGGCGGAAAAGCCGCCTTGCTCCGGGAGGAGGGGGGACACTAGCAACGGTGAAGCTTTCCCCCAGCCCAGACGCCGGCAAAAAAACTTACTTTTTTGCAGCCAGCCATGAGCAGGAACACGATCTGGCCTGCCTTAGCTCCTCCCGACAAGATGGCCGCCTGCACGGGGAAAGCGTGCAATTGGCCGCTGAAGACGTGACGTCACGACATCACGTCTTGAGCGGCCAATTGCACGCTTTCCCCGTGCAGGCGGCCATCTTGTCGGGAGGAGCTAAGGCAGGCCAGATCGTGTTCCTGCTCATGGCTGGCTGCAAAAAAGTAAGTTTTTTGCCGGCGTCCGGGCTGGGGGAAAGCTTCGCCGCTGTCATCTCTCTCCCCCCCTCCCGGAGCAAGGCTGCTTTTCGCGCCCTGCTCTGGGAGGGGGGGAGAAGAGATGACAGTGGCGAAGCAACTTACTTTTAGCTTTTAAGTTTTTTTCGCTTATTTTTTGGATTTGCCGCTGTCATCTCTCCCCCCCCCCCCCCCCCCCGGGGCAAGGCTGCTTTTCGCGCCCTCCTCCGGGAGGGGGGGAGAAGAGATGACAGTGGCGAAGCAACTTACTTTTAGCTTTTAAGTTTTTTTCGCTTATTTTTTGGGTTCGCCGCTGTCATCTCTCCCCCCCCCCCCCCATCCCGGAGCAAGGCAGCTTTTCGCGCCCTGCTCCGGGAGGGGGGAGAAGAGACAAGCGGCGAAACAACTTACTTGCACGGGGGAAAGCGGTCTCCGTGGCAGCCCCAGTCCTCTCCCCTCCTCCCGAAGCCAAAAAAAAAAAAAGCTTTTTTTTTCTTGGCTTCAGGAGGAGGGGAGAGGACTGGGGCTGCCACGGAGACCGGCACCCATGATCGCGGCCGGGGCAGGTGAGCGGGGGCTGGGGGAAAGCTTGCCACCTACCCTTACCCATGCCTCTACCGCCTGGGTCAGGGTAGGCGGTAAGTTTGCAGGTTAAATGCGCGACAAAACGGCAGGGAAAGGTAGCGTTAGTCGGGGCGCGGGTTACGGGATGCTAGGGGAATAGCTAATTGGCTCGTTTGCATGCAATATCGAGCTAATTCGCTCGTTTGCATGCAATATACATGTCGCGGGCGGAAGGGGTTACCCGGGGAATTTAGGACACGGTAGGAGTAGGTTAAAGGGGATTCGGGATCGCAGGAAGGGCTAACGCGGCCGGAACGTGAGTTAAAAGCGGCTTAGGAGCAGGGTAAACGCGGCCGCACTTTACAGGATAGGCCTGACAGTAATTCAGTCTACTAGCAAACCAGAGGTTAAAGGTTAAACGAATGAAATGTATTTCGACAATTTATGTATGTTTCCTTAAATATATACATAAATAAAATGTTTCCTTACACAACCTATCTTGTGAAAACCTTTCATTTATATTAAAAATATATAATATTCCAAGATTAATGTTATTGTTATAATTTATGAGTAACAATAATAAAACAAAGTTATTGTGTTATTCAATTTACCTCCTTAATGAGATATATGAGCTTGATGGGATGAATGCAGCTTTTGAATATTTGGTGTTAATAAAAAAGTCCAAAGGGTCTTCTGCGTAATTTTAAAAAGCTGGCCAGTTTCACACTATAAAATTATTTGATAGCCTCATTCAACTAATTCTATGTGGCTATGAGAGTGAAGTCTGGAATATATAGGAAGGGACAGAATTTCAATATAAATCCTGCACCTCCAGTTCTCTAACTCTGTGCATCCACTGAAATTCCCCCAAACAATGGAGCTTTGATGTTTCCCTTACAGCTCATCATACTAAAAGATATTTTCAAATTCTGGTGTCACCTCACAGTAACAGCAGCACAAACACCTGCCAGGCACATTGTGAACTAACACAAAACCCCACAAAAAAGACACTCAAAATCTATACTGCAATCCCATTGTAACATAACAGTAATAACACCAAGAACTCAAACAACAATAACCCTACATGTGAATAAGCAAGGGTAAATATTACACTGGGTCCTAGAATACCAATACATCACCTACTGAGGAAACAAAACAAACCCGATTGCTATAGATCCCTATACAGACACTACATGCTAGCAGAATCTCTCATCACGGTCACACACACAGAGCAGAGACAGACCCTCACCAAATACAGAATACAAAATGAAGGAGCACAAATTAGACAAAAACTGAAATGGAAACTCCAAGGAGCCAGACTCCGTGTATTAACAATGGAAAAACAGAACCACCATTCCTCATAAAACAAATAAAATCAAGAAACATAAAGCATCAGTTATAATAGTAAAACTATATTAATAAAACAATATTTTAAAACTACTGGTGATAAATAGAATTTCTATTAATTAAAATCATATACATTTTTTACAATTTCCCAAACACCAATAAAATATTTCAGAACAGCACATATATCAAATAACACCCAATAATTAAAACTAATAAGGATTAAAAAGTCCCTGCTGTCCATACGTGGGAGCTCTTGATTTCCAGTCACCCTGATATTGCCAAGGATTAGGAGGTTATCCTCTCTCTCTCACACATACTCACATATCCATTCTCTCTCATACATACACTGTCACATATATACACATTCCTGCTCTTATACCCACCATAACCTCTTGCTCTCACAGACATTGACACACTCTCAGGCTGTAAGACACTCTCTCCCCCTCCACACACACCCCACACACAAACTCTTACTCCCCTGGATTTTCTCATACACACTCATGCTCTCACTCTCTCTGGCTCCCTCACATACACACAAACACACACATACCCAGGCAAGCTTCCAATCATTCTCACACAAACACACACACCCAGGCAAGCTCCCAGTCATTCTCACACACTGAAACTGACCCACAGGCAGGCTCCCATTCATTTTCACACCACTCCCTCACCATCCCCCAGGCATGCACACATTCATTCTCACACACACAGACCCTCAGGCAGGCACCAATTCATTCTCACACACACATACACCACACACAGGCAGGCACCTATTCTCACACATACAAACCCCAGGAAGACACCCATTCATTCTCATACACAGACACACCCTCAGGCAGGCACCCATGCATTCACACACATACACCCCCAGGCAGACTCCCATTCATACACATGCACACACTAAAGGCAGACCCCCTCTCTTTTTTTTGCCAGCAACCTCGAAGCCTCTCTCATTCCTCTGCTACCACTGTCACTGATGCCACATGGCTATTGGGGAGGTACTGATTGCTGCTACTGGCACTGAAGCCCATTCTGCTGCCTCCTCTGTACAGTCCTCATGGGTTTTCTCTTCCTCCATTTTGATCTCGTACATTGTGAGATCCGCATAGAGAAAGTGCTACTCTTGCACATTACCAAAGATTACATGTGCCAATCAGTAAAAAGTTTTTTGTTTTTTTTCCTTTGCTGTCTGATCTTAGTTTTCTAATCGGTTGGTCACAGGCTTTTTTGTTCCACCTTCCCTTTCTTATTGTTTTGCCAATTCCTTTCATATTGGTTTTTTTTTCTATTTCTTTTCTCTCCATCTATATTCTTCCCTCAAACACACAGTCAGGTTCTCATTCTCACATGCTTTCTCTCTCTCTCTCTCTCTCACACACACACACAGGCTCTCACTGTCACATGCTGTCTCTTTCACACACACACAGGCTCTCACATGCTGACTCTGCAAACATTCAGGTCCTCACTCCCACATACAGTCTCTCAACTCATCTCACACACACACACAATCTCTCAATTCATCTCATACACACACTCTACGGGCCCTCAGCCTCTCTCTTGCCTCTGGGCCTCCTCTTCATGGGTCACTGCAGGATGGGCTCTGTAGCGGCCCTGATCTCCCCGGGCCGATCTGTGGCGATGGCGGCGGCAGCCCTGATCTTCTCGGGCCGATCCATGGCGGTGGTGGCCCTGATCTTCTCGGGCCAATCTACAGCAGTGGCCCTGATCTTCTCGGGCTGATCCACAGCAGCGGCCCTGCTACCGGGCCTCTTCCTCTTCTCAGCCCACTGCAACAACGCTGCTCCTCTTCTGCACACGGCTGATGCTCCTCCTCCTTCCTGTCCGTGCGCCTCCGGCAACATTTTTCTTCCAGGGCTGCGCGGGCAGGAAGGAGGAGGAGCACCTGTACGTTTAGACGCGATCTTTTTCTTCGGGCCGTGGTGACGTGAGCTCCACCATGGCCCTGCCGATCTTCCTGCTGTGTGTCTCCGGCACAGCACAGCGATATTTCATTACTCAGCCGCCAGTGGGATGAGGTCCACCGGCGGCCGCATTGGCTCCCCCTGACCTCTCCTCGGTATACCACTTGCTCCGCCCCATCACGTGCACTGGGCTTGCGCGACACACAGGCAACACTGCAGTTGACACACTAAAGTGTCGCAACACACACTTTGGAAAGCTCTGATTTAAGGTATTCTAAGCAGTGGCTCCTAAAGATCCCTCCTCATAGGGACTTTAGTTTATGTCTGACATAGCAAACAGCTTTTAGTAATTTAAGACCTACATTATGAAACAAATTACCTATGGAGATCAGAAAAGAAGAAAGATAGTAAAAGTTTAGAAAACAAATTAAAACTTGATTGTTTACCTGAGTGTTGGAATAAGCATCTACCTGTCCAGATGTGGAAAACCAGATTTGGGGATTGAAATGAATCTGAGAATTAGGAGGGTAGGGAGAAATGAATTTTATGTTAATGTTATTGTTTTATATGATTATTATGTGTTGATTGGTCCCTGGAACATTGAGCCCAATATTAAAAAAAACACTTAGCCGAATACATCGGACTTATCCGGCTAAGTGGTGCTGCTCAAAATCTGGCTATGGTCATGAATTATTTTTTATTGTACCTCACCTTAATGAGATTCTGTTTCGGGAGAATCAAGTGTTGATAAATAAATAAATAAATAAATAAATAAATAAGCAAACAAATATATAAATAAATAAACTGCATCTGTGTGCAGTTTGAGAAGCTATGTTAATTGAATTAATTCAGAAAAGTTAGTCTAGTTAATAGGGTTTCATTTTAAATCTTTTTTTCTGACTATTCTGAAATTGCTTTATACTGGTACAGTTGTCTACTTTGTCTACCTTGCAGAGGCTCTCACAGTAAGAGTTCCTGAGGGAGTAGATTGCTACACCCTTAGATATCCCCTGTATTTATCTGATGCTTTCTTAAATTCAGATACTGTTTTTGTCTTCACCACCCCTGCTGGAAGGCTGTTCCATGCATCCACTGCCCTCTCTGTATATACATAATTCCTAAGATTACTCCTAAATCTACCCCCTTTCACACTTATCCCTTGTTCTAGAGCCTCCTTTCCAGTGAATGAAGTTAACCTCTTGTGCGTGGAACATTTAGGATATTTTAATATCTGTCAAATATGCCTTATCTCGCCTCTCCTCCAGGGTGTATATGTTTACATAGTTAAGTATATCCTCATATGCTGTAGAATGAAGACCACTGACCATTTTAGTAGCCACCCTCTGGACCAACTCTATCCTATTTATATCCTTTTCAAGATGTAGTCTCCAGAATTGTACACAGTATTCTAATGTGGTCTCACCAGGGACTCAATATATTGGTTTCACAAAGTATCTGAGCAAAGATATGTCTTTATTTTGAAAGTATCTATTCTCTCTTAACAAAACTTAAAAAAAAGACCCCCCCCCCAACTATTCAGTTCTGCTTAAATTGTGCTTTTGCCATGTCTGTAAACTGTGTATCCATGTGCCTTTTGATGGGCAGTATTAAATGAATTACCAGACAAAAAAGTAAATCTTCTCATAAGGGCTTTTGTCACTTAAAATCCCATTTGCCCACCCCAGTGTCTGTTTTTCTTAAATAGTCTACCATAAGTCAGATGTTCAATTAAATTCATTGATAATTTAAGGAACCTATGGATTCTTTACAATAAAAACAAAATTATAGTGGTTCCACACAGAAACATATTGCTACAATGACTATTATTCAGTGCAAAATTTGTGGTGCAGACCATTTAGAAGCATAGAGCTTGCACTGTCTGCTGCTCTTTGTACTCAAAAAGAAATTGATTTACTTTAAAGATTAATTGATTAAAATCAGAGTAGCCTCTATTACTATACAACATTCAGAAAATCTGCTCTCACTCCCTCAAATATATTAAAATAAAATAAAGAAATAGATGGTTTACAGTGTGCTCTGATAGGAAAGATCTATGAAACAGAAAACCTTCCTCTAATCATTCCCATACAAAATTGCTTCACAGCCTTAGACATAGATGAGACTCTACAAGGGGCATCTGTCGTGATAACAGAGTTGCAAAAGGCACCCACTATACAAAAACATCCAAAGGCTCTGTTGAAAGATCTCACAACAGATAACAAATTCTATGGGGATTCTGTTATCAAAGGCATAAAGCTAGGGCAAATTGGGAAAGAAACAAAAATTTCAAATGCCAACAGGGATCCTTGGCTAGCAGGAATACAAAACAGATTCTTTCCATTATTAGAGAAGAAAGAAGTGATTATGATGTTGATCTTAGAGTCAACAATGATCTGACAAGAAATGAAATCAGTATATTACAAAGGGAATTCTAGAATTTAGACTCAGGCATCTGGCAAGGACTACAGCATTTTCAGAGTTGTTACCTGTTCATGGTAAGGAGGATGAAAGCCTCAGTTGTATTGCCATCTTTAATATATGGTTCAAAACCTGGTGCAAGTTAGAAGGTTTTAGATATATGGGGAATGGGGCTATAAATGGAGTAATCCTGAGGGATTACTGAGAACGGGGACTGCCTCTGCTCCTGGGTAAACATAAATAGTTAAGTCCATATTCAGTCACTGTCTGAATAGCAAAGTTACTGGCTCATTTGGCATTAAGACCTAAGAGAGAGAGAGAGAGAGAGAGAGACCAATATGTAAGTTTATTATTTATATCACTGTAAGAGAGGGCACTATTAACTCGGGATGAGGTTTGGGGGCTGGGGTAGGTTTTGGGGTAGTTTTACATACACAGTCAGAGGTACAAACAGCAAAGTTGACATCAGTGAAATTTTTCTGACATTTGGAATGATAAAAGTTAAAAGAGGAGGAGTTGATTTGTACAATATACTCTCTACCTGAATCTAGGTCTTTGCCGATTAAATGTATCTGGCTAACTTTGGAGGTATATTCAATAGTATTGCGATTCCTCCAGTGGCTGGAGTCACGGGAAGCCTCATCTGCCTGCTTTCTCCCCTGATGCTCTGGTTCCTGTGGCCTGGGGCCGCCATCGTGCCGGCATGGCAGGAACCGTGCCAGAATTCTTCTCCGTGGCTGGAGGCCGCCATTGTGCCGGCACAGCAGGAGCCGTGCCAGGGTTCCCTTTTGCAGCAGGAGGCCGCCATCATGCCGACATGGCAGGAGCCACGCTGGGGCTCTCTATCACAGCAGGAGGCCGCTGTCATGCCGGTGCGGCAGGAGCCGCGCTGGGGCTGTCTCTCACGGCACGGAGCCATGCCGGTCCTTCCTCCGTGGCCCAGAGGCCACCATCTTCCCGCAGGCCTGGAGGCCTGCTCTTCAGCAGCAGGACACCGCCAGTTCTTCCTGTGGCAAGGAGCTGCTTAAGTCCTCTTCACTGTGGCCCGGAGGCCGCAGTCCTAGGGCTCCTTTGCAGCTAGAGCCGCTCTTCAGCCTTCCTCATCACGGTTTGGACACCGCCTCCCACGTCAGGCCTGGTTGAGGCCTGCTTTGGCTCCTCCTCTCTTCATCCTCTGCAGGGCCGCTGTCCAGGTTCCTGCAGTCCTCCTCTTCCTGCTTCCTTAGGTGCGGGGCCATGCCTCCTCTCTGGCTTTAAAGGGCCAGTGAGGGAGAGGCCCTCCTGGCCCCACCTGATGACATCATTTTGGATCCACCTCTTCTGCCCTACAAAAGGGCTCTGCTGTCATTCAATCACCACCTTCGCAAGGAGCAAGTTCTCTCCAGGACTTCCTGTCTTCCACTCCAGCTTGGCATTCCTTCTTCTTGGGATCCCTCTTCATCCCTGGTCTCTTCTCTGGATGTTCCATGTTTCCGGACTCTCCTGATGTGTCCAGTGTTCCAGCATTCCTTGATGTCTCAGATTTTCTGATGTCTTCATGTCTTGAAGTTCCTCGTCCATGTTCCTGAGGCTCTATCATTCCGTCCCAGTGGTCCGTGACCAGCCCAGCCGGATTGTGTAGGGTGCTGGTGGGATTCTTCCATTCCATGGGGCCAAAGATCCTCTTCATCTATGTTCAGATGTCTTTGCTGTTCCTGACATCATCATCCTCCATCCTTGATGTTCTGATGTTGCCCTTTCCTAGGGCAGGCCCCGCTCCCCTCGTGGTCTGCGACCAGCCAGCTGGCTGTGTAGGGTGTGTAGGGAACAGAGTGATGTACAACCAGCCCGGCCGGGCTGTGTAGGGCGCCTGAGGTACCTTGCTCGCCTCCTCCTTCCTTTGGTTCCTGGCCCTCCTGAGGGGCTGTCGTTCATCCTCCTCTCCATGCTGCTCTTCACCGAGTGTCCGTGAGTGGCGGTGGCCCTGCACTCTCTTGAGAGTTCTGGACTTTTAACTTCCAGATTTTTTTTTAATTATTTTTTATTTATGCCTTTTTAACAAAAAATAGATAGCAATTGCAGCTTATCAATGAATGGGTCAGAAATTAATAATAAAGTTGAAATGATACATATTGGTCAATAATACTTGAACTCAGTATATATATAATCAGTAGAAACATAAACCAAAAATAGGCCAATACAGTTTGTAGAAATGAATCCATTATAAGGAAATTGGGAGATCCAAATACCTTATAGAGCAACAAAGAGGAAAAACATATTTTAAAAATTAGAAGGTCCAAGAGCTTTCTCTACATAACCCATGAACAAAGAAAAGTAGAGATATTTATTTAGGCAAACATGCATCCAAAAATGTTCTAAGTTCGAGCGGGTCTAGGAGCACATATCTCACGTTATTGAGTTTAACTACGCATTTACAGGGGTAATAAACAATTATCTGAGCCCCCTAGATTTTTTACCTCTTGACTCATCTGAAGGAAATTTCTTCTATGTGTCTGCGTAGGTCTGGTTATATCGGGAAACATCCAGATTTTTTTAGCAAGATAGAGTTTATCTATAATATGGAGAAATAATCTTAATATTTTGTCTCTGTCCACGGCATACAGAAATTTTAAACAAAGAGTTCCACGATATTCCACCTGCTCTTCCATTGTCTGTTCTAGGAAATCTGTAAGGGTACTCAAATTCTGAAATTGAGGAATAATGTTTTGCCCTTCATTATATTTCTTCTTCCCAGATAGTACAAAGAAAATCTTGACTAAGGTGGAATAGTTTCTGGAGAAAGTTGTAGATTTTCCAACGCAAACTTTTTGAATTGCTCTAATGGTGAAATAAATTTAACACTTGGAAAGTTCAAAACTCTAAGGTTATTTTATCTTGATTCATTCTCCATGATTTCTATCCTTCTTGAATTTGCTGTTTCACCTTGAGTTAATCCAACTTGAATTTTTTGCTTCATATTAACCTGATTTTCCAAGCATTCCAATTTCTCAGAATGCGTTTTAACCAAGGGGTCTATTTGAATCATTTGATTCTGAATTTCAGTCATAGTTGAATTTAAACACACTATTGATGATTTAAGTTCCATCAAAACCAACCAGACGTTTTCAATGTTCCTGATTTTAACTTGCCTTGCCTTGCCATGCCTTGCCTGAGGTGGCAAGCCAGGAAAGGTAAACGCAGGAAACTGGTTGCAGAGGCAAAGACAAAGGCATCAGGACCATGACATCATTAACATGGAACATCTGGAACATCAGGACTCAGGAACGGAAGCACGGAACATCAGGACATGGAACAGGCGATGAAGGGCACATCACTAAGTCCCTCCCTTTCATGTGACATATTTCTTCTGGTCACGGGACTGAGTTAAATCTCCCACCAACAGATAGGGATGTGCATCCGTTTTCCACGTATTTGTAATCCGCAACTTATTTTGTCCTATCTGTTAAATACGTGGGGAGGCGAAACGCATCGCGACCCCCCACGTATTTAACAGATATCTGTTTTATTCGGCCTCCTAAATAAAAATTTAAACCCCCCACCCTCCTGACCCCGCCAAGACTTACCAAAACTCCCTGGTGGTCCAGCGGGGAGTCCAGTCATAGTGAGGGCAAAGGCGATCAGCACCATTTTGAGTATTGGCATCGGACGGTGATTTTGAATCTCAAAATGGCGCCGATTGCCTTTGCCCTCACAATGATGGCGATCGGCGCCATTTTGAGTATTGGCATCGGACGGCTGGCGTGAAGGAGATCGCTCCTGGACCCCTGCTGGACTTTTGGCAAGTCTTGTGGGGGTCAGGAGGCCCCCCCAAGCTGGCCAAAAGTCCCTGTGGGTCCAACGGGGGTCCCGGAGCGACCTGCCATCCGATGCCAGGACTCAAAATGGCGCCGATAGCCTTTGCCCATACTATGTCACAGGGGCTACCGGTGCCATTGGTCAACCGCTGTCACATGGTAGGAGCACAAGATGGCACCGGTGACCATGTGACAGGGGCTGACCAATGGCACCAGTAGCCCCTGTGACACGCCGTGATGAAACCGGCAAACGAGTGCAGGGATGGCTTCCTGACTCCCCGCTGGACCACCAGGGAGTTTTGGTAAGTCTTTGGGGGGGGGGGGGTCAGGAGGGTGGGGGGTTGTAGTTAATTTTAATTTTAGCTGGGACACTAATTTAACTCACCGTAGTAACGTATTTACAGATCGACAACTTATGGAATTCTCCATACTTCCGCATGAAATGGAATTGACCCCCCACGAATACGTATCACGAATGCAACAAAAACATTTTGGCTGCACATCCCTACCAACAGACATCACTAAGTTCCTCTCCTTTATGCGATGTATCAACACAGGGAATACCACTCAATGTTGGCATTCAATCCTGTGGGAGCCGCTGTTTTTAATCTGAAAATCCACTGTTGCTCCTTGACATTTAGAATTTTATTCGGATCTCCTCCACATGGGTTATGATGAATTTACTCTAAAACCCTCCATCGTAGATTATCAAAAGTGTGATGCAGATCTTTACAAAGTGATACCATTGGGGCTGTGAGTTTTTCAGTAGTGATGCAACTGCGATGTTATATTAATCTGGTACGGATCATTCACTTTGTACGACCAACATAGTATAGATTACAGGGACATACTATGAGGTAAATAACACTTGTGGATGAACAATCAGTATATTGGTACGATGAATGTACGTAACCTGGTTATTTAAGCAAGCTTATGACTAGATCTCAGGATTTTACTTTACTTTTTATATTGTTTTCAGTAGTTCTTATGGAGCTGGTCCCATATTTATGTATTTTTATATATTTGTGTGTTGCGACCATGTTGAAACTTTTATGCTTGTATTTTATTGTACATCACCTAGTCTTTATTTTAAGCGATTTACAAATCTAAATAAAGATAAAGATATGGGGCTGAGCAGTAATCCCCCAGACCTGGAGACACTAATGCAATCTGAGTCCAGCTTTTCTTAAAACACATCTTTAATTGCCACTTTAACACAAACACGTTAGTAGACTGCCTTTACTTTCAGAACAGTGTACTCCAATTACTCAAGGTTCAATACTGCTTCCCTCAGTACTCATACAGCTTTGTTCCAGCTCAGTGTTTGGACAGCAATATTCTACAGGAGCTGAGCTGGGTCCCAGCTCTTATTCCTCCCCTGTTGGTCCCCACCCTCAGAGCTCTCTCTCACAAGGGGAATTAAAGATCAGGTACCCTGCCTGGTCCTGCACTGGTTTAAGGGGGAAAATAGGGGCACTGTCTCACACGGGGTTACACTGGCCACCCTTCAGTCTTCAGGTACAATGGATGATTTTAATGATAGGTTAAAAATTTTTACTAATAGGTCTGAAATTTCATTTTTGAGTTGTTTCATAACCCTGGGGTGTATACCATCTAGTCCAGGTGATTTGTTACTCTTTAATTTATCAATCTGGCCTACTACATCTTACAGGTTCACAATGATTTGGTTCAGTTCATCCATATCATCACCTTTGAAAACCATCTCCTGAACTGGAATCTCCCCAACATCCTCATTAGTAAACACGGAAACAAAGAATTAATTTAGTCTTTCCACAAAGGCCTTATCTTCCCTAAGTGCCCCTTTAACTTCGCAATCATCTAACAATCCAACCAACTGCCTCACAGGTTTCCTGTTTTGGAAATATTTTAAAAGGTTTTTATTATGAATTTTTGCCTCTACTGCCAACTTTATTTCAAATTTTATCTTATAGCTAGATTCATCAAAAAGTGTTACTAATGCATTGATAACAAAAAGGGGAGAGAAAGACTATCTACAAGGCCCTCATAGTAGGGAAGTATTTATATCTGTATAGAAGGGCCATCTAATAGGTCGAGGTGAGGTGTTGGTGATGGTTTAGGGTTTAGGGGACAGTTTTGTGTTTAGAGTGAGATGTATGAACAGCACAGTACACTTTAGTGAAGATTTGACATCATTTGGACTCTACTCTACTCCACTCCTAAGCCCAGAAATGGCCAAAATGAAATTCCAAAAATTTATCACGAATTGCATTATGGCCATTTCGGGCATATCGCACAGCCTAAAGCCAGAAAAAAAAAGGAGTAGTTATTTCTGGCATTAAAACCATGCAATAGCATGTGTTATGCTATCGCACGGTGCGATAACACCCCTCATTTAACGAAATCCCACCCAAACTTCTCCCTGATCCAACCCCCCAAAAAAAATTTGAATTTGCACCATGAATTAAGAACAATAATGCATTCGTTATGGCATTAATGCATTATTGAATGTGTTAATGCTATAACGCATTTTGATGAATGACCCGTTAGTCTGCCTTATCAACATTTTACATTTAGCTTGACAATGCTTATGCTTTTTCCTATTTTCTTCAGATGGATCCTTCTTCCAATTTTTAAAGGAAAATAGCCTCTTTCACCTCACCTTTTAACCATGCCAGTAATTTTTGGCCTTCCTTTTACCTTTCTTAATGCATGGAATATATCTGGACTGTGCTTTTAAGATGGCATTTGTAAACTATTTTCCTCATTTTATCAAAGTTTCCCTTTTGAAAGCTTAGACTTAGAGTTGTATATTTACATATTGTCTCCCTTCCAGTCAGTTCAATTTTGATCATGTTATGATCACTATTGCCAAGTGGCCTCGCCACCGTTATCTTTCTCACCATATCCTTCATACCACTAGAAATTAGATCTAAAATACCACCCTCTCTTGTTGGTTCCTTAACCAATTGCTCTATGAAGCAGTCATTTATTTCATCCAGAAACTTCACCTCTTGCATGACTTGATATTACATTTACCCAGTCAATATTGGATCAGAAATTATAACCTATGATGATTTTCAATGTTATTTACATATGTATTTTTTGGTCCACGATCACCCCCGCTGGGGTGTGTAGGGCACTGGTGGGATTCCTCCACCACAGGGCTGAAGTTCCTCTTCATGTCTTTTCCTGGTAGTACCCTTGGACTGATCTCATGGTACTGACCATTGCTTCTCCGTTGACCACATCTCCTGGTAGTATCCCTGGACTGATCTCACAGTACTGACCTTTGCTTCTCCATTGACCTCGTCTCTTGATAGTACCCCTGGACTGATCTCATGGTACTGACCACGGCTTCACCATGAACTCGCCTCCTGGCTGCCTCCACTCCCAGACAAGGGACGTCTCTCTGCAAGGGCGCACTTATCTTGTCCCGCATTGGGGAGCACCCCCTAGCGCTCCCTCCCATCAGAATGCAACATTCAGGATCCCAGGGGAACACCCTTCCTTCCAGACTGAATCAATCTTCTTCCAAAAATCGCTCGTGCATTGGCTAAAGTATTAAAAAAATATGAGCAACAATGTACATTGTGCTCATAAGATACAAAATTTTGGAGGTAATGTCTTAAACAAATTATAGATTATAATCCACTAGGGCAAGTGCCTTTTCATTTGCTGCTCCTCTGTTATGGAACACATATCCCAGAGAGCTGCATTTTATTAAAGATATTAAAAAATTCTGAAAGCAAGTGAAGGCAATTTAACAATGTTTTTAATTAATGCATGTTATTTATAGTTAGAATGTAATATTTACTGTATTTGATGTTATTGTACCATTCTTGTTATTTATGAATGTTTCTTTGTACTCGACATTGATCACAAGATGGTGATAGCAGATTAGAATAGTTAAAATAAATAAATAAAAATTAAAAATGTCTTCTCTCTACTCCAAAAATCCCTACTGTTGATGAAGCCCCTAGAGATAAGGAAAAGAGCCAACAGCCAAAGCTCTTTCCTACTCCTCCAGTCACCTTCCCACACTCTCCAAACCACTGCTCCAGAGGATTTTATACCCCACAGAAAACTTTCCTTCCAAAAGTTGGGGTTATAGCAAGGGGAGGAATCTCAAATATCAAAACCTCTTTGAAACTTCCCATTGCTGAAAAATTACTTGGGAGCAAATGGCAAAGCCCCGTTACATTTCATTAATATTCATTTTGTCTTTCAAATTGTAGATTTTCCTGTATCAAATATCTGCAGACTGATATCTCTTATTTGATTTCTGTAATCAACATTCTACACTGGTGTTATATTACTATATTAACGGTGCAGCAGCAACCAGTTCTCACCATGAAACACCAGCAGACAGACTTAACAAGAGGTTTTCTTTATATGGCACATCATATATACATTGAAGAACTGTATTTAAAAATATATGACTCATTTTATAGAGAATATACCTCTGTGGTCTAGGCACCATTTTTATTACAAAATAAAAACAAGGAACTCTTATAGACATATTATATAGTAACACTGACACAAACAGAAGAGCAGTAAGATATCTGGAAGTTGAGAATGAAAAGAGAGATGGGTAGGAGATTTGAACCTGATAATTGGAATATCCCATCTATGAGAAAAATCCTGGACTCCCTTTAAATGCCTTTCCTCAGATGCATGGTAATAGAACTCACGAGGGAAGAAACATTACTGATCCTTGTACTTTAGAACAGAGAAAGTTTTTCTAATGTCTAGTTATGTGGCCACCTGAGCACCAGTGATTATCAGACAGTATGGTTTGCTATAAAAGCCTAATCAAAGAGAGGCCAAACAATAATCAAAGTTCTGAATCTAAAAAATGGCATCTTTGGTAAAAAAAAAAAAAAAGAGGAAATACATTAAGGAGACCCTGGCAGGAAGAGAGAATTTAGGTGGAGTGGAAGAACAGTGGGCTAAACAACAAACATAAAGGGGCAATAGAAAGAGCAACAAATTGTTATGATAAGAAAGTAAATTAAAGTAAGAGTAAAAAGAATTTAATATGGTTTTCACAAGAGAATGTAAGGGGAAAAAAATAGTAAGGGGAAAGGTAAGGGGAAAAAATTAGTATTTAAAACATAAATGGATCTCAGAAAAAGACCCACAGGAAGAAAATCTGGTAAAGCTGGAAGAGCCAGTGAAAGTTACCAGGATCGAAAAGGTACAAGTGAAAGAAAAGATGGCTAAAGAGGTAAAGGAAGATGATAATACTTTTTTTCAGGGTAAATGTGGAATAGTATAATTGAAAGGAGTAAAAAAGAAATGTGTGAGACAAGGAGAAAGTAGAAATGCTAAATATTTGTGTTGGATATTCATTGAAAGAGATTGAAGAAAGACCATGGATTCTTGCCACGAGTAGATATCACACCAGTTTTGGAACAGAATGCTTGTTTGAAAGAAGAAAAACTGAAGATGTTCAAAGCCCTGAAACCAGATTGAAAGCATCATGGAATATTAAAGGTAAGGGAAGTCAGAGAGGTTTTGAAGGTCTGCTGAAGGACACACTCAATAGTTTTTTGGGGGGATGGGAATGGTTTTGCAGCACTAGAAAAGGGTCAATGTTCTCCCCTTTTTATAAAAATATTACAGAGAAGAGGTTGGAAATTACAGGTCAGCTAATCTGACTTCCATTGCAGGTAAATTAATGGAGATTCTTCTAATGGAAAGAAATCATATACTTTTGGCTGTATTGAGAGTGGGCAATTTTCAGAGAGCTAATTTACATTCATAAATCACTATTAACCCAGGTAAATGGCTTTTACAGTTGTCCTCATATGCTTCCTTTGATCAGCCTCTTGGCTAATATTTCTTTTAGATTCAAGAAATAGGATTGAGCCTTGTTACATTGGGCAAGAAGAAAGAGAATATTTAATTTGTTATAAGTATACATAAAATGCCTCCTACATATACACCATAAGGGAAATCATTCTCAAAGGACTCTCACTATAGACACATAGGGGCAGATTTTCAAAGGATTTACGCGTGTAGGGGGGTTACGCACGCCGGGCCTATTTTCAAAAGGCCCGGCAGCACGCGTAAAGCCCCGGGACGCGCGTATGTCCCAGGGCTTTTCTGAATGACCAGGCAGGGGACGGGACAGGTAGGGGAAGGGAGGGGAAGGTGTGGGGGGGGGGGGGGGGGGGAAGGAAAGTTTCCTCCGAGGCCACTCTGATTTCAGAGCGGTCTCAGAGGGAATGAGGAAAGCCAGCTGGTCTCCCCGAGGGCTCGGCGTGCACAAGGTGCACTAGTGTGCACCCCCTTGCATGCGCCAACCCCTGATTGTATAACATGCGCGTGGCTGTGCACGCATGTTATAAAATTGGGCGTACATTTGTGCGCGCCAGGTAGCGCACACAAATGTAGGCCATGCAAGTAACTTTTAAAATCTGCCCCATAATGGGGCAGATTTTAAAAGCCCTATGCACGTAAATCCAGGTGGATTACACATGCCGGGCCTATTTTCAAAAGGCCCAGCGGCGCGCGTAAAGCCCCGGGATGCATGTAAGTCCCGGAGCTTGAAAAAATGGGCGGTCTGGGGATGGGGCCATAGGCCTCCCTACGGCCGCCTGACCGGCGTGGGGGTGGGGTGGGGAATAGGAAAAGGCAGTTGGTCTCCCCAAGGGCTCGGCGCAAGCAAGTCGCAGTAGTGTGCACCGACCCCTGATTTTATAACATGCGCCCGGCTGTGCGCGCATGTTATAAAATTGGGCGTACATTTGTGCGCACCAGGTAGCGCGCCCTAACGTAGGCCGCGCGTGTAACTTTTAAAATCTGCCCCAATGTGAATAATTGTTTTGCAAATAGAACCTCAGGTCAGAAACTTACTTTTGTTAAAGTCTTACTTTTGATAAATAATAACTTCTTAATCCTTTTCTTATCATTATTAAATATTATGTATACAAGCCGTTAAGCCCGTTAAAACGGGCTACATCCCTCTGTCTCTCACCTCCCCCTCATTCTCTCTCCCCTCACTCTTCACCACCCCCTACCTCCCTCCCTCTCACCCACCTCCTCCCTCTCCTCTCACTCAGTCCCTCCCTCCCACTCAGTCTCACTCACTCCCTCCCCCCTCTCTCCCTCCCTCTCACTCACACTCAGTCCCACTCACTCTCCCTCAGTCCCACTCCCTCCCCCTCCCCCTCAGTCCCACTCCCTCTCTCTGTCCCTCTCCCTCCCTCCCTCTCTCTCAGTCCCACTCCCTCTCTCTCTGTCCCACTCCCTCCCTCTCTCCCTCCCTCACTCTCTCTCCCCCCTCACTCTCTCTCTCTCCCTTTCTCTCCCCCCCTCACTCAGTCCCCCCTCTCACTCAGTCCCCCCTCTCACTCAGTCCCACTCCCTCCCTCCCTCTCACTCAGTCCCACTCCTTCCCTCTCACTCAGTCCCACTCCCTCTCTCTCCTCCCCTCTCACTCAGTCCCTCCCTCTCTCTGTCAGTCCCTCCCTCTCTCTCTCCTCCCTCGCTGCCGCCGCCGCCGCTGCCACCCGCCGCCGCCGCTGCCACCCGCCGCCGCCACCCACCGCTGCCACCGCCGCTGCCATCCGACGCCGACGCTACCACCGGACGCCGCCGCTGCTGCCACTCAATGCCGCCGCCGCTGCCTCCCGACGCCGCCGCTGCCACTGGACGCCGCTGCCACTCGACGCCGCCATTTTTTTTCTTTTTTTGTGGCTCAGACCAACGTGCTCGCCCGCACATGCGCGGTAGAGCTGGTCTCTACTGCACATTTGCGGCACGTCGGTCATCCTTCGTTTATTAGGTAGGATAGGTAGGATGGTTGCGGGGGTATCCAATAAATAAAATGAATTTAAGCATAGCTGCAAAACAATTTAAATTTACCTCATTTATTGCTTCTCCCTTTGCAGTAATTGTTTTTTTCTCATGAGCATGAGATTGAAAGCAAATACCATTCCACTTACAGGCTACCTTTATTCAAATTCAGGGTCATTATTGCTGAGAAATATTTGCCTCAAAAGCTTCTCTGGTCCTGCATTTTTCTCATATACCAAGATTTCAGTGATGCTGGTGTTCTTCAATAGAAATGTTTTATCCCTGAAGCTTTCCAAAGTTTTCTATTCTTTTGTTCACAATTAAAGGTGTGTGAACATATTGGCAGTGAAAGGAAAAAGGGTAAAAGCCAAGTATTTTGCCTTTGAGAAATAATTCATAAAAAATGCCTAGTCTTGCAAATGTTTTCACCATATAATATCATGGAATGATCTTTGAAAAAAAAATACCACAAATGCTAAATGGGCTCTTTCTGTTGTATTTGAACTGTTTCCTTCCCCTTTCCATCTTGCCAACCCCTCCCCATTTTCTTAAAAAAATGCAAACAGCTACAGTGTTGACATTTTTTGCCTTTCATGTGACAAAAATCCAAACAGAAGAGAGAGACGACAGTCCATTTACAGAAGAGAGAATTCACATGAAACCAGTACAACTGAAAGGGTGCAGAATGGGCGAGATGAAATTCATCTTAAGGTGATATTCAGGGCCAGTGCTAGCTTTTTTGCTGCCCTGTGTGAACAATTACTGTACAGCCCTCCCCCCCCCCCCCCCCCCCCCCCCCCCCCGCATCATTCAGTCTCTGTATGGCACCCATCAAAAAAAGCCCAACTCCCTCCAGCACTATTTATACTTTTAAAAACTGACCCCCCCCCCTCCCCCAAGTGGAACCCATGGTCAAGGGTAGGTCATTAGGTACCTTAAGCAAACCTTACAACCTTGCACACACACAATTCAATTATGCATTTGTAACAGATTTTATGAGAAAAAAAACATTCAAAAGTACAGTCTACTAGGGCACAATATCTCTTACAACATGTTTATTATATTTGTATGCACTGCTGTGGTGCCAACCAGAAAATCCTGCAAGACACTTGGAAATCTTATGGAATTATGTTTTTTGTAAAGTGTGCTGGGTGTGGACTTGGCCCTCAGAAAGCCATGAATAAATGGAATTACCATTACAGTATAGTATACCTCCCATACCAAAATAATCCTAACTGCCAGCATTCAAACAGTAACAACCTTATCTATTGAAAGTAACATTGCACATATTACGTCAGGCCCTAGAACACCAAAACACTTCCTAATAGGAAAACAGAACAAACCAGAATGCTATAGAACACTACAGATAAATTATATGGTAGCTCAAATCCTCACCTTGGTCACAAAAGGAGAACACAGACAGACCCTAACCAAATACAGAATAAAGAGACCAGAAGGTACAAATAGAAACATGCTAAGATGAACTAAACTGTGAATGGAACCCACAACAAGACAGCCAGTCTCTATAAGCAGAGCAACAATGGGAAAACAGAAACATTACCATTCTTCATAAAACATTAAAAAATGAAATCAAGAAATATAAAACATCAATCATAATAGTAAAATCATAGTCATAAAAAGAATAAATATTTCAAACCTGTTAACAAATAGAATATCCAAAATTTCTCAAACACCAATAAAACATCTGATGAATAAAAAAATCCAATAATTAAAATATGTTCTAATATTTCCCCCAAAAAATAATAAAATATTTCAAAACAGTAGAAACATCAAATTACACCAAATAATTAAAACTAATAAGGATAAAAAAAAATTTCCAGCTCTCCATACCTGGGATCTTTTGATTTCCAGTCATTTTGAGATTGTTATGGATTGGGGAGGTAGGGCCACACAAATATTATTTTCACACACACACACACACACACACACATTCACTCTCTCACACATTCTATCTCTTATATACATGCCTATGCTCTCACAAACACTTGATCTCTTTCCCTCAGACACATTATGTGTGGGTGTGTATGTGAGTGAGCGTGCTTGTGAGAACCTATATGTGATACATAGGCTCTCACAGACACACATACATACACATTCACACAGGCTCTCACACAGACACATACACATGCACACAGGTTCTCACACAGACACAAACACAAGCTCTGACACAGACATATATTCAAGCTCTCACACAGACACATACATACACATGCACGCATACAAGCTCTGACAGACACACACACAAATGAACTCAAGCTCTGACACAGACCCACACTCAGGCTCTGACACAGACACATGCACACAGGTTCTCACTCACACACACACACACACACGTGACATTCTTTCTCCAGGCCACGGTGGGATGGGCTCCACCGCGGCCCCCTCCATCCTCTTCCTCTTCACATTGGGCTGTGGTGAGATGAGCTCCACCACAGCCCCGCCAGCCTCCTTCTCCCTTAAGTTCAGGTCGTGGTGGGATGAGCTCCACCAAAACCCCACGGGCTACTCTTTCTTTAGCCCCTCTGACCTTTCTGTAAAGGGGGAGGGATGATAGCCGCAAAGCTGTGAGTGCACACGCGTAGCTAAAAGGGAAAACTGCTGTGGCCTTTCTTCATTTCTGGCTACTGGCGGGTTGAGCTCCACCGGCAGTCCGACTCTCCGTGAACTTTTCTCATTTTCGGTCACCTGCGAGTAATGCTCTGCTGGCAGCCCCATGGCCTCTCCTGCTGCTGCCCCCCCCAGGTATGCTGCCCCATACAAATGCACAGTGTGCACATCCAGTCGTGCCAGGCCTGGTGATATTTATGGGGCGTTGGAGTAATGTTGGCAGCTTCATTGACTGTTTGGAATCAGAAAGGTCAGTAAACAGTAGGGATGTGAATCGTTTTCCATATCGTCTTAACGATAGAAATCGTGTGGCAGGGCAAGAAAATCGTCTTAGGCACGATTTTTTAGTTAAAAAATCGTTAAAAATCGTTTTTTCCGATTAGTGCGCACTAACTCGAGTTAGTGCGCACTAACGGGAGTTAGTGCGCACTAACTGGGAGTTAGTGCGCACTAACTGAAAATGATACAATTTGACACTTTTCAGGTCAGTTAAGGTCAGTTTAGGAATGAATATGTATTCCTATTGGCTGCCCTCTTATTTATTCATGTTACCAAGTTTCCTACTGACAGTATATGGGGGATGGGAAATGGAAACAGTTGGTAGCTTGACAAAACAAGTAATGTGATCAGTCAATGTGACTAGAACTTGTGCCCTAACCCTGATACCAGGGGTATTGTGATCTTCCTGCACACAGTGCCCTATCCCTATTAATACCAGGAGTGTTGTGATCTTCCTGCACACAGTGCCCTATCCCTAATACCAGGGGTGTTGTGATCTTCCTGCACACAGTGCCCTATTCCTGATACTGGGGGTGTTGTGATCTTCCTGCACACAGTGCCCTATTCCTGATACCGGGGGTGTTGTGATCTTCTTGCACACATCCCGATATCAGGGATAGGGCACTGCATGCAGGAAGATCACAACACTCCTGGTATTAATAGGGATAGGGCACTGCATGCAGGAAGATCACAACACCCCTGGTATCAGGGATAGGGCACTGTGTGCAGGAAGATCACAATACCCAGGAGGAGTGAGGGTCAGGCAGCTCCCCCCTGTCTGTGAAGCCAGCCTCTCACTAGTAATGCAGGGAGGGAGCTGTCTCAGACTTCACCATCCTCCCCCCCCCCTTACCCACACACCATTCACTAGCTGGGACATGGGGGAAGTCAGGAGTGAGGGTCAGGCAGCTCCCCCCTGTCTGTGAAGCCAGCCTCTCACTAGTAATGCAGGGAGGGAGCTGTCTCAGACTTCACCATCCACCACCCCCCCCCCTCACCCACACACCATTCACTAGCTGGGACATGGGGGAAGTCATGAGTGAGGGACAGGCAGCTCCCCCCTGTCTGTGAAGCCAGCCTCTCACTAGTAATGCAGGGAGGGAGCTGTCTCAGACTTCACCATCCTCCCCCCCCCCCCTCACCCACACACCATTCACTAGCTGGGACATGGGGGAAGTCAGGAGTGAGGGTCAGGCAGCTCCCCCCTGTCTGCGAAGCCAGCCTCTCACTAGTAATGCAGGGAGGGAGCTGTCTCAGACTTCACCATCCTCCCCCCCCCCCCCCCTCACCCACACACCATTCACTAGCTGGGACATGGGGGAAGTCAGGAGTGAGGGTCAGGCAGCTCCCCCTGTCTGTGAAGCCAGCCTCTCACTAGTAATGCAGGAAGGGAGCTGTCTCAGACTGGTATCAGGGTTAGGGCACTGTGTGCAGGAAGATCACAACACTCCTGGTATTAATAGGGATAGGGCACTGTAAGAGATGACTGTAGTAGATTGAATAAAGATCTGATGTTTCTGCTCTCCTCACACCAAACAAAAACAACACACAAGCAGAGAAGCCCTTCTTACAAAGCTGAGCTAGTGAGTTAAGTAGGAGGAAAAGTAAACATACTGGTGCCAGTGTGGCTACTTAAAAAATACACTTACCAACAATCAATTACATATATTTGAACTGTGTACAGTTCCAGCCAGGACCACCTTTCTAAAATGCACAGTGATTGGCAAATTCAACATGCACTAGCATTTCAGGTGCCTGCTAACAAAAATAATAAACAAACAAGTTCTAGTCACGTGAGTGCTGATCATTACATTACTTTTTTTGTCAAGCTTCCAACTGTTTCCATTTCACATCCCCCCAACCATATTGGTAACATCAATAGATAAGAGCACAGCCAGCCAATAGGAATACATACATACATATTCATTCCTAAGTGACCTTTACTGACCTGTGAAGTGTGAACACTTTGTTTCATTTTCTGTTGGTGTTCGTTAGTTTCCAGTTCCATTTCCCATCCCCCCAACCATCACCTCAGTGGTAACCTTGGTAATATCAATAGATAAGAGGGCAGCCAGCCAATAGGAACACATATTCATTCCTAACTGACCTTCAGTGACCTGGAAAGTGTTTATTTGTATCATTTTCAGTTAGTGCGCACTAAATCGAGTTAGTGCGCACTAACGGGGAGTTAGTGCGCACTAACTCGAGTTAGTGCGCACTAACACGATTTAACGATTTTTAACGATAAATCGTTAGAATTTCTATTGTATCGTGTTCTATAACGATTTAAGACGATATAAACATTATCGGACGATAATTTTAATCGTTGAAAAACGATTCACATCCCTAGTAAACAGAGGCCTGATAACTACAGGCCTGTTAGTCTGAGCCCAGTAGTGAATACATTGTTAATGGAATCCCTACTAATTAAAATGAGACAATTTCTTGAAACCAGAAGATCACAGGATCCAAGGCAACATGGTTTTGCTAGAGAGGAGTCATATCAAACAAATCTGATCAATTTATTTGACTGGGTGACCAGTTAATTATATCAAGGGAAACTGGGAAGTTCTGGACATAGTATTCTTAGCTTTCAGTATGAAATGAGATATTGTTCCTCACATAAGAGTCATAAAAGCAAGTTCTACAGTTGTAAATTGGATTAGATACTAGCTGAGTGATACGCAATTGAGAGCTAAATTGAGTTAAATGTAAGGAAATTTGGGTTATCACCAGAGTCCTGTGTCTAGTTTTGCTCAATATTTGCATGTCATATTAAAGAGAGATTAATTGGGAAGGTGTCTCTTTTTGCAGCTAGGACTAAAATCTATAACCGTGATGAGACTTCAAAATGTGTGGAGAAATTAAGGCATAATCTATGAAAGACTAAAGAGAGGACAAGAGTTTGGCAACTTAAATTCAATACAAAATAAAGTACAGATTCTTGTATTTTGGTAGCATAAATACAAGGAACCGACAAGAGTGGGAGCAATTTTAGATCTAATTCTCAGTGGAGAACAAGATTTGGTGAGAGAGGTAACGGTGGTGGGGCCGCTTGGCAATAGTGATCATAATATGATCAAATTTGATTTAATGACTGGAAGGGGGACACTAAGCTAAACCAAGGCTCTCGTGCTAAACTTTCAAAAGGGAAACTGAGAAAATGAGAAAAATAGAAAAAAACTGAAAGGAGCAGCTACAAAAGTAAAAAGTGCAAGAGGCATGGTCATTGTTAAAAAATACCATTCTAGAAGCACAATCCAGATGTATTCCACACATTAAGAAAGGTGGAAAGAAGGCAAAACGATTACCAGCATGGTTAAAAGGGGAGGTGAAAGAAGCTATTTTAGCCAAAAGATCTTCATTCAAAAATTGGAAGAAGGATCCAACAGAAGAAAATAGGATAATACATAAACATTGGCAAGTTAAATGTAAGACATTGATAAGAAAGGCTAAGAGACAATTTGAAAAGAAGTTGGCCATAGAGGCAAAAACTCACAGTAAAAACTTTTTAAAATATATCCGAAGCAGAAAGCCTGTGAGGGAGTCAGTTGGACCGTTAGATGATCGAGGGGTTAAAGGGGCACTTAGAGAAGATAAGGCCATTGTGGAAAAATTAAATGATTTCTTTTCTTCGGTGTTTACTGAAGAGGATGTTGGGGAGGTACCCGTACTGGAAAAGGTTTTCATGGGTAATGATTCAGAGGGACTGAACCAAATCACGGTGAACCTAGAAGATGTGGTAGACCTGATTGACAAACTTAAGAGTAGTAAATCACCTGGACCAGATGGTATACACCCCAGGGTTCTGAAGGAACTAAAAAATGAAATTTCAGGCCTATTAGTAAAAATTTGTTACCTGTCATTAAAATCATCCATTGTACCTGAAAACTGGAGGATAGCTAATGTAACCCCATATTTAAAAAGGGCTCCAGGGGCGATCCGGGAAACTACAGACCGGTTAGCCTGACTTCAGTGCCAGGAAAAATAGTGGAAAGTATTCTAAACATCAAAATCACAGAACATATAGAAAGACATGGTTTAATGGAAAAAAAGTCAGCATGGCTTTACCCAAGGCAAGTCTTGCCTCACAAATCTGCTTCACTTGTTTGAAGGAGTTAATAAACATGTGGATAAAGGTGAACCTGTAGATGTAGTGTACTTGGATTTTTAGAAGGCATTTGACAAAGTTCCTCATGAGAGGTTTCTAGGAAAAATAAAAAGTCATGGGATAGGTGGTAGAGATGTGAATCGTGTGCCAGATCGTCTTAACGATCAGATTCGGCTGGGGGGGGGGGGGGAAATCTGATCGTTAAGATATGTGAATTGGAATTGTTTCCGATTCCAATTCACATCGCTAATTTTTTTTTAAGTGAGGCCCGCGCCGCTAAAAAAAAAAAACCCACCCGACCCTTTAAATCGACCCCCCCAAAATCTTTTAAAATTACCTGGTGGTCCAGGAGGGGCCTTGGGGAGAGATCCAGGGGGGCCTCGGGGAGAGGAGAGATCCAGGGGGGCCTCGGGAAGAGATTTCCCATTCCCAGGCATCAGCTGTTCTAAAAATAAAATGGCGCCGGCGCCAGCCAGCCAGTGCTCCTACCATGTGACAGGGGCCGGCCAATGGCACGGATACCCTGTCACATGGTAAGGGCAAAGGTGCATCGGCACCATTTTATTTTTAGAACAGCTGATGCCTGGGAACGGGAAATCTCTTCCCGAGGCCCCCCTGGATCTCTCCTCTCCCCGAGGCCCCCCTGGATCTCTCCCTGAGGCCTCCCGAGGCCCCCCCTGGACCACCAGGTAATTTTAAAAGGTTTTGGGGGGGTCAGGAGGGGGGGTCGATTTAAAGGGTCAGGTGGGTTGTTTTTTTTTAGCGGCGCGGGCCTCACTTAAAAAAAAAGGGTCGGGAGGGTGGGGGGTCGATTTAAAGGGTCGGGTGGGTTTGTTTTTTTTTAGCGGCATGGGCCTCACTTAAAAAAAAAGGGTCAGGAGTTTGGGGGGGTCGATTTAAAGGGTCGGGTGGGGTTTTTTTTTTTATCGGGCCAACGGCGCCATTTTAATTATTGGCAGCCAAAATGGCGCCGATGGCCCGAGAGTGGGAGATAGCGCCGGGACACCCCCCCCCCCCCCCACTGGACCACCAGGTAACTTAACATTTTGGGGGGGTTCGGGAGGGTGGGGGAGGGTAAGGAATTGGTTTTAAAGGGTCGGGGTGGGTTTAGGGGTTGTTTTGGTGTGCCGGTTTTCCCGCCCTCCCCCAAATAATTCCCGTGCCCTATTTAACGATACAATACAAATACCCCTGATGATAAATCGGGGGCATTTGTATTGTATCGTGCACTCTAACGATTTTGGACAATTTTAAAATTATCTGACGATAATTTTAATTGTTCAAAAACGATTCACATCCCTAATAGGTGGCGATGTCCTTTCGTGGATTACAAACTGGCTAAAAGACAAGAAACAGAGAGTAGGATTAAATGGACAATTTTCTCAGTGGAAGGGAGTGGGCAATGGAGTGCCTCAGGGATCTGTATTGGGACCCTTACTTTTAAATATATTTATAAATGATCTGGAAAGAAATACGACGAGTGAGGTAATCAAATTTGCAGATGATATAAAATTGTTCAGAGTAGTTAAATCACAAGCAGATTGTGATAAATTGCAGGAAGACCTTGTGAGACTGGAAAATTGGGCATCCAAATGGCAGATGAAATTTAATGTGGATAAGTGCAAGGTGATGCATATAGGGAAAAATAACCCATGCTAGAGTTACACAATGTTGGGTTCCATATTAGGTGCTACCACCCAAGAAAGAGATCTAGGCGTCATTGTGGATAACACATTGAATCATCGGTTCAGTGTGCTGCGGCAGTCAAAAAAGCAAACAGAATGTTGGGAATTATTGGAAAGGGAATGGTGAATAAAACAGAAGGTGTCATAATGCCTCTGTATCGCTCCATGGTGAGACCGCACCTTGAATACTGTGTACAATTCTGGTCGCCACATCTCAAAAAAGATATAATTGCGATGGAGAAGGTACAGAGAAGGGCTACCAAAATGATAAGGGGAATTTCACCCCCCCCCCCAACAATCTTCCCTATATCTAGTCCTCTCTCCTCCTCTCCCCATTCTTGGTCCTCCTCCCTTTCTCTTCCCATCCCTGGTCCTCTTACCTCTTCCTCTCCCCATCCCCGAGATCATCTCTCTTTACTGATATTTGAGATCCCTTTTCCTCACCCAATAACACACCAACAGACTTCCATCCCTTAACTATGGACACTGTATAAAGTACTACTTTTAAGAATCTGCAACTGGACAATTATCTGTGAGCTCAAAAATTCACTTTAAAAAAAAAAAAATTCACTTTATTTCATATATATATTAGGCATTGCTTATATTTATATTTATTGCTACGTTAAATAGTTATACTTCTTATATAAAATATTATATTTCTTTATTTATTACCAGTTAAAATATTATCACTTTATTTAGCACTATGTTAAATTGTCAACCAGTTATACTGTTCCATATGTTATACGGTTCCATGTAAAGCTCCGCTATCTGTTGAGCAGTTCTTCGTTTTATGTAAACCGGAGTGATTTGTAGTCCCTACTAGAACTTCGGTATATAAAAATTAAAAATAAATAAATAAATAAATAAATAAATAAACCATATAGACACAAGCAAGGTGTATAATGTAATATAAAAGATGGAAATATTTGTTAATGCACTTCAGAATTTTCATGTTTTTGCCACAACATCTATCCCTGAGCCCCAACAGTAAACTCTGGGGCTGTGCATTAGACCTACTCCCTGCTGTCCAACCTTGCTGAGGGATGGTCGGGTGGGGCACAACAGTACCATCAGTGCCTAGGGACTGCAAAATCCTAAATCCATCCCTGGGTGCCAGATGCCTATGGGAAGTGAACAACTCATCTTGAGGAACTCACTGGATGGGGAAGGCGAGAATGGGGTATATGATATGGGAAAGAGTCAGGGACCCCTAGATGTGGAAAAAGCACTGGGGAGGTAAGCCCATGTTCCATGATTTGGAGTTCAGTGTTTTAAAGTAAGAGGAGTCTGGGAGAATGTGATTCACCGATCCTTTGGTGAGAATAGGGGAACCTGACATTTTGGGAAAACTCCAAGGTACCTGAATTTTAAGAGATATAAGCTGTATATTCTATTTAATGGTGCTTGGGAAAGTATGAAGAGGGGGAATAAGGGAAGATTGAAAAGATCTGATTTCTGTTAATGTATGGCATGGGAGGAATGGAATATTTAATTGCTGTTCAAGTGAATACTGAGAGATTGGTATTTTAACCCTTTAGGTACCAGATAGTATATTATTGTCAGTTTACTCTAACTGTGTATCCCATGAATTTTGAGTATTTATTACTGAAATGCCTACCCTATACTGAAATGTATAATAGTAGCTGGTTGTAAAACCAGAAATAAAGTTGAGAATTTTGGTTTTACTTGAAAGAGGTATGACATTGCCTCTGAGGCTTTATTTATGCCAGCCCTAATAGACAGCAATAGGGGCTGGGTTCATGGAGGGGAGAAAGGCTGATGCTCTCCCTACTGTTTCTATACAGGTCCACTTCATCATATACATGATCTACCTTTTTGAATCCACTAAATAAATCTGGTACCAATTCATGGACATAACCTATTAGGCATGTGTATTCATTTTCAAAAATTTGACAATTTCAACTAAATTCTCTAATTTGTCATGGTTTGGGGGCGCCAAAAAAGGAACTGAATTTTTCTGAAAAATTCGTAGTTCGTGTTAGTGCACACTAACGGGAATTAGCGCATACTGACTTTAAAATGTTAGTGCATGCTAACATGAAAATCAGGACCCACAAAAAAAAATGCGGGAAAAACAAAATTTACTGCAGGAGTCCAAAAATGAAGCCCGAACTGAAAAAAAACCCAAAAAAAACAATGCACATCTCTATAACCTATCATTATTTTATGTAATCTGGAGGTAGGGCTACAAGTAAATCATCAACCACTAACACCTATTGCAGCGATGGACATAAGGCACCCAAGTTGCTGTGGCTGCTGCTGATCACAAGAAGACTCATTCTTCTGGGTTCCAAGTTGCTAGAGGAAGTCAGGAACAATTGTTCCCTACAGCTTTGCTATATCAGCCAGACTCCAGAAGGTGGACTACTTGGAATGAGAAACAAAACCTGCAATTGAATTATAAATCCCAGAAAATGCTTTTCTTATGCAGTTACACTGAGTTGCAAACAGCGTAACACAATCTCATAAAGCAAGTCTAAAACCCTGAGCCATCTAGCTGACTTGTTATTATTAATGTCAAACATCCCTAGATTGTATAATGTTCTTTTTGCACAGGTTGACTTCCCAAATCTCCAAAGTTACAACCAACAGAAACAGCTCCATAAATGAAATACAACAGGTGAATCTGGATTCATTTAAGAATTGGACCATGACACTACTTGTTCCTGAAGTCCATGCCATTTGCTGCAACAGTAAAGAGCTTCAAATTCTTACTCAAGATAGGATCTTCTTATCATAAGGATTCTTCACTGAAGTGGGATTTCAGATCTGAAAGTTTTCCTCAAAGGCCATGTGAGCCAAATGAAATGGTGTTTGTGCTGCAGACTCGCAGTGGACTCTACCAATTGCCTTACAAATACCCATCCCACTATAATGGTATGTCATACAAAGTTTTTTTTGTTTTTTATTAATTTTTAATTTTCAAGTTATTATATTATTAAACAAGAATTGCACTTATTTCAGAAAAATAGTGCATCTCAAAAGTTAAATGATATAAAGAAATTTTTTCCATGCAAGCTTTACATTTTGCACCAAAATTATAAGAAAAATAGTCGAGGCAGAAAATAGAAGCGAATACCATAGAAATCATATATTACATAGTAGTGGTTATGCCGAATAGCCAAACTTTTATCTATGCTGATACCCCAGTGGAATCTATACGGGGGTGTGCAATGAGGAAGGCATTGAGCTGCTTGGGTTTGAAGAATACATAATTAACATTTAAGTATCTTATACAACATTTGCATGGATATCTAATAACAAATCTAGCTCCTAATTGGAGTACTTCAGCATGCATAGCAAGAAAACTTTTTCTGCGCATTTGTGTTGTTTTAATCACATCTAGATACATCCATATCTGCCGGCCGTATAAGGGAATTTGGCGATTTCTAAAGAAAAATTTCAATACATTATTGCGGTCAGACACAAATGCAAATATATCAAAAGTGTTCTTCTATGGGTAATTTCCATAGGTCCATTTCTTGCGACATCTCTAAAATCTGAGAGATATCCAATGTTGACATCTGTCTTGTTGCACCTGGAGGTGGACCCTTGTCCTGAGACAGTGAGGAGGGGCTTCGTGGTCAGGCCCAGGAAGCAACTGCCACCAGGAGGTGGAGCATAGGAGGAGTCAGAGGCTAGCTGGAGCTTCACCACTGGAAGCCTGAGGTCCCCCTGGGTGGAGCCCTTGAGGACCCGGGCTGCTTGGACTTAGGTAGGCTTTGCAGGGTCTCCCGGATAGGAAGTACAGAGGTGCGCCCACCAGAATCAAGGGTGCATGGTCGATGTCAGAACTGGAGACTTGGGGAATCAAGGAAGGCCAGAACAGTGTCTGAGATGACAAGGCTAGGAGCAGGGCCAGGCTCAAGGAGGCATGGTCAGTGACAGCAGAGTTCAAGTTCCAGAGGTCAATCCGAGAGTAGTCAGCCAAAGCAGGGGTCAAGTTCCAAAGGTCAGTCCGAGAAGTACTACTTCAGGAAGCGCTGGAACAGAAGGACTCTGGAACAGGAGGACGCTGGAACAAGGCTGGAACAAGACTGGAACAAGCGATGAGACACTTAGGCAAACTAGTACGCACATGGTGTCGACCCGATTGCCAAGGCCAGGAAGTGAAGGCAGGAACTTCCTGATATACTGTGCTCAATCAGGGCGAGCTGCGGAGCTAGGACCCGCCCCTGGCCCTATAAGGGACCGGGCGGTCTGCACGCGCATGCCTAGGGGCAGGGCCAACACCACGGAGGATGTCGACCCCCGTCGTGAGGCCTGGTGCACTGAGGAAGGCCTGGCGACCACCGCTGCAGGACACCGAGGCCTTGAGGAGCTAGCTGTGGCCACGGAAGAGGCTGACCCGGGACCTGCAGAGGAGTTGGGAAGGTAAGCAGGCCCATGCGGAGGCCAAGAGCGGACGGGGCGTGCAACATGTCTAGTCACTTCTCCTTCCACCCTTCCTGTCTGTTGAAGGTAACAGGCCTTAGTAATTGGTGGCATCGCTTGCAAGGGAATTTTCAAGACTTGCAGAATATATTGCTTAATTAACTCCAGAGTGGAGATCATATTAATAACTGAAAAATTTAAAACTCTGAGGTTGTGGGACCTCAGAGCATTCTCAATAGTCTCTATTCTCCTATTGCTTGATATATCAGACTGAACCAACTTTAATTGTATTTTGTCCACATCAGAAACCTTTTTTTCCAGCTTTTCCACCTTCTCTTTAAAAGAAGAAATCAGATTAGCATTTAACACAGTCTGGTTTTTTGTTTCCATAGTTGTTTGTGTTAAGGTAATTATAGAAGACTCTATAGACTTTAACACTGACCAAATCTCCTCTAGAGATATTTTCTCAAAGTTAGCTGTTTGCTTCAAAGTCCCCACCTCTGTTTGTGCATTTCCCACTTCCATCTTTGTTCCTGGACTCGGTCCCATACCTTGTGCTGAAATAAGTGTCACCAACCATTGTTCCTCTTGCATAGAAGCCATTCCTGTTTCAGTAATTATAGTCAAAGGCAACTGTAGTTCTTTTTGAAGTCCTGTGTTGTTCTCCAGGATTTTTCTCCGTTTCTCAGGTATTGCCTCACCCTGTGGGAAGCCCAGGGAGGTTCCTGCCGTTGCCGGCAACATAGAAAGCTCCTCCATCTGGCTGGGATGAGCCAGCCTGCTCGGCACCCCGGGGCTCAGAGTAATGTCAAGTGTCAAGGGGGACGACACATGCTCCAGCGCCGTCCCTCCAGCGACCAAGTCCTCCAGGGAAGAAGTTTCAGCACCCACGAAGAAGCCCTCGATGCGGGGTTGAAGGGGATCCAAACGGGGTGAGTCTGCACTCACTCCCCTTATTTTCCCCTTTCTTTTTGTGTGAGGCATGAATTTAAACAAGAAAATCTGCCCTGAGGAAAAACCAGCAGAGAGAGAGCTCCACCGCGGCATCCTACTCAGCAGCCATCTTGCTCCCGGAACATGTCATACAAAGTTAAGGCTACAAACCAAGGACTTTATTTGCTGAAGGACAATTTACTTAAGCTTCTTACCCTGAAGACCAATCTTCCCAAAGAGCAGTCCTGGAATCCAGCTCAATCCCCATGAATTTCAAAAATACAGAGGGGCCTTTGCTCTTGTTCTGAGCAAGAGAAATACCAAAACTATCTGCCACATCTAGAAAAACCCTCAACAACTCAATGCATTACCCAGATGCCTATGCACTGGCAAACAAAAAACCATCCAGGTAATAAAATATTCTTTCCAGTCCAATCTCATGCACCATCACCAAGGGAAATAAAGTGCTGAATGAACATTTCAAAAAAAGCACATTAGATAAAGCAACCCATCAGCATGCACTTACTGAAACAAAAGTTCTCCAGGAATTTGAAACTCAATAAAAGAAAAATGTCAGGATGCACCAGAAGGAGCCTAAAAGTTGACTCAATATATTAGTCATTTGAGCCATCTCCCTGGCCCAAATCACCATTGAAACTGCCAAATTGAAAACATATAATGTACTGAACACATATCTCATGACACAAAGTCATTTTTGGACAAACCATTGGAGTAAGACAAGTTTAAAATCAGCTGCTACTTTCCAAGTTCCTTTTTTGAAACTGATGCTAAAGGCAACAACTACATCACTGGAAAGACTGTTCCAAAAATGGTTACCCTACATGTCCCAAAAGCAACTCCACCTCCAATTTTACCTCTGTCACTTCTTGCAACCTGAAGAATTAACAACTCTCTTCCTACATCAAGGGATCAAATAAGTGATCTGAAAACCTCCAAACAGCCTCTTCCCCCAACTCCCCCCCCCCCCCCCCCCCCACTACACACACAAGGTCAGATCTTCATCCTTTCAGGGATAGGCCTATAACCTTTCCTGCATTTCCTATACCTTCACAGAGGTTGAGCCAAGCCAAAAATTGTCTCATTTCAGGATTGTCCTTGTCCTCCAGTTGTCCGGTTTGGAACACTTATTGTCAGAATGGCTTGCTCTACAAAAAGAACAGACATGCTTGAATTGCAGTCTGGGAAGTTACAGGTGAACTTATTGAAGCACCAGCATATGATCTATCCCCATGCAGTTGTTTTGATTGGAGCCACCTCTCTGCTGACACTTCTGGATGCAGTGGCACCATGAAAGAGCTGCTCCTACACCTCCTACCCCCACCACACACACATGGATTAATTAGGCAGCATATAAATGTAAAATGTAATGTAATAGCAATGTGAGTATTTTTCATCACCCACTGGACATGAACTACTTTTTTCCATCACAAAACTTCTTGACATAGTTGAGATAAGGAGGGACCCACAAAACAAGACGGTAATCAGTTCAGGAAAGCCATGGAAGTGAAAAAACAAAAACAAGACCGATGCCTTGGAAAGGATTTTATTCAAATAGTATGGAACACGCCTGACTCTGGCCAAAGTTTCGCTTTATGGCTGCATCAGGTGCTCTTTTAAAAGATCTAGAGTGTGTACATTAATACCGTATGTATTCACCGGCAGTATCCACTAATCAAATGTATTAGAATAGCTTTAAAAACATATCTTGATCTGTTGACCTCAAGAAGTCTAGGAGTCCACGATTAGGGATGTTGTGTTTTGTTCACTGCAAAGGCATCTTTAAGGAACAAAGCACTGTAGCCAAAACTAGGAATCTTTATCTCCACACTTATGAGTGTTGTGTTCTGCTTCACACGATGGTGATTTTCAACGACAGAATACTGTAATTGTCTTCAAATATCCTTTAGAGACAACCACCATCTCTGACGTTTTTAAAGCCATCCTAATACATTTAATCAGTGGATACTGCCGGTGAATACATACGGTATTAATGTACACACTCTAGATCTTTTAAAAGAGCCCCTGATGCAGCCATAAAGTGAAACTTTGGCCAGAGTCGGGTGAGTTCTTTCCAAGGCATCAATCTTGTTTTTGTTTTTTCACTTCCATAGTTGAGATAAGTCCAACCTTTGTAGTCCTTATGCACTTCCAGAATCCCATTGGTATATACCAGCAGAACCTCACACTGAGATAGGTTCTAATGGACCTTGACAGTCTCTAGATGGAGGAAGCTTCTTACCCAATTCACAATCATTTTTGGCACCCTACACACTTTCTCAATCACCTCCATTTCCTTTGTCTTCTTTCGTATACCCCATTGCTCCTTTAATAAATTGAAAATATCTATATACTTCTGTTTGCATATCTTCTTATGCAGACTTCCATCGTCAATGTATGGAAGCACCTTTGGTTCAATATTGGCTTTCTGCTGGACATGCACTATCAGATTTAACTTTTTCAGTGTTGGGGAACCCTCCTAGATTTCTATTTGTACAGAAGGAACAAAAACTAATCTTCAGATTCCATACTGTAACTCCATTGGGGCTAAATAAGGGGATTGATTGATCTGTTTTCTATTAAGATTTTTTTTTTAATCAAATTACTATGGGTTTGATTCAACTTCCTTTTGTTTGCATTAAAAGTTTTGGTGTGTCTGGGTTCAGTGACGTCAGGTGTTTGGAGAAGTTTTATTGGCATAGGGGAATTTAAAGATGGTGATTCTCCATGCTGGTGTATAATTGTGAAGCTATGGTCCGTTTATAATTGCCGAGAGTTGTTAGAAGCTGTTTATGTGAGTCTTTTTTGAGGAAACAGCATTTCATTTTTCTCTATTGCATTTCTTACAGTGTTTTCATGAAGCCCCTGACACAGGCAAGGACTGACAAAGGTGAGGACTGATCTCACCAGTGCCCAACACTGTCAATGTTGGGCATTGGTGAGCTTGGAGGTTGACATCCAGTAAGATCAGCAGCGGAAGGATATATCTATCAAAACATTGTTAGAACTAAACACTTGTTATACTCCTTAGTCTGGCATCTAGTAGACCAGTGTTGGAAGGATTTCTACACAAAGTGAATGGCAGACTGTGACTCATTGTTCACAATGAGCTAAGTATTCATTTTTTGGTTTAGTCTCTGAGAGTCATATTGTCTGCTGCAAACATATTTGTTTTAGCATACATTGAGATACCAGTACATTGGTGCTAGCACATCTAAGGATTGTTTACCTAAGTATTATTTTATTTGCAAAAATATTTTTCTAAAAATACGAACATTGCACTCGCACTGGTACATGATTGAAATCACGCCTGTTGTTCACTTTCTAGGGTTTCGTCCCTGCTTTAGTGTTATTTTACAGGTTTGTGCGGATACCAGTTTATAATATCTTTGAGCAATCTGAGTAGTTCATTGGCTCCTGTTTGCATGATATTTATTGATCTTTGGGCTATGTGTTAGTGGGTATTTCTTTATGTTCAGAGTTGACTTATCCTCTTACCATTTTGATGGGCATACAAGTTAAAATATGTAAGATATTATTAGTGAATAAAGAGCTATTGTTTTGTGTTCATATCTTCTTTCTTGTTTCAGGTTTGTAAAAACATAAACATGATATATAAAAGTAAACACAATATGTCAAAGTTAAGACCTCATTTGCAATGTGAGTATGCACTGTGAATTTCCTGGTATGCTATTTTCAAAGCTGATTTGTGATTTCCATTAGATATGCATTAGAGGTGTATCTTAGACTTCAGTATGATGATTTCATTGGGCTCTTCTACCTTACTCATATGTGTGGATCACTTCAAATATATTTTGGTTTGATTTTTACATCCAAGTCATCATCTCTCACATACAGAAGAGAATCAACACATTTATTTTTAAGAATTTTAAACAGTTGATCAACAATACAATACTTTACATTACAATAGTGCAATTTATGGATGGCATTCTTATATAACACAAGTGTTTTCAATATAATGAATAAGTAATGCCAGTTAACTATAACATGACAAACCCTAGCTCCTAAACAAATAGCTATAAAGCATCTAAGCATTAGCAGTTGCAGTATATTTCCAACATTGGAATTGTCCCCTCAATCTGTGATTAGCGCTAAAGGACTACTTGCAAAATACCAAGTGAAAGCATATCAAATTCTTAGAATAATTAATTATATAATATTGTAAAATGTCAGCAATTGCATTAGTGATTTTCAGTGTAAAGCATGTATGGTGAAAAGATGTATTTATGTAGTTTTTCTTTATATTGAACAATATCAAAAAGTGGCCATAGATGTGCATACAACATCAAAACAATCAGAAATAAAAAATAATTTCTATGTAATGAAACTTTGCTTATATTAGATGGACTTTCCATTTTCTTTATAAAGGAAACTCTAATCAAGCCTAAATTATTGCTAGCTCTCCTATCAGTCTTTCTCCACAAATTAGCCACTATGCGTGATCTACAACTTTCAAAGTATTTCTTTACTGCATTAGAATGATGCAATAGTTATTACAAGTACATGATCATAAGACAGAGTTACTATAACTATTTTTCAGTATTTTATCTTGAAGATGAAAAGAAAAATATATTAATGTTAAAGGTACTATGAGTTTAGTATAAAAAGAATTGAAATATATAGTGTAACCTCTCTGTAAACAAACATTAAATTCTAGTGCTAAAAATTTTAAAGAAAAGGGTCTATTTGAAAACTAACTTGATGATCTTTAGGTGGGTTACCAGTCCTTCAGGAGAATGGTATGGTTCATAATATAGTACCTTTCTATTTAATAGAACCATTAGATCAATACTATATTCAGTCTGAATGGCTAGTATTCCAACTAACGATGTTTACTTGAAAGTACTGCACTTAAGAAAGAATATTCTGAAATTTAATCTGAAATCCTTTTTGCAATATTACCCAGAAATATAACTAATTCTCTCTTAATTTAGGAATTCATTGGTGGATTAGCATATCACTATCTGCATACTGTATCCTATCAATGTGAAATGCTTCCATTAAAAGGAGATCTATTAATTAAACACAATACTGACTTGTTTAAAATAGTCATAATATTCTTATGTTTATTCAGTGCTATTTGCTCTTCTTAATGCAGCATTTGCAATAGTTCAATTATCTTACAAAATAATATGCACTAAACTATGTTAGTGGATTGTTAGTCTTTGCTTATGCTATGATAAAATGTATTCATAAAGGAATCCTCTCATGGTCCAACACTTTGCATTATAATGTTAATGTTCCAGTCCAATGGGAGATCATATATGTCTACCATCAAACTTGTGATATTGTATTTATACTGAATTTTTAAAGTAAGAAACTCATTTACATTTGTTTCATTTTGGTACTGTGAGTTTAATGCTATTCATTATGATATATTTTGTCATGACAAAATCAATACTTCAGTTAACTATCAGACTGTTTGGACTGGATTTAGTTCATAGTTAAAAAAAACAAAAACCAAAAAACTCACTAAAGTATGTCTTCTATGATTTTGATGGAAAATAAACTTATTATGGATCAGATCTGTGTTGCTATATTAGGGTATGTTTTTAATAACCCATGCTCTCACTTAATAAAATCCATGGGCAAAATTATATTTTCACAGAGGCTATCTTTTAGTGGAACAATTGTGAAACAAAACCCCATTCATGCCCTTATCTGCTATTACATTCATTTCTCTTAAATATTTAGTGAAACACTTCAGGATCATAAGATATATATTCATATAAAGGCCTTCCAGCAATAGTTTGTAGTCCATGCAACTTGATACCTTGAAAATTTGCTCCAATAATCACACATACACACAAACACACACTCAGGAGTATGTATGTAGAATATTTTGGATTAATAAGCTTTGCTGGGGAACATGTCATGTTTACTATTTCCCTGAATTAAAAGAACTCTTAACCTTTATCACTTAAAAATAGATAAGCTTATTCAGTTTGTTCAAGTCGATTACATACTGAGGACTTTTTGCAATAAAATTAGTGAAAGTGTGCCACCAATTATGCAACATTTGCTCAATGTGCTCTGTGCAAAGAAAATTTTCTTGAGACACATTAAAGTCCTTTGAACTCGAAGTAGTTTTACTAAAATAACAATCAGAAACCAATATCAAACTACATAGATTTCACACAATACTCTGTGGTTAGTGTAAAGAGCAAATAGTTTGATACTATTGCATATTTACAACTGTACTTTGCAAAGTATCTCCCTCTGCTATAGTAATCAGTGAATGTTTCGTTGTGCGCAACTTTAAAGCTGTAAAGCTCTAGAAACTCTCACATTATAAACTTAGGAAAGGTACAAAAAAAAAGTGGTTTTTCAGCAGCTATTAAGACATATTTTCTAAAAGAAAGTTAAATTAAAACATAAGCATAAAGCACCTCCCTCTTATGGTTGCTACATGCCTATATTTCCCTGGCACTGTAATGATGCAATAGCTTCACCAAAATATTGACAAGAAGCTTTCACCTTATATTTAGTAATATTATCTTCAACGTGTCATATAATTGTTGATTATTTATGACGTATTGCTTCAGAGCCCGGCATTCAAGTCCTTCAAGTTATTTATTTCTTAGGTTTCAGGAATAAGTGTACATGCAAACTAGCAGTGCATAAAAATAATGAAGAAAAGACAAAATAGAAAAATACAGCGTACATATAAAATAACTATTGAAAACTGGGACACGGTAATTTTATGTTAACTTGTTTCCAAATCTCTAGACTTCAGTACATTCAGTGTGCTTTGCGTTATGCTACTGATTGCAAAAGTAAAAATCATTTATCAAGTTTTGTTCCTTTTTCAAAATAGTAAAGAGAAAAAGAGTGATAAAGATACTGCAAGTTTGCTTTGCGAAGTCATATCACGCTGGACTCCCGAAGCTTCAAATCGTTGCGAGTCTCTCAATCTCAGAGAGTCCTGGCCATTCGAAATGCTTTCTAACCACCAATAAAGCACAGAGTTTGGGGATCGGGAAGAGACAAAACACTTCTTCCGTCCACACATCAGAAGGAGCCTCTTAACCAGCTAAGATCCCCTAGCTGAAAGGAAACCACTTTCCGGTAAAAGGCCCGTTCTTTCGGGTTCTTTCTTAGTAAATGCCTGAAACCAGCCGGCATCCAGCGGTGCTCCACCTCCTACAGACAGAGCTGTCCGTGGTGCTAAAGAGAATAAAGTCGCCACAGCCACCTAGTGACACTGCTCGGCATCGGAAACACCTTCAGGTTCAGCCGGACCGAAGACACGCTAACTTTTTAAAGTCCTTTAAAACTTTCTAACACCACCATCTGTACAAAAGCAACATTAATATTCAGCTCCTAGAAGAGCGAAAGATTAATTTTAAAAAATCAAACCAGCCTATTTGTAACAGCAGAAATGTTTTCTGCACTTTTGCAGGATTGTAGTATGGAGTCAAAGTGGTAACTAATATATTCTGACATGACCAACGACCCCGAAAGTGGCAAAAAAAAAAAAAATGAGAGGTACTAGATATAGTAAGCAGGCAGAACCGTTCACGTTTGGACTTTCATTTGCAAATTGGCAACAACCATTATTAAGGCGACCCTGGACAGCAAGCATACAAGGAGCTCACCGCTCGGTCACACTGAGCCTCGTCTAAAGTCCTGGAAAGCACTACGGGAGACGACGCCAAGGAAAGACTTACGTGTGCCGTCAAACCTAGTGGCTATGGTGTCCAGAAAGGTGTTTTGGGGTGCCAGTAATCCCTTCATCACAGGCATTTTTCCAACGCGGTGTGAAATTCTCCATCAAAGTTTGCCTGGGTGGATGTTGTGAAAGAAAGTCCGGTGTGCGCTGCGAGAGAAGGAAGGGGGGTCGAACTAAGCGGAAGTAAGGCGAAGGGCGGGAGCGCAGTGGGGGCTAAGGGGGTGGGTGGGGAGATGAAAAGAGAAAGTGGGCGCCGCTGCCGGTGATGTTTTGCCCGAGCTCGAGGGCCGCCCTTCCAGCGCCGCGAGCCTCAGCGTCAGCTCTCCTGCAGCTCGCAAGCCGCTACCCGCAGGCTGTGCCCGCTCGCCTGCCGCGCGCTCACCTGCCGGCTCTGATAGGCTGCCGGAAAGGGCGGGCGCGAGGCTGGAGTTCCAGCAGCATTCGCTAGGCGGAGGGGGGCGGGGGTGATACGAAAACTGTAGTGGCGCGCGTGCGAGGCAGCTGCAGCTGCAAGGGAACAGCTGCCCGATGCGCGCCCCCCACCCCCGCCCCCAACAAACACACATATTCTCTCTTTACTCTGTAGGGCAGCTGCTGGGGCGGCAGAATCGTCTTCCCAGGACGTACCTGGTGGAAAAACAAATATTAGGCATAAAGACTCTTGCGACATATGCCATAAAAATTTGCATTTAACTGGTTCCCATTCGGGCGGGTTAAAGTAGAGCTTTGAAGCGCCGAAAGGTGCTCTAATATGACTGGAGCCGAGGCTTCCGTGTGATCCTGCATGGAGGGAGTGTGTGGACTTAGGTGACTCTTACTGCTGAAAGAGTTAATGACTCCCAGGAGAGCAGCTGCAATATGGGATTGCACACGAGGCAGCCCTGTTTTCATTTTACTTCTCACGTGTCCGTGAGCGGTAAATAGAGCAAACCAGCTTTCCAGCGGAAATTTGGGAAGGTTTTTTTTTTTCCCTGCACTCCTTTATTTATAAGTTTATCTCTACTACCACAAATGCCTCATGGCAAAATTGACAAACCAAAAATATATAGCTTTGTTTTGCGTCTGTTTATTTTGGACCAGCTGATTAACTTTTTTATGAAGCTCACTTTAAATATGGTTTCCTTTTCACATCCTCAGCAATGGCTTCCTTGTTGCAGAATGCTTCTGTTAAACACATTTTTACACCAGACCCTTAAAAGCATTTCAAATCCTATGTTGCCTTTTGATAACAAAGTATCAGGAGAAAGTAAATGTATCCCAATAAAAATGAGAGAAATCGTTGCTAGCTGAATGATTTCTTTTTTTTTTTTGCAGGAACCAGAGTTGTGGGCTATTAGAGGATGAGCTGGCGGTAGAATCCAAACTCTGTTGCCTCCAGTAAGAGTTGGATTATTGAGGGTTAGAAGAAATTGAATGCAAAGACAAATTGTCGCTGTCCAAGCACTGCCCGTCTGTCCGATGCCAACTCATCTTTTCAATATTAAAAGAACTTGGCTTCTCAAGAGAGAGGACGGCTGACAAATGAACTTCTTTATCTTTCACATCCAGAGCTTGCACTTTAAATGAGCTGTCATGGCTTTTACTTGCTACAGTTCTTTGATGTTTTCTGGGATCTTTCTTCCCTCTGCAATGCTTGATTTCTAATTTTAGCTCTTCGGGAGAAAGCCACGGTTCTGCTGAATCAGGCTGGGGGAAGGCAGGGGACTTCACTTCTTATCACATTATAAAGCAGACCGGCAGAGGGTTTGGGGGAGCGCTTGATAGGAACAGAGAAGCATCATTTTTTCAGCGCTGATCACATTCACTCTCAGAAAGGGGGGTCAGCTCTTATGATGTGCCGGTTTTATTGCATAGCGCGGCAACTTTTTAAATGCAGAATAAAGTGGTATTTTATATAGTTTACACTAATCTGTTCCCCAGGATACCGGTTCGGCGGCAAGGAGCTGCAGGGTCACAGATGAATTCCCGATGTTCAGCAGCAAAACTGCCAGCGCTGCTGTCTCACTGGCTTTGTCTCCGGGGAGGTGAGGATTGCAGTTTCCTTGTTGCTGTCTAAAGCATGGATCCTTTTCTTTTCTTTTCTTTTTTTAAGAATCTGCAGCCACATCCAATAGAAATACATTCAAGTTTGCTTTCCTTTGTTTAAGGTTGAAGAAAGCTTAAAGAGATGCTTCAGTAGCCCGAAAACAATAACACCCTAATTTTAGCTGCCTTGAAACCCTAAATGATTTAGGTAATCAGTTTGCAGCCAGTAGGAAGAGCAATTTTATATAGCATCTCTCATACAAATATATGTCAAAAGGATTTACAATCACAGGATTATATAAGACAGTAAAATAGAACACTATTCTTTTTATTAACACTCATAGGCAAATACAAGACAGGAAAGGTTTAACCTGGAATTTTAATAGAAGCAGAGAGATGGTGATGTGAAGAGATGTTAGATCATTTCAAACAGAGGAGGATGCAGCAAAGAAGAAACACCAAACTAAATTATATGTTGAGCAAGAGCAAAAATAGTGAACAGATGAAGGCAATTAATGAAACTAAGCTGCAATAGGTAGAAATGTATTTAACATTTTTCTACAAACATTTTCCAAAAGCTTTACAATAATGTGTGAAAATGGCATGGTAATAATATAAGCACTGAAGAAGAGGCATTTCGGAAATGGAGACTGCTGATATTAAGATGAGGAGACATGAGTGGGTCACTCTTGACAATGAGTGCTGGAATAAAAAAAGATTTCTCTTGAAATAAAGCTACTGTGTTGATAAAAAAGGAAACAGGGATTTAAAAGAGAGGTGGGAACAGGGAGAAAAAAAGAATAGAATTAGGAAAAGAAAGGTAACAGGAAGTAATCCATGAAAGATTTTCAAAATAAAGATATGTTTCATTTGAAGTAGAATAAAAAAAGGGGGCAGCAATGGGCAATACTGCATATATGATGAAAGACATATTTTGAGAGAGCAGAGCCACTCAAAGGTTGAAAGATAGGTCTGAATCAAATGTGACCCTAAGACTATGGACACAGGAAACAAAAATTGATTAAATAGATATTAGTGGAATGAAGATGGAACGAGTAAGATATTCCAGTGTAAAATTCAAGGTGGTCTAAAAGAGCAAGGTGGCCTGCTATTGTGTCAAAAGCAGCAATTAGAGATGTGAATCGGAACCGGAATCGGTTCGGATTCCGGTTCCAATTCACATGTGGGATTTTTTTCATCGGGCCCGATCGTGGTTTTGTTTATCGACTGCACCCGAGCCGATAAACAAAAAACCCACCCCGACCCTTTAAAACTAATCCCTTTGCTTCCCCCACCCTCCCGACCCCCCAAAAAACATTTTACAGGTACCTGGTGTTCCAGTGGGGATCCCGGGAGTGATCTCCCTCTCTTGGGCCATTGGCTGCCACTAATCAAAATGGCGCCAATGGCCTTTGCCCTTACCATGTGACAGGGTATCCGTGCCATTGGCCGGCCCCTGTCACATGGTAGGAGCACTGGATGGCCCACTTTACATGGTAAGGGCAAAGGCCCATCGGCGCCATTTTGATTAGTGGCAGCCGATGGCCCGGGAGCAGGAGATCGCTCCCGGGACCCCCTCTGGACCACCAGGTACCTGTAAAATGTTTTTTGGGGGTTGGGAGGATGGGGGAGGCAAAGGGATTAGTTTTAAAGGGTCGGGTGGGTTTAGGGGTTATTTTTATGTGCTATTTTTCCCGCCCTTCCCCAAAATGATAAGAGAACCCCCACGATCAATATCATGGGGTTTTCCTATCATTTCGGGGGAGCCCCCGATTTCTGATGATTTTGAAAATATCGACGATATTTTCAATCGTCCGAAGCCCGATTCACATCCCTAGCAGCAATGAGATCAGGAAGAATTAACATGGAGTAAGAACCAAGATTAGTATAAAGAGGAATATTGTTAATTTAATTATTTGAAGAAGAGCTGTCTTAATACTGTATATTTTGCAAAAGTCACATCTAAAGAAGTCAAACTCAGTGGAGGAATGATCAGCGAGGTGGAGGAAGGCCACTTTCTCCAGTAATTTACTGAGAAGTGGAGGATGGCAATAGGAAGGTAATTAGATAATCTGTGTGAAAATAAGCTTTATGAGGATGAAAGTGACATGGTTCACTTTTCAGAGGGTCAAACAAGGAACACTGAATAATGATTAACAAAAGCAGTGTGGCAAAAGACTAGCAAAATGCAGGAGACAATTTATATTCAATAAACAGAAAAAGAAATAGAAAAGGAATACAGGAACAATTAGACAAGAAGGAACTGAATATTGATAAAATAAATAGGGATGTGCAGCAGGGACGGATTTGTCCCATTTGGTATTCGTATTCGAGGGGAGCCAAATCCATTGCATCCGTTCTCGGGGGATCCCGATCCGTTCATTAGTTACGTATGTATTAATTTCCCAAACCCCCCCCATCCCAACCCTTTAAATTTAATTAACTACAACCCCCCCACCCTCCTGACCCCCCAAGACTTACCAAAAGTCCCTGGTGGTCCAGCAGGGGTCCTGGAGCGATCTCCTGCACTCGGGCCATCGGCTGCCACTATTCAAAATGGCACCGATAGCCTTTGCCCTTACTATGTCACAGGGGCCGACTTTTGGCAAGTCTTGGGGGGGCCTCCTGACCCCCACAAGACTTGCCAAAAGTCCAGCGGGGGTCCGGAAGGACCTCCTGCCATGGAATCGTGTTGGTCTATGGCCGCCGCCATTTTTCGGCGCCATTTTGGAAAATGGCACCGGCTGAAGACAACAAGATTCAATAGCAGGAGCCCGTTCCGGACCGCTGCCGTTCCGGACCGCCGCTGGACACCCAGGTTATTTAAGTCATTTGGGGGGGGGGTTCGGGAGGGTGGGAGATTTAATTTAAAGGGTCGGGGGTGGGTTTTAGGGGGTTTTAATGTGCCGGCTCACGATTTTACGATTTTTCACGATATTTTACCCCCCCAAACGGCATCAATACGATTCCCTCCCCCTCCCAGCCGAAATTGATCGTTAAGACGATCGAGGACACGATTCACATCTCTAGTGATCACACTATTCCTTAAAATACCCTCACTGGACCCTGCCAGTGCTGCTAAAGATTATTCCCATCTCCTTTCACTGTTTTGCTTCCAAACTACTTGAACATGCTGTTCACCTTCACTGTCTTGAATTTCTTTCATTACAAGAATTCTTGATCCACTCCAATATGGTTTTGCCTTCTACATTCCACAGAAATATACCTTGCTAAAGTCACCAATAACTTGTTTATGGCTAAAACCTAAGGCCTATTCAATGCTTATCCTGCTTGACTTCTCTGCTGCTTTTGACATTGTTGATCACCACCTACTCCTTGATATTCTGTCTTGCTTGGATTTTAAGACTCCATCCTTTCTTGGTTCTCTTGTTACCTCTTCCATCATACATTTAGTGTATCCTCTTGTGGCTCCTCCTCTACCACCATTCCTCTCTCCATTCTCTCTGTATGCTAATTCCCTTGGCACTTTGATCTCCTTTCATTTGTTTTGAGATAATGATAATTCACAGATTTACCTCTCAATATCAGAAATTTCATCAGGAATCCAATCCCAAATCTCAGCCTGTTTGCCTGATATTGCTGCAAGACGTCGGAGGATGGCAAAAGGTCTGACATACCGCAGAGCAAAACGTGCAGAGTGTAGCTTTAAGCGGAGGAACTTTGTACTAAGCCATACCTTATCCCCAGGCTGAAATTGAGGTGCCTTCCTGTGGTGAGCATCGTAAGTCTTTTTGGCCCTTTCGCCCACCTTGAGAAGTAGATCCTTAGCTTGTGTCCACAATTGTTGTAATTCCATTGCGGCGACTTGAGCTGCTGGATGTGAGTTTAGGGTGAATTCGGCCCAAGGGAGTAATTCTGCACAGTCACTTTATCTAGTAATCACATATGATCATACTAATTGTTTGAGCGTCCGATTCATTTGCTCCATTTGGCCACTGGACTGCAGGTGATAGGCTGAGGTCAGGTCCAATGCAATGTCAACTTCTGACACAGAGCTCTCCAGAAGTTTGCAGTAAACTGGATGCCTCTATTAGACAAAATGTGTTTGGGCATGCCTTGGAGGCGAAAGATGTACTTCACAAATAATTTAGCTAGTTCAGCAGTGGATGGTAATCCTGGCAGGGCCACAAAATGTGCCATTTTCAAGAATCGATCAACGGTCACCCAGATCGTATTGTTTCCGGCAGAAGGGGGTAAGTCCACCACGAAGTCAGTTGCAATGTGCGTCCAAGGTTCCTCTGGTACAGGCAGAGGTTGGAGGAGACCCCAGAGACGTCCGGCAGGAGGTTTTTGTCTCACGCAGGTGGCGCAGGAGGCCACATAGGCTTGGACATCAGTCTTCATAGTAGGTCACCAATAGAAACATTGGAGCATGGCTAATGTACGGCCTTGTCCAGGGTGGCCGGCCAGACAGGAGTCATGTGCCCACTTTAGTAATTTCTTTCTCATTCCCAGTGACATCACTGTTTTCCCCGCGGGGATGGCGTGAGTGGCTGCTAACATCACCTTCTCAGGACTGATAATGTGACAAGGTTCGTCGGGTACGTCCACCGGAGAGAACGAGCATGAAAGGGCATATGCTCTAACATTCTTTTCTGCAGCATGGTATTTTAGTAGGACGTCAAAGCAGTTGAAAAACAATGACCACCTCACTTGCCGGTGATTAAGGCATTGGGCATGTCGTAGATCTTCCAAATTTTTATGATCGGTATACACCATTATTTGGTGCAGGGTGCCTTCCAGCCATGGACGCCACTCATCAAATGCTGATTTTATAGCTAACAATTTTTTATCTCCAATTCCATAATTCTTCTTGGCTGGAGAGAATCGTCATGAGAAGAAAGAGCAGGGATGGAGGACATTAGCATCGCTGTATTGGCTCAGTACTGCTCCCACGCCGACGTCAGAGGCATCAACCTCGAAGATGAAAGGATGATGAAGATTGGGATGACGAAGACAAGGCTTGGTTTGGAAGGCTTCTTTGAGAGTTTGGAAGGCCGCTACAGCCTCAGCAGACCATTGGGATGGATCAGCCCCTTTTCTGGTCATGGCCGTGAGTGGTGCTGTTAGGGTGGAATAGTGCTTGATGAACGTACAGTAGTAGTGAAGCATAATAGGGATGTGAATCGTTTTAGGACGATTAAAATTATCGTCCGATAATTTTAATATCGTCTTAAACCGTTATGGAACACAATACAATAGAGATTCTAACGATTTATCGTTATAAATCGTTAGAATCGTGAGCCGGCACACTAAAACCCCCTAAAACCCACCCCCGACCCTTTAAATTAAATCCCCCACCCTCCCGAACCCCCCCCAAATGACTTAAATAACCTGCGGGCCCAGCGGCGGTCCGGAACGGCAGCGGTCCGGAACGGGCTCCTGCTCCTGAATCTTGTTGTCTTCAGCCGGCGCCATTTTCCAAAATGGCGCCAAAAAATGGCGGCGGCCATAGACGAACACGATTGGACGGCAGGAGGTCCTTCCGGACCCCCGCTGGACTTTTGGCAAGTCTCGTGGGGGTCAGGAGGCCCCCCACAAGCTGGCCAAAAGTTCCTGGAGGTCCAGCGGGGGTCAGGGAGCGATTTCCCGCCGCGAATCGTTTTCGTACGGAAAATGGCGCCGGCAGGAGATCGACTGCAGGAGGTTGTTCAGCGAGGCGCCGGAACCCTCGCTGAACGACCTCCTGCAGTCGATCTCCTGCCGGTTTTGCGATTTTTAGATTTTTAGATTTTTCACGATTTTTCACGATTTTTCACGATATTTTACCCCCCCAAACGGCAACAATACGATTCCCTCCCCCTCCCAGCCGAAATCGATCGTTAAGACGATCGAGGACACGATTCACATCCCTAGAGCATAATGCTTTTAAGCCAGTGGGTTGAGGCCACTCTTGAATGCTTTTTAGCTTTTGAGGGTCCATCTGGAAGCCGTTCTTGGAAACAATGTACCCCAGAAAGGGCACTGACTCCTGGTGAAAAGCACATTTCTCGAGCTTCACATAAAGGCGATTGTCACGTAGCCTTTGTAGTACCTTTATCATATCTGTCTGGTATGTCTGGAAGTCCTGAGATAAAATCAGGTTCTCATCTAAATATATCACCATGCACTGGTACAGTAGATCTCGCAGAATATAATTCATCATATTCTGAAACACCGCTGGTGCATTGCACAATCCAAAGGGCATGCCTAAGTATTCAAAGTGTCCATCATGGGTGTTAAAAGCTGTTTTCTATTCATCCCCATGACGGATTCGGACCAAGTTGTAGGCCCCTTTTAAGACCAGCTAAGTAAACACCTTCACCCCCTGGAGTCTGTTGAACAGCTCGGTTATCAACAGTAGGGGGTAGTGATCCTTGATGATGATTTCATTGAGACCTCTGTAATTGATACAAGGGCGAAGGGATCCATCTTTTTTTCTAACAAAAATGAACCCCACACCAGCCGGGGACTTAGAAGGTCTAATGAACCCTTTTTGCAGGTTTTCTTAGATATAGGCCGACATGGCCTCAGTCTCTGTTATTGAGAGGGGATATACCCCTCCCTTTGGAGGCTCCGAGTTAGGCTTGAGATTTATCGCACAATCAAAGGTCCTGTGTGGAGATAATACTTTTGCTGCTTGCTTGGAGAAGACATCCTGAAAAGAGGCATATTGCGGTGGTAGACCAGGTGGAGAGGGAGTCGTTGACATGCAGGGCAGCAGTGAAACTTTGGCTAGACAACGATTGTGGCAGCCAGTGCCCCACTCAGAAAGCTCCAATTGAACTTAGGTGTGTGTTCCTGTAGCCACGGTAGGCCAAGTACCATGGGGTGAATGGCCTTCTCAAGGAGCAGGAAGGAGATGTTCTCAGTGTGTAAGGCCCCTGTGTGAAGGCATATGGGTTGTGTGGTAAGCAAGACCTCCCCTGGAAGTGGTTCTCCATGTATAGAAGACAGCAGTAAGGGGTTAGCTATTGGTGTATTGGGAATTTGCAGATGGTCTGCAATTCTCTTTAGCATAAAGTTTCCTCCTGCATCTGAGTCCATGAGTGTGAGTGTTGAAAATTCAAGGCCTCCAGAGATGAGAGAGACGGGGAGAGATAATGGAGGAGAATGTGCAGTTAGACCTAGGAGAAGTCCTCCAGCAGATCCTAGGTCTGGCCTTTTCCCGGACAGATAGGGCAGGTCTGGACAGCATACAGAGACCTGAGCATCTGCGAAAATGTCTCTCTTTAGAGGTCAGGTGACTGCATCCTAACTGTATTGGCTCTTCTTCTTCTTCACTGGGCGCAGAAGATTGGGCTGAAGTCGTGTGCATGGCTTGAGGGTGATTACCTCCCATAGAGTGCTTCTTGTGACACTTTGCCTCTTGAGTTCAATCGCGTATCCTGCGATCAACTCTCCCAGCTAAATCAATGAGAGATTCCAGGGTGTCTGGCAAGTCACGAGCCACTAGTTTGTCTTTAATATGGGTGTTGAGGCCCTCTAAAAATATAGCATGTAGACATCCCAAGTCCCAATGGAGTTCAGATGCTAGGGTCTTGAATTCAATAACATAGTCTGGTAAAGGCTTACTTCCTTGTTGAAGGTGAAGAAGAGTAGACTCTGCGATGGTCTGATATGCTGGATCATTAAATACTGATTTGAACAGGTTCAAGAAGTCAGTCAGATCATTTAAAACAGTGTTGCTGCATTCCCAGAGAGGTGAAGCCCAGGCCAGGGCTCTTCCATCGAGTAGCGATAGGATATAGGTAGTCTTGGAAACAGCATTGGGAAAGTAGCTCGGTTGCAACGAGAAGTGCATACAGCACTGACTAATAAAACCCCTGCATATCTGGGCATCAACAGAGAAGTGTGTAGGAGCTGAAAGTGGAGGACCCAAAAAGCACGAAGGAAGGCGATCTATAATAGCCGTCAGGATGAAAGAAAAGAAATAGATGCCTGTAGTCTTAAAACAATCCTTTATTGCAGTGGAGACACAAGGGTAGCCCGACTCTGGCCGAGTTTCGCCGTTTCAAAACGGCTGCCTCAGGGGCTTACAATAATCTTCTTGAATTAATTAGTTATATATCAACTAAGAATATAATGTGATCATATAAAGAGCTGTATGATCTCTTATGTTGCGTCTTGAAGCATTCGCGATAGCAGAACTCCACTAGCAAAGGCAAACATTTTGCCTTTGCTAGTGGAGTTCTGCTATCGCGAATGCTTCAAGACGCAACATAAGAGATCATACAGCTCTTTATATGATCACATTATATTCTTAGTTGATATATAACTAATGAATTCAAGAAGATTATTGTAAGCCCCTGAGGCAGCCGTTTTGAAACGGCGAAACTCGGCCAGAGTCGGGCTACCCTTGTGTCTCCACTGCAATAAAGGAGCTGAAAGTGGTACAGTGGTGTGAACTGCAAGCATTTGAGGAGAAGAATCTTTCTCTGGAACCATCGACGTATTCAGTCGGGCATTCAACTGGTTGAAAGCAGCGGCTAGTGTCTCCAGAGATTTCTGTTGCTCTGCAATCCATTGGGCCAGGCCAGGAATGGCCTGTAAGGCTGAGAGCTGAGCCGGGTCCATGGAGTTAGCAATCTGTTGTGTTTTGGACATTGAGGCATGGGCCCTTGGTCGCTGCAAGAGATGGCACCTCCCACAGGGCGGAGCCCTGCAGGGACTTGCAGTGATAGGCTAGCTCTGAGCAGAGATGGACACAGAGAAAGTTAGTCTTTATTATACTGCAAGGTAGATGGTAACCCGAGCAACGGGTAGTGATCCCAGCCAGAGGAGGAGATGTCCGATGGCAATGTTCCCTCTGAAAGCTGCAGAGTGGAAAAGGCAGTTACACAGTCTCACTAGGTCCTGGGAGGGAGATGGGTCCGGTAATGGTCCACGAAGCGGGGTAGGCCGAGAACCCTGGCCTAGATGGAAAGGCCAGTGAGAGTAGATCCGGTAGTGGTCCACGGTGTGGGGTAGGCCAAGGATCTAGGTAGAGAGAGATGAGTCCAAGCAGAGACAGAACTGGAGTGGTAGTACTCACTCTGATGCTAGCTGTTGTATTAGGAGAGAACCCCCCAGGTGCAGAGTTCCAGGACGAAATAAGGCCCCCGAGGAGCAGGTACCTTACGAATCCTTGTAAGTGGTGGGCAACCCCAGGGGGTAGACAGGAGCGATACAAGGCCCCTGAGGAGCGGGTATCTTTGGCGTCCTTGTTGGTAGCAGATAACCCCGGAGGGTGTAGAGGAGAGATCAAGGCCTCCGAGGAGCGGGTACCTAAGTCATCCTGGAGCGAAAATACACAGAGCTGAAGCATCTGGTAATGTAGAGAAATCAGCATGGATGATTCCTTGCTAACTCGTATTAGGAATCGTGAATGGAGTTTAAATATCAGAGCTTGTGATGTCATACGGTGGGGACACCCCCGAGGTTCCCGCTATGACACACAAAAGGATGGGCTTGCGCGCGCGTGACCTAGGTGACTCCGGGAGAGAGAAGGTGAACGCAATCACCCATGCTGGAGGGGTCGGCGTGGAGAAGCGAGGCAGCCATCTTCCCAAAAGGAACCGAGTCAGGCAGGAAAAAGGTGAGCAATAGAAGGCACAGCCATCTGCGACCGATGGACGCAACTACAGAATTATTTATCTTTTCCCCAAACCCATGTCTCCTCTTCCCCCTTTCTTTATTTCTGTGGATAACACCATCATCTTCCCAGCCCTCTCAGCTCATAACTGTGGGATCATCTTTGATTCCATTCTCCCCTTCTCTAGACATCTGCAAAATACCTGCTGAAATGTGTCATTTCTTTCTCTTTTTATGCAGATTAACAGCCCATATGAGAAAATGAACTTAACAGAACTGAACAATCTTTCAATATTATATTCTAACTCAGCCTTGCATAATTATTCAATATTATAGGACCTTCATATTTGTGGGCCATCAGTCATGTATGTTCAGCCAAAGAACAGTTATCATTAATTGTCTTAGCTCCTCATCTTCTTATAACCTTTGGTCCATATTCAAATGAGCTTATTTTAGTTCTATGTATGCTTTTATTAATGGATGTCTTGTATTAAATTTTGTAAACCGCTGTGATGGCTTGTCTAAATGATGGTATAGAAAACCTGACAAATAAATAAATAAATGGGACCATGATAATTCTTAAGCAAGTATCACAAAGTACTCTTTATTTGAAGTGAATAATATTTTAAAAGTATATTAAAAAGTGTGAACATGAATCAATGATTTTATGAACATGAGAAGCTAAGACAATCAATGAAAACTATTTCTTTCTCTTTAAAATCACCAAAATCAATCCTTCCATTTCTGAATATACTACTAGAAAAAAACCTTCATCTAATCTCTCATCAACTGCTGCTTAGACTACTGTAACCTGCTCCTTACAAGGCTCCCAGTAAACCATCTCTCTCCACTTCAATCTATTAAAAATTTAGCTGTGCGACTTATCTTTTGCCAAAGATGCTACACCCATATAACCTCTCTTCTCAAATCAATATATCGGTTCCTTATCCATTTCCACACACAAGCTCCTCTTACTCAACTACAACAACCTTCATTCTGCAGCTCCTTACTACCTCTCCTTTCTTATGTCTTCATGCACCCCTCCTCATGAACTCCACTCATCAAGCAAACCACCCCTATCAATACCATACTTCTGTACTCCCAACATCTGACTCCTTGCTTTCCACCTGGTTACACTGTATGCTTGGAGTAGACTTCCTGAATTGATGCTTCATGTTCCCTCTCTTACCTTATTCAATCTAGTCTAAAATCTCCCTTTTTAGGCTGCTTTTAAATATTAACTCCTGACTCTCCTGCTTAAAGGCTTCTTGATGTTAACCATTTTTTTAACATACAAAATTCCCAAAGTGTATTTTGCCCTGTTTGTTTGTTTAGATCAGATTGTAAGCTCTACTGAGAAGGCCCTGTATTTTATATGTTTTTGTACAGTGCTGCTTACTTCAAGTAGTGCTATAGAAGGGATAGATAGTAGTAGTAGTAGTAGCAGTAGTAGTAGTAGTAGTAGTACTAGTAATAGTAGTCCCTGACCTTCTAAAACAACCTTCAGTCTGACCATTAATCAAAAAACCTTCAACTAATCCTACTATCATCTCCAGCTACTGTCTGAGCTCCACCTTATCATTCATGGCCAAAGAATTAGAAACAACAGGTCTACACCAACTCTGCAACTTCATTGATGCTAATAATATCCTCAACCAATATCAGTTTGCGTTCAGGAAGCACAACAGCACCAAACTACTTCTGCTCTCCAGTTTTGATATGGTGAGATGGGGCTTTGATCAAGGCTCATCATTCCTTCTTTGTCTTCTCAACATCTCCATTGCATTTGATATGATCAATCACGCCATCCTACTCTCAAGATTGTGCTCCTTTGGTATAACTAGCTCTGTGCTGGCCTGGCACTCTTCATACCTGAATAACAGGAACCAACAAGTCCAAATTGATTCTTTTACCTCTTCTTTGATGCCTCTGAACTATGGAGTGCCCCAAGGTTCTGCCCTATTTGCTGCATTATTTAACCTCTACCTTAATCCTTTATGCTGCACCCTTAATGACATTCAAGTTCACTATAAAATATATGCTGACGATATTCAATTCTTTTATCCTCTCAAGGAAACATGGGCCCTTACAGAATCTTTCCTCACCCACTGTCTTACAACTATCCAAAAATGGCTTCACAGCAAAACATTAGCTCCCAACCTATGTAAAACAGAAATTATTAATTTATCACGCTATCCTTTCGCTGACACGCACAACCATTTCTATTTTGAGTCCCATTCCATCACCATCTCCCAAAGTGTATGAAATCTGGGAGTCACAATCGACCCCTCTCTCTCCATGTGCAACCACATAAGAACTATTATGAACTCCTCCTTCTACAAACTATGCTTGCTCCGCCACCTTAAGCCCCTTCTTGAACACTCTGACTTCAGGCCAATCCTTAAATCTCTACTATTCTCTGGGATAGATTACTGCAACTCCCTCCTGACAGGTCTACATTTTTACACAACCTGCCCACTACAGATCATACAAAAATCAGCAGCAAGTCTCTTTACCAGCACTCCCAAGTGCAATCACATCTCTCCTGTACTCAAAGCTCTACACTGGCTACCTATCTCTTACCGAGTACTGTACAAGCTTGCCATGATCATACACTCCTCAGTCTACAATTTACACTCTCCAGGGTTCTCCTCAACAATAAAAATCCATGCACTCTCCTGACCACTCAGATCATGTAACCTAATGCTACTAAATGCTCCACCTGCATAGCTCACCCACCTTGAAGAAATCAGAGAACGAGCATTCTTCCGTGAAGGACCACTCCTATGGAACAGCCTACCTAAGGAAGTAAGATGTCTCAGAGAAAGAACTTTCTTTAAAAAAGCCCTAAAAACTTTCTTCTTCAAGAAAGCGTTCCAAAACCTTAATGATAATGGAATACTCCCAACATGTCCCTCTTCAGATGGTTCTACATAGCAGACTACTGCCCTCACCTCTGGCCCCTAACTAAAAAATGTACTCCCTAGGTGCTTATTAGTTTCTCCCCCTTCCTGAAGAAATATGTTATTTCCATTTTCAGTAAGAATGATGTCTTGTTCTCTCCTTTTATTTGACTGTGAAAGTTCATATTGTACCCCACTCTGAATGTAGGAAGAGTGGGTAATAAATGTTTTGAAATAAATAAATAAATAAATTGTTGTAGTAGTAGTAGTAGTAGTAGTAGTAGTAGTAGTAGTAAAACAAATCCTGGTACAAGTGAAGAAGTTAGAATGAGCCCAATATTTTAAAAAAGCCAATTCGGTGCCTAACTTTAGGTCCCTAAGAAACCAATGTGCTTAAAATGTGTATGAAATTTTTAGCACAGATTGTTTTAAATTCTGTAGTAAAATAAAATATAACTGTACCAGCAATGTAATAAGTAAATTATATATATATATATAGCATTGATGTTTTTTGTTTCAGTGCACTAATTGTGAAATTTGGGAAAACCAAAGCAAACCTTACTACTGCTATAAAATGGAATTAATGGAAAGTGAAGTTATGTTCAGATTAATAGTGTGCCGAAGGTGAAATAAAGAAAATATTGAACTTATTCAGTGCATTTTATTGACTGTAAAGAGCTGGGGAAAAGCTAAAGATGAAAGGATAGAATCATCGTTCCTTAATGCTTCCTGGATGTTCCTATAAATACCAGTCTTTTCTAGGAAGGGCTTTTTCAGTGCTGATTGGTAGAGGGGAGTTCTGGACTGGACCCTGGTTGTTTGGATTTGTGTGTGAGAGAGGAGAGAAGGCTTTGAATGTGTGATTTCTGACTGTTGTATCTCTGGACTGCATGTCTAACCTGTGTTTGTGTTTTGGAGTGAATATGTAGATTGGAAGTGCTTGTTGGTCTGTGCCTGGTCTGTCTGGGTGTTTTGCATTTCCCATTTTCTGTATAGATCCCTGAAAGAGGAGAGATGTAGTTTGTGAGTGGTAGGAGACTGTTTTCATGGAAGAAGAGGTAAGCATGAGGGAGTGGATGGGCATGCTGAATTCAACCATACATTTTCTAAATGCAAAGGTTGGGTGAATCAAACCCCACGAGAATGTTCTTTTCCTGTGTTTTAGTCTGATGTTTTCTGTTCATACTTTTCCTTCATTGTCTTACCAATTTTAGGATCTTCCCAGTGGGACAGGATGATGAAAGTGTATGGCATGTAGAAGAAAGGTGTTGTGAATGCAACACAGGGACAAAATAACTTTTCAGTGATGGATTTTCATTACACATTTCAATTGGATACATTTTAAACTCATTTAAAAAATATTTACCCTTCCAGAATTGTGGTGTTCATATTTTGCCACAGACTGATTGAAAGCAATCAAAATGCACTGTGTTAGCTGAATAACCTTTGAATGTTAGAAACATGAGTAAGCAACATTTTGCTCTTACTAGTGCATTTAAAGATTTCTTAGATCCGGGTTGCTGCTCAGTGAATAAAACTTGGAGGATACATTTAGAATCATATAAAATCTTTCTGGGAAGAAGCTTAATTCCTGCAATGATGAAATACACACATGTGCAAATAGTGACTTGCGGTCATTGAATGGCAAATTGTGTCAGCAATGACAGTTTGCAGGTTTGCATATAGCATTTAAATGCCTGCAGTTTCTTCTGGCTTGCATTGAATGTATGCATCTTTATCTGCAATAGTTTCCTGGCAAAGACAATGTCAAATCATAATCATTCTAATCCAATAATATAAGAGCAACTATGTTTTAAATAATAAAAGATGTTTGTTTCAGTAGCTTAAAGATTTTGTTCTGCATTCTTGTTAGGTCCATCACATTGATTTTTTAAATTCCAGGTCACTGCTTGGTGTCACACAGGACAATTCATCCCCATTTTGTCTTTAGCAATTTTCCAGCAAAAATATATTTACAACCATAGATGAATAAAATATCCAGAGGTCAAAAATTGCTGCCAAGAGGCCCCATGCATCACAGCAGCATAGAATAAACCCCTTTAATGAGGAGTTGTAGGCCTGACCTCCCCTCTCCCTACACACACACACATACACTCCCTGCAGCATACTATATTATTGGCTTCATTACAATATGCATGAGGCTTATTATGTGTTTTCAGACATGCAAAGTTGCACTGCTGACATTTGTAACATCTGAAATTAGGTGGAGGAAACAAAGAACACAACAACATTGTGATCTAAGGCCATAGAGCCAAAAAATGTCTGCCCAAACTGTAATCTGTTCACAGCCTCATTTAAATATGCCCTCACTGACATGCCCCGCATCCATAGGAAGTAATAGGGGAAAAGTAACCTAATAACATGCATAAAAGACTCTTAGAGTGAAAATGATGCCTGCATTGCCTTAAGAAAAAGTGTGTTAAACAGCAGTCATAGAAGGGCAGCATGTTTAATAGTAACATAGTAATGACAGTAGAAAAAGACCAAATGACCTATCCAGTCTCCCCAGCAAGGTTCTTTTGGTAGTAATTGCCACTCCATTCAAGCTATCCCTATGTTTCTGTGAAGGGTAGTAACTGCCACATTGTGCAGATTACCCCCAAGCTTTATGTTAAGGGTAGTAATACTAATAGCAACATTTTTACAGGGTGAGCAGCCTTGATAATTCAGACAATGATATTTGAACATGCTTTGATTTTGGACTTGGCCATAGAAACAGTCGTGCACTTTTTCCCTAATGTCTGTGTAACAGTACCCCGGACCATAAAAGCCAGGGCCCAGTATTGAATCCAATTCCTCTTTTACTACCACCATTGAAGTGGTGAGTGATTTTGCAATTGCATCATAATCATGAAAGCTAATTATTTAAGGGTAATAACTACTGCTCCATGCACCCTTTTCTTCATTTCCAAGCTCTAGCCTGTAGGGATCCACAGTGTTTATCCCATTACTTTTTTAATGTATTTACTGTTTTTGACCTCATCACCTCCACCGGAAGGGCATTCCAGGCATCCACCACCTTCTCCGTGAAGAAATATTTCCTTATGTTAGTTCTGAGTCATCCCCCCTGGAGTTTTTTTTCGTGACCACTTGTTCCACTGTCTGCTTTCCAACAAAAAAGGTTTGAAGTTCATGCATCATTAAAACCGTTCAGATATTTGAAGGTCTGAATCATATTTCCCCTGCACTTCCTCTCCTCCAGGGTATACATATTTAGATCCTTTAGCCTTTCTTCATATGTCTTCTGATAAAGACCCCACAACATTTTGATTGCCTTTCTCTGGATTTCCGCTGTCCTGTCTATCCTTTTTTAGATATGGTCTCCAGAACTGAACCAAATATAAGAATAGTGCAGAATAACTCAGAGTCCACACATGTTTCAGTCAATTTCAGAAGTGTTTACTTCATACGGCAACTCCACCGAGAACAAGGGATTTTTCACACGTTGGAATCAGATCCTGAATAAATGACTTAATGCTCTTGATCATCAAAACTACTAAACAACTGACATCATCCCTACAGGTCGAGCTCTTGGTTCAAATTGAGACCATTAAAGTCAATTTCACGGTGGACTCCTTTGACCAACAGTTATCTGACTTTAAGGCGAACTTGGAGAAATGTAAAAGTGACCTAAAGGCTACTAAATTAAAAAAGTTTCAGCGTGACAAAATAGATTACCATAAAGGGTACGTTTACTCATGGATGTTCACAACTCACCTATCGAAGAAATCAGTTACTTTCATTCAATCCTCTTCAGAGGATTCTTCGGGAGACGAGACCATGCCAATTCTCAACCGGGAAGAAAATTTGGGGATGACTGTTCAACCATCTTTAGGTCTTTCATCTGCCTCTGGATTACAATCTTATGCATCGCAATCTTGCATCCCACAGCCTTTTTTGGAGTCAGCTCAGACTTTAAAATACTCTCGGTACCCTAGGTCCCTAGGCTGATCTATACTGCAGCAGAACTCAAGGACCACTCATTCCACATGACAACAACAACCGATCGATCCATGGCAATAACCCAACAACCCTCTGAACTTGTGTTTAATATTTCCTCCCAAACGATATCTGATGTTGAACTTAAAATTCTTAGGAAAGGTTTTTCATTTATTATATTTATTAGCATCAGTAGCATGGGATAGACTTAGTTTTTGGGTACTTGCCAGGTTCTTATGTCCTGGATTGGCCACTGTTGGAAACAGGATGCTGGGCTTGATGGACCCTTGTTCTGACCCAGTATGGCATGTTCTTATGTTCTTATACCAACGATTCTGTTTGACTCATTCTACTTTCAAATACATTTATATAGATTTTTTTGCATGCTTATACTAAAATGGTTTTTCTCTGATTCTGTCTCAACACAGGACAACTCTGTTATGTCTAAAAAATCCAGATGGGTAGCATCTGGCCCTTTTGACCCAGCACTCCTAACATTTGAAAAATTGATCCATACAGAAATTGATAAGCTGGGCTCTGGTCCCCATTTTGTGAAATTTAATACTACCCAGGTAGAAAAACTTGCTGTAAGATCCTTGGCTAATGATGGTAATATTGTCATAAAACCTGCAGATAAAGGGGATGGAATTGTTATCTTGGATAAATCTGCATATGTGGAGGAGATAACATGCAGTTACAAGACCCTGTTTTTTACCTTCCCCTCACCTCTGATCCCACTCCAGCCGTAGAAAAGACTATCAAGGATTTGGTGTCAAAAGCGCTTGAACATAATTTCCTCACCACTCGGGAAGCATGGTTTTTGTTTGTTGAACACCTGGTTACTCCTACTTTTTACATTTTGCCTAAAATCCATAAGTCCCTTCATAACCCACTAGGCTGCTCGATTGTCTTGGGGATTGGTTCCCTTCTCAAGCCTCTTTCAAAATTTGTGGATTTTTTTCTTCAGCCATTTGTTCCTCAAAGTCACTCATATATCCGAGATCCTGCACACCTCATCACGATCCTTCAGGATTTATCCATCCCTCAGGTTCCTTTCTTTTTTGTTACACTCGATATAATATCTCTCTTTTCCAAAATGCCTCAGGAAGCATTTTTACTTCTTGTTGAAGACACTTTGAATTCACGTACAACTCCAGTACAGGTCCCCACACATTTCTTAGTCTCTCTAACTAGACTAGCTCTTACAAAAAACTTCATTTTTGATACAACTTTTTTTCAGCAGGTTAAGGGAACCCCAATGGGTGCCACAATGGCACCTAGTCTTGCATGCCTATACGTTTTTGACTTTGAGGACAAATGTATTTATTCATCTAGTTGGTTTACATATATCTTTTTATGGTTATGGTACATTGATGATGTTCTACTCATTTGGACAGGTACGGACATTCAATTTTATTTAATTTTGGACTAGCTTAATAATTGTAATGATCACTTGAAATTCAATTTCAGTATTCACCCTTCTAAAATTTCTTTTCTTGATATTTCTATTACATTTGAACATGACAAATTTACAACATCTATTTTCAGAAAAGTGACAGATCGCAACACCCTTCTATCGTTCGATAGTCATCACCCTCAGGCCTTAAAGTATAATATTCCTTTCACACAATTCTTGAGACTCTGACAGTTATGTTCAACGAAGTCAGAGTTTGTTACCCAAGCAAAGCAGATCATAGTTTGGTTTAAAGAGAGAGGGTACCCTCATACCATTTTGAAAAAAGCCTTTAAATGGGCTCTATGTGCCAACCAGGATCTACTCTTCTTACCGCAACCCCAAACCTCTGATGGGATTATTAATTGCATATTACCTTTTTCAGTTCATACTAAAGCACTGACTTCCATTATTCACAGATATTGGTTCCTATTGTCAATGCATGACATATTTGTTTATTTGTTTATTTATTTTTATTTAAAATCTTTTAATATACCGATACTCAAGATAAATATCTTATCGTACCAGTTTACAGCAAAACAGGGGTAACCAGTTATCTACTAGATAAATGAAGCTTGACCGACGTGCCACAAATGCGCAGTAGAGAGCAACTGTACCGTGCATGTGCGGGCAGCACGTTGGTCAGAGCTTGCCAGTAACAATAATGGCGTGTGAGGAGCAGTAGCAGCGGTGGCAGCGATGAGCAGTTGCGGCAGCGGTGGAGGCAGTGATGAGCAGTAGCGGCGGCAGCGACGAGCAATAGCGGCGGTGACGAGCAGTAGCGGCGGCGGCGGCACGCACGAGGGAGGGAGGGACCTCCCCCAGAGATCTTCCGTCTGCACCATCCAGAGGGGGAGTGACTGAGGGCAGGGGGAAGAGAGTGACTGAGGGGAGGGGGAGGGGGAGAGAGTGAGGGGCGGGAGGGGAGAATGAGGGGTAAGGAAATGGACGAAAAAAAATGTTAATGTAGCTCATTGTTACGGGCTTAACGGCTAGTATAGTATAAAGAAGAAAGTTACAAAAAACAGGGTGATGCATTTGGGACAACTAAGAGAGAGAAAGAGTTAGCTTACATAATGCTACTATAAAGTAAAGTAGATTAGGTAACAAACAATGTATACTAGTAACTAATGCCCTCTTCAATCCACTTTTAATGAATTCAATTCACTTTTAATTTAAATGCCCTCTTCATTTCACTTTCCATCAAGGGAAAAATCTCAGGGACCTCCTAGTTCATTCTGAATTGACTCCTTTGACTCTCTCATCTCCACCCTGTGGTGGTCACAACCCCTGCTGGGGGTGTTCAGTTTGCCCTCTTTCTTTATCTCTATCATCCTTTACTCATCCCATATCCAATAAAAGTTTAAATTTGCAGTTTAGCTATGATTGATTAACATCAGGTGTTGTATATATTATTTTATGCCCTTGTCAAAAGATCTATGTAGGAAAAATGACTCGTATGATCAAAACCAGGATCACTGAACACAGATCTAACCTTAATAACCAATGTGAAAATACCCCTTTAGTCGCACATTGGTTAGCACAAGCACATAATGTTTCTGATCTGAGATTTTTTGTCATCGATGTGTTATCTCCTCCACAATGAGGGGGAAACTTCTCAGAAATGCTCATCTGCAAAGAACAAAGATGGATCTACACTCTCAACAGTCTTGCTCCATATGGTCTAAATAATGAGATTGAATGGGGTTTTTTCACGTAGTATTATGTTCTTTTGTACAGCATTTTGTTTCTTCACATAGCTTCATGTTGCTTACTGCCTGGAACTTTATTTAGTTTTCTTTTATATCCTTTTCTGTTTGCATGGGTTTGTTGTGAGTTCTCATTCACGTCCTACCTACTCCATGTGTTTTCACTAGCTTTGATTGGCTGGCGCTTTCGCACCATTTTGTCAGCGTTAAATGGATGACTATTTCGCCTTACCTGTGCACTCCCAAACACCTTCATATAAGAACTGTCACAGGTATGACCTTGCTTCTTTGTTTTACAAATGACCCATCGATATTATGTTCCACACTATGTTATTTTAAATTTGTATTTTCAGATGTGATACCTGTTCTTTGGCCCTCCTGACGCAGCCTTGCTGCGAACATGGGTCTGTGACGGGGGACCCGCTAAAATCTGATTTTATTCTAATTGAAAATGGAGTTGCCGTATGAAGTAAACATTTCTGAAATTGACTGAAACATGTGTGGACTCTGAGTTACTCTGCACTATTCTTATATTTGGTTTATCTACAAAGTGCAGACTCGCTCCCCCCTTGCTGTTTGTGGATTGCTCCAGAACTGAACACAATACTCCAGGAGAGGCATTATCACCTCCTTTTTCTTGTCAAGAAGCAGTCCAAATCATGGTGCTGAACAGCAGTGAAATGTACATTAATAAAGCCATAGTATTGGTGCCACATGACTGGAGAAGAGCGGTGGTGGTCCTGGTACACAAGAGTAGTAGCAGAGCGGAGACTGGAAACTACAGGCTGGTTGGCCTCACCGGAAGTGAACACAGTTCTCCAGGTGAGTCCTCATCAAGGACTGGTTATTGCTCTTTCTAAGCAGCCCAGCATTTTTCTGGCTCTAGCTAACTACTTGTTTATATAGCTTCACCACCTTTGGATAACCAGGTACTATCACCCCTAGGTCCCTCTCCAAGTCCGTGCACATTAGACTTTTACCTCCTATCATCACACCCCAGATGCATGATTCTGAACTTCTTGGCATTGAATCACAGCTGCCAAGTCTTCGACCACTCTTCAAGCTTTCTTAAATCACTTTTCATTCTCTCTACTCCTTTCAGCATGTCCACTCTGTTGCAGATCTTAGTATCATCTGCAAATAAAGAAACTTCACCTTCTAACTCTTCTGCAATTTCATGGATTTCTGGTGCTCATCATGATTGTCCTGTTCTTTCAGCTATTACTGCAAGGAAAACTGGATTATCCTACAGGTTGTCAAGCTTGTACAGTTACGGATGAGAGATATTTTTAGTGATGTGAATGAAAGTAACTGTAAGTGAATGGGAGTAATGTTAAAGAAAGGCGATGGTCTTCAGTGCAGCCTAAGAGATCAAGCATCTATGGTTGAAAACTGGGAGATACCCTTAGGGTAGTATAGGTAGGGGTAACTTGGCAGACTGGGAACACAGATGATCTTTACATGACAATATCTAATAGGAGGTCCATATTCAAAGGGTAACTCTGGCTAATTTTTGGAGTTAACCGGACAAATTGTCTTGATTAAAATCAATCTAAAATTGACTGGCTAATTTTTTTGTGTGGGCAAAATTTAAACAGATTAGGTAGTGCAGGGTGCATTTCTGAGCTGCAGTTTAACTTTAGTTGCTCAAAGCTGATATTTGATACTGGCCCACTAAATTAAGCCTTGTAACCAGTGATGATTTTCTGCCAGGTCAAGTCAGTTCACCAACCCCAAAACCTTTTGAACTTGCTTCATTTACATCATCTGGAATATGTGGAAGGTGGAGGCCACCAGTGGGCTCAGCTCAGTACCTTTTTATTAGAAAATTATTACTACCACAGGTAACTCTAGACAGTCAAATAGCAGGCCTCACTTTAGCCAGAGAGTTTGGGCTGATTAACTTTAAACTGGATATTTAGCAGTATTTTTAGCTGGATATGTACTGTTGAATATCCTGATGACACATTTTCAACAACTATATAAGAGAATGATTGGGGAGGAAAATAATCAGAAGAATCTCAGCATAAAGATAAATGGGCCAAACTTACTGATGACTTTCTATCATTTTCTGGCCTGTAACCAGGTTGGTCACCCAGGGAAATGTCCCCTCATTGCCATAGCAATATCTTTGATGATGATCAGAACGGTAATGACTCTAATGAAACAGGAGCATGATAGCTCCAAAATAGAAAGGGGGTGTGCCATCACTATAATACTCTGGCAGACAGCTTAGCAGCTAAATTAAGGAAGATGTAAGAAAAACTGATTATTTATTTTCAGAGACCAGAACAATAAATTGGAGGGAGAGAAGCTACTTCTTGTTGACACAGTAGCAAAATATATGTTCTACCTGGCTAAAGTGCAAAAGACATATAAGTACCTGGCAATCCTGAAGAATAAAGAGGAGACCCATATTGCTGACTTAGAGAAGAATCTGTAGGAACAAGAGAAGGGATGGATAGAGTTGGAAAAGACCAAGCTTTACTTTCCTCCACCTAAAGTGTCAGATAAAGATATGCATTTATTTCAAACAATTGTGCAAAATGTGACAAATGTGACTATTTCAGTTAGTTACAAATGAAATGAACAAAAAATAGCCGCCAATGAAAAAACTGAAAATATTGGGGTATTTTCATATTTGTATACTGAAAAAACAACAACTTGCATCCAGATGAACCAGGCCTTGGGCTGGTCCCATTACTGAAGGCTAGGCCCAGCATTGGGGACGGGTCTTTTCCTGAGGCTGGTTCCCACCGCCAAGGCCAAAGCCTAGCCTTAAGCCTGATGTCGGGGCCTGACCAGTGTCTGGGTCCCATTGCCAAGACTTAGGCCCAAGAACAGGACCCATTCCAAGGCCAGGTCCCATTGCCAATGCCCAGTGCCTAGGCCTGGCTCAAAGCCAGATCCTGTCAACAAGGCCAAGGTATAGGCCCAGGCTGGATTTCAGGGTCTTGGTCTAGACCTAAGCTTCACATGAGGGCATGGCCTAAGAATGCATCCCATGACCAAAGCCCTGTCTCAACACCAACACCTGGCCTGAGGCTGGGTCTCATTGCTGAAGCCTATGTCTAGGCTTAGGCTCAGTACTTGTGTATGACCTAGGCCTAGATCTTGGCATTGGCATTAGACCTGGCCTAGTCCTCAGTGATGTGACCCAGCCTCAGACCAGGCCCTGGTATCAAGCCTAGGTCTATGCCTAAGGCTCCTATCAGTTTTGGGGACAATTATTTGCACACACATTACAATCAGGCCACTCCTAGCAGGTGGCCTGATTGTAATGTGTGTGCAAATAATTGTCCCCAAAACTGATAGGAAGTTAGCAAAGTCATAAAATTCTGTTATGGTTTACTATTAGTGCTGTATATAAGCAGGAAAAGAAATATATTGATTGGTTCTCATGAGAAGAACACACATGGACTGTGAAGTGGCTGACTGGCTTATGCCCACTGTGACCCTCCAGAGGGGTCTGGAAGCTTCCAGTGGCTAAGAAAGTCAGGGGTGAAGTAACCTGAGGGATACTGGCAAAGTATGACCTCTTTGTGTAGCAGGCCACAGATCCCCCCCTTCAACTGCTGGCACAAACCAAAACTTGTGTTGGACTTGCTTTTCTCACAAGTTCAAAAGCTGGGTCTTAGTCCCATATACCCTCACCAGGGGTTACTATCTTGTCTGTTGCTGCTCCCTCTCCTGATACCTATTACATAAAATACATAAATCCACAGAACTCATAATTGCACTATTACTCTCTTCCTGAACATCTCAACCCACCACCCAAACAGCAAACACTCACAGACCCAAAAACGTCTGACACACACAGAGAAGTTCACACACAGCAGCTCATAAATAATACTGACAAAGTTCCACACAGAGCAGGCAGACACAGAGGAAATGAAACAAAACCCTCTAACAACACACAAAGGACAGAGAAGTAAAAACGCTGACAATTAATGAACCACCACATTCCACAATCTCCTCAACTAACCTGTAATCCAACCACCAGGTCCCAAAAGACAAGTGAAGTTTAAATTCCATTTGCTAAATGCAGGTATAAAAACACCCACACACGTTTGATGATGTATACACATATTCTGCTTATAAAACATACACACACTTTCTTCCCCCCCTCCCCCCCCCCCACTCCTGAATGCCCTTGGAATGCCCTTTTTGTACATGCATACTGCCTGATTTTTAATCTCCCACGCACGTAACTCCCGTTACAACCGAAGTGCCTGGACCAGATAAAGGGGCGGGGATGGAGGTGGCCAGTACAGCGGCACCCTGCCGGCACGCGCAACTTGTTACTGCTCCTGTCGAGGAGCAAAAGGTAAAAAAAAAAAATCGGTGGTAGATAGGATAGGGATAGGGGGCGGGGGTGAGAGGGGAAGGGGAAGGGTGCATATGCGCACGCCGGGAAGCATGCGCACACCTTTCAAAATCTACCTGATATTTTCTGCATGACACCAACTATACATGTGTACTCTATGACATATGAAAATTTGATTGGCCTATACAAATGTTCCTTACTCACGTATACTATGATTTTACATGCTCAAATACCACATAAGTCTTTGAAAATTGCCCTCATATTGGTTAAGGAATGTTGCAAACGATCTGAGAACTTCTGCAAATCTAGCAAATGTCATTTTGACATTTTCTGCAATTTGTATGGCTTTTTTTGTTACCTTTAATATCTATGGTGAATTGTCTTGAGAACTGATGAATTTGTTGACCATGAAATAACTTGAAAACTTAATGCTGAATATTTTGATATCCACCAAAACTAAATTAACGCAAAATCCTTTTGCAGCAACAGGTGCAACTAAAGGAAATGGCGATACACAACAGAGAAAGTGGCAAATTGGATTGTTTTTCCTCTGGGGCTATATTTCATCTTGATGGTGAGGATATAGTAAGGGTCATAGCACAACTAATCAGATTTGTGAATCTATCAATGAGACAGAAGAGTTGAAATTAGAATGCCTGCTGGTATTAATAATAAGGGAACAAACTAAAAGGTTTTCCTTTTATTTTTTTAATACGTTTTAGCACTTATCCACAAGAACTTCTGGCAAAAACTATGCTGCTTGTGAAATAGTATTTGCAACAGAGCCTTAAGCCAGACTTGCACTGGAAACACCAAACTACTGCAGATCTTTAATACTGTTAATTTCCAGTAGAGACTTTGATCATCATCTGTGCCTGATGAAACAAAATACTCCTTCTCATACACATTTCAACTTGATGTCAGCAATAGAACCTTGAAACAAGTAATTTGATCTGGGGTATGATTAGATGAGATTTAAACAGGATTAGGAAGCTCTAAAACAGACCATGCTGTTAGAATTGCTGAACTCTTTATAAATTCACATTGGATAGTTCTAAAGATTTCCAAATGGATTAATTGTATATTACTTTATTCACTCATTTCAAGTGATTATTATTGCAAGGGAAATATTTCTTATTTGGGGGGATTTCAATAAAGAACAAAGGAGAGAGAATCACAACTACAATTTATCCCTAATCCTTTCAAGACACAGTGTGGCAAACTACAGGCTGTCAATTGAAACACCCCTCACCCTTCAACCTAGGAATTTCCAGGAAGAATGAATGAATGAATGAATGAATGAATGAAAGGCATTAGTGCTGGTCACAGATTAGTGAGAAAGACAGATACACTATTTCATGTTATAATTGTATGCAGACATAGTATAACTTTTAGAAAGGAAACTATTTTATCTCTTCTACTGTCAGCAAGCTCATTTTCCATTGTGCTTTTGTTGGGTATAAACTTTGGTATTCTATCCGTCTAGAGACACTATTTGAAGACATGCTCTTTCTGCTTGTCAGGAAAAGCTAGGCGTGACTAGTGATTGGATTTTAATTTGCATGAAATGCCTACCGTTTCTGTTTACAAGGTAAATGGTTCATTTCACTGTCCTTTATCTCTATGGTAGGGGGCTGAATACTCTGGAATAATGCTGTTATGCTATTTCTACATATAAACCCTTCCACTCCTGGATTAGTTATATAGCACTAATTTCTGGAGTAGTTAATCTGTCTTTGCTCCCTGTTCCATTCACACTGTGAAAATACTCCAGGACCAAATGTGTTTTTTTTTTATTTTGTTTAAAACTCCCTTCATATACATTTAATAGAAACATAGGCCATATGGTCTTTTCTGATATCATGTTTCTTTCTAGTTGTCTCATCCACATAACTGCTAAAAACAGCCCCTACCCCTTCGTCATATATCCACTGTCCCATACTTGGCCCCTGCTTTCTTGTATTTAGATACTGTACTTGTCTCCACCATCTCCACAGGGAGAGTGTTCCATGCATCCACCATCCTCCCTGTAAAGAAATATTTCCTTAGATTACTCTTTAGTCTTACTCCCTTTCACCCTCATCCCATGACCCCTCTTTTCTGTTGAAAGAGACCCATCTCTTGTGCATTGATACCTCTAAGGTATTTAAATGTTTCAATCATATCTCCTTTATCTCACCTTTCCTCTAGAGTGTACATGTTTAAATCTTTAAGTCAGTTGCCATATGCTTTACGGTGAAGATCACTGACCATTTTAGTGTTCACCTTCTTTTTAAATGAATCCAAGGCATTAACAATGGCAGGAAGTTGCCCTTTTTTGTTCACCAAGCAAGGATCTTTGCTATCTACATGAATAAAGATATGCAGTATTCTTTTCTTGTTAAGACAGGTTTGGGGAATGAAAGAGCACAGGAACAACAGTCAACATTTTCCCATATAGCACAGAAAAGCAACATAAGAAACATTGCCATACTGGGTCAGACCAAGGGTTCATCAAGCCCAGCATCCTTTACCAACAGTGGCCAATCCAGGCTATAAGTACCTGGCAAGTACCCAAAAACTAAGTCTATCCCACACTACTGATGCTAGTAATAGCAAAGGCTATTTTCTAAGTCAACTTAATTAATAGCAGGTAAAGGACTTCTCCTCCAAGAACTTATCCAAACCTTTTTTAAACCCAGCTACACTAACCGCACTAACCACATCCTCTGGCAACAAATTCTAGAGTTTAATTGTGTGTTGAGTAAAAAATAATTTTCTCCAATTTCTGCAGATGGCATATGATGTCATCGTAGAGTAGCTCCACAGGCAGTGATCAGAGGTAGGCAGAGCAGGAGGGTGAGGAAAAGAAACGTGAGCAGAGAATGAGAAGGTGAAGAATTGAAGACAAGGACACTGGAACTGAAGAACTAATGACAAGGATGCTGGAACTGAAGATACGGATGCTGGAAGCAAGACAATCTACTCAGGGTAGTAGGGCCTGTTGAGGTAAGTTGAGGTTAGAGCATTGCCCTTTTATAGGGCCTGGAGCTGAAATCATTGTTAGGGACTGCATGGATTTTCTTGTTGCAGTTCTTTCAAATGTGGCAAAGAGACACTCGTGTGTGCCTAGGGAGGGTGCATCACAAAGGAGTCGTCGATATTGTCTCACTGAGTCAAGGAGCGGTGGCCAGCTCAGCCTGGAACTTTTGGTGGTATGCTTTCACATGTGCTGGTGGCATCCTGCTGCATTTAGGACCGGGTCCAGAGGTGAGTGCGACAGTCCATGGGGGCAGCCGATGGACTGTCAATCATAAGCGTACCCCCCCTTATACCCACTTCTGAGGCCTTGGGTTTGCAGGGGTACCAATGATGACAATTCCTTTTCCTTATTGTGTGCTGGAATGCTGACCCCTTTTGTTATCTGTGGGTTTCTTGGCTTGGGCAGTAGCTTCCTCAACCAAATGATTGGTTTGTTCCCATAGTTCATACACTTCCTGGGTGTTGCGTCCGTCGGTCGTAGACGGCTGCGACCGCTCTGCCTCACCTCTTTTTCTCCCTTTTCACTCTCTTTGAGCAAGATGGCTGCCTCCGGTGCTGAGTGCCAAGGGCCTCGGCGTTTCCAAACCAGCATGGGCATCCACATGCACCATGCTCACTCCTGTGGCATCCTAGGGTGCAAGCGCACACATCTCCTATGCTCAAATATATGTCATGGCGGGAACCTTGGGGTCGGCCCCACCGCATGACATCAGTACCTCTGGTATCTAGTCTCCACCTCCGCTACCACCTTGAGTTAGCAAAGACTTCTCTTCGCTACTCTGACTGCTCTAAGCTGCTCGCTTAGATGCCACTTTCACTCTAAGGGCCTCGCTCCAGCAAGAAGCTCTAGAAACCCGCTCCTCGGGGGTCTCTCGCTTCCATCTTCCCTTCAGGGCTCCTCACTAACTAAGACAACCGCTCCTCGGGAGTCTTCTCTCTATTCTACTTTCAGGATATTGGACCTTTGGGTACTCGCTCCTCGCGGGTCTATCTACCTTTATATCCTGCACCACGGACCTTCAGTCCCACCATTCTACCACCAGGAAGACTCCTTCATTCTGTGAGTACCTCTATGATCCGGCACTCCAACTCCAGCCAGTGGAGCCAGTGCAGTGTTGGCTCCTGCCTATCATGAATATCTGGGTGAGACTATATTTCTGAGCCTGTTGGACATACTGGCACTTTGTGGATCAGTGCCTTACCTTCCTGCTTTCACCATCTATCTACAGCAGTACAATAAAGACTCTATCCATACTGTGTCTGCTATCTGTGTCAGACTATCGCAGTGGTTCCCCATGGGGCTCCTCCCCATGGGCGGAGTCACCTCCATTGCTACCAAAGGTCCACAATGCCACAAACACAACACTGGGATGAAAGCTGAGCCACAAACAAAGGGAGGGTCTCTTTCAGACTATGTTGGCAGAGGATAGCCTCTACTATCAGGGTAGAGACATCTACCTCCTTCTCGGGCTCTTGACTATTAGAAGAAGATAGGACTGTGGGATTTTTTTCACTCTTTCTCTTCCTTTTACTTTTTCCAGAGGCTGGGTCTGCAGGTTGCTTATCTCTTCATCCTTGTCATTGAGAAGTGAGTCAAGGCTTTTCTTAGCAAGATTGTTTTCCTTTTCAGACTCTTTCATTATGATCTCTCTTCCAGTTTTTCCTGTGACTGTTTATAGTCCATTGTAAGGGCATTTTCCTGTGGGAATTGCTATATGATCTGAGTTTCTTGGGACTCCCTATAAGGAGTCGTAAGTCTCAGAAAGGTGGAAGTCATGATCAGCAGGTGAGATTCCATACAGGATTCAATACATCCAGGCTCCCAATGGATGAGTTCCAATGTGGACCAATCAAACAGTGGCTGATGTTGTCGGAGCCATAGCAGGCCTAGTATGACTAGACTTATGACTTTGGATAGGACATGGAAACAAATTACCTTCGTGTGTAAGGCGCCAATAAGTAGCATGAGGGACACTGAAAACCTGGTTACTTGTCTTGGAAGAAGGTATCCATAGATGAACAAGAGTACCGGGGTGGAGTTGTAGGAACAGTAGGCATTTAGAATTTGTCAACAAGCTCTTGTTGTTTGAAGTTCCCCCCAGATTCAGAGTCCACTAAGGCCCGGGTGGAAAACCATATGGCAGATTGTTCCAAGGTGACTAGCAAGAGGAGCTGGGGAGTTGAGGCATTGAGCCCTAAGGTCATTTGCCCAACTGACTCTTGGCATTATATACCTTCCATTTTCTCAGGGCATTGAGCTAAAACATAGTCTTTGGCCACACAGAACTAGCAGAGGCCTAGTTGTCTGCATTGGATATTTTCTTCAGAAGCAAAGTGAATGTGACCCAATTGCATGGGCTTTTCTGGTGAAAGGGTCATTGGCATGGTGGTATCAGGTGTAAGCGATGGTTGGAAGGATGGTGCCCATGTAACATTTCTATGTGCTGAGTGACTCTCTAGGGCACTTTCCTGTAGGCACCAATCTGTTTTCCTGGTGAGGTCAATGAGCACTTCAGGTGAGGTGGTAAGCTCTCAGGCAGCAAGCTCATCCCTAATTTTAGGTGATAGGCCTTAAAAAAAATAGCAAGCAAGCTTGGAGTCCAAGGTTCTGAATTCCATGTCATCCTTTGCTAAGGCTTGGGGCCCCTGGCATAGCTGAAGTAGAACCGAGGCCATCAGTGTTGTCCGACCTCATTCCTCAAACATGGCATGGAATTGCTCTGTAAATCACTGGTGATCAAGGAATATGGGATCCCCTCTCTCCCAGAGAGGGAAGGCCCAGGCAAGGACTGCTCTATCTAGCAGTGAGAGAATATAAGTGGTTTTAGTTTGGTCATCTGGGAATAATGGGGCATGCAACTGAAAGTGCATATTGCACTGATTCAAAAATCCCTGACATTTCTTTGGGTTCCTGGAATAGCAGGATGCAGCTGGTAACTGTGGTATGGGCCAACTGGACACTGGGAGTGGTGCAGGTACTGCTACGGGCAGAGGCAGGCAGAGGATGCAGTCAGGGAATCCAATTGTGTGTTAAGATGGTCCAATTGAGTGGCAAGACAGTCCACAGCTGCAGCCAAAAGTTCCAAGGCAACGTGTTGCTCTTGGAGTTCTTGAGCCATGCCTGGGTAAACTACAGCTCAGTTAAGTCTACCAGATCCATGGCATCAACAACCTGTTAAGTTTGTGGACCCTTGGGTCAACTCAGGATTGGATCAACTTGCAAGGAGGAGCCCTGCAGGTTCTCGCCATCTGCAGGTGGACTCAGATGAAGCAGGAGCCCAGCTGGATCTTTGCCTATACCAGCCTTCATTCCCTTTGGTGTTGTGATGCTGCCCGCGGGCCTAGCCACGAGCAGCCTCTTACTACTTCTGCCATCCTTCCAATGCCATTCCTCATGTCCCGGAGGCCGCTGACATCTCCCCCGCTGCCACTGCCATCCGCAGCGGGCTGCTGTCGTCTTCGCGGCCAGAAGGCCGCCACCGAACCAGCTGCCTTCCGCGGCCTGGAGGCCACTGCCAGTGCCATCCCTGCCACAGCCTGGAGGCTGCCACTGACACAGCAATTTCCAAGCGGCATGAGTCGCCGCTGACCAGGCCTCCCATGTGGCCTGGGAGCCATTGCCGTCTCTTCGCCCTGAAGTTCCTCTTCTCGTGGCAGGGAGCCACCGTCAATCTTCTTACTTCGCGGCAGGGAGCCGCTCACATTGGGGCCTGCTTCTTCTTCATGCAGTAGGCTGTTGCTCTCCAAGGCCCTGCCCCTTCTTAGGCGCGCGGCCGCGCCTCTCTTCACTACTTAAAGGGCCAGCAGTGGGCAGTCCTTTTAAGCTCCTCCTGCTGACGTCCCCAAGGCATTCCTCTTCAGTCCTATAAAGAGGGCCTTCCTTCATTCCATTGTTGCCTTCGCAAGGAGTTAGTCATGGAGCTGGACTGCTCCTGGATCTTCAGTTCCAGCTCTTCATTCCAGGAGACCGCCGTGATCCTTCCTTGCTTCTTCAAGGCACTCTGTTCTTCGTTGGTGTTCCTTGTCTCCGTTTGTAGTTCCTGAACCTTCATCTTCATCTTTGTTCCATGCCTTGGTCTCTCGTCGGATCCCATCTTCTTGTTTCTGGATGTCTAGCTCTCCTTGTCTCCGGATGTCCAGACGTCTCCTTGTCTCCAGATGTCAAGACGTCCTCTTGTTTTCGGATGTCCAGATGTCTCTGTCCTCTGATGTCTTCATCCGTCATGTTCCAGACATCCCTGAGGTCCTCCTCTCTAGAGCTCCCTGATGTCCAGATGCCATAGATGTCCAGATGCCTTGATGTCCTGAAGTCCCGTGCTACCGTGTCCTTTCGTATCCAATGTCCTATGTTCCAGTCCTGATGTTTCTGAGTTCCAAGTCCAGACCTGATGTTCCAAGTCCTGATCCTGAAGTACCATCTGTCCCTAACTCCAGGTCCAGCTTCGCCTTGCCCTGGACCTCGTCTCCAGGTGACCTTTCCTGGGAGTAAATCCGTATCGATCCGGTGTCCGTGTCTGGTGGCTGGAGCCCTCTTCCGGTTGGATCTGTCTTCAAGCACTGCCTGGATTGCTCCTTCATTCTGAGCCTCAGTCCTGCGCATGTTCCGCTCTCTGCGTGGTCCGCGACCAGCCTCTTCAGGTTGTGTAGGGCACGCAGTGAGACAGAGTGGTCCGTAACCAGCCCATGTCGGCTGTGTAGGGCGCCCTGAGGGTCAGTGCCTGTCTAAATCTCTGAGTATCCAAATTCCAAGCTTCCTCGTCCCGTCCCAGTTCCAAGTTCCAAGTGGTCTCGTCCAAGTTCCAAGTCCTTGTCTGAGTCTTTCCAAGTTCCAAGTCCTCATCTGAGTCCTTCCAAGTAACCAGAATTCTCTCCTGAGCCTACGTCTGATTTCCATCCATGTCTGACCATCTTGCATCTGAGTTCCAAGCGTCCTCGTCTCGTCTGAGTTCCAAGTTCCAAGCGTCCTCGTCTCATCTGAGTTCCAAGTTCCAAGTTCCAAACATCCTCATCTCATCTGAGCTCCAAGTTCCAAGTGTCCTCGTCTCGTCTGAGTTCCAAGTTCCAAGTGTACTTGTCTCATTTGAGTTCCAAGTTCCAAGTAACCTCACCTTGTTCAAGCCTTCTAGTCTAGTCCAAGTCCGAGGTCCCATCTTGTTCCTAGTTCCAGTATCATCGTCTGTCCTCAACCTCTGTCCATCCTGCCGCATCTGCTGCTCCCTAGTGGCAGGTCCAAAAGGGCTATCGAGTGGCTGGAGGGCTACCACAGAGACTAGCATTTCATTGCTGGGTCTCTACCAGTGCATGCAGGTTCGGCAGAGGTTAGGGCTCCGGTGGTCAGCCTGTTCCAGCCATGCTTGGACACATCCTGCCTGTCTCGGTGCTTCCACGGAGCTCCTCTCTGCAGTCGCATCATGGTTCAAGGGCACACATATCCCCGGAATCGGGATCGCTCCCTAGTGCTCCCGTAACACTTGGGTTGAATCTTTGGGTGCCAGGGCAGGCAAGTCTTAGATGGGGGCCTCTGTTGATGGTGGTCAAGGTTGTCGTAGAATAGCAGACAGAGGTCCGATGTATCTGGAGGCAGGCAGTGGTCAGAGGCAGGCAGCAGTCATGCATAGCAGGTGGCAGACAGTGGTCAGTGGTAGGCAGCAGTCAAGTGTATCTGTGGCAGGCAGTAGTCAGTGGTAGGTAGTGGTTAAGCATATCCAGTGGCAGGCAATGGTAAGTGGCAAGCAGTGGTCAAGCATATCCAAGATCAGGCCAATATCAAACCAGGTATCCATAAGATGGGAAAGGAGGGATGGATAGGTAGGGCAGGAAGGCAAGGAGAAGAAAAGGAGGGCAGAGAAGAAAAAACTGAATAACAAGACAAGGATGCTGGAACTGAAGATATGGGTGCTGGATGAAACTCACTATACTCAAGTAGTGGGATCTGTTGCTGAGGTGAGTTGAGGTTAGAGCATTGCCCATTTATAGGGCCTTGAGCTGATGTCATCGGTGGGGGTCGCAGGGTTTTTCCCACTGTGGTCTCTTTAAATGTGGTGAAGAGATACATGCACGTACCTAGGGAGGGCGCGTCACATAGGAGTCGGCAGTGGTGTCTCTCCGCATCAAGACAATTCTAGGCCAGCTTGGCCTAGAATTGGTGGCAATGTTGTGGCGCATCTGCTGACGGCTTCCTGCTGCATCTGGGATTAACTTAACTAGATGCTCTGTGTCTGAATATTGGCCCCAGAGTGAATTTCTTTAATTACTGAGATTTTATTATTTTATTTAAAATTGTTTATATTCCACCACTTTCGAAAATCTGCTCAGCATGGATAACAATAGAGCAATCATAAACTGACATAATATAATGAATTAAAACACAAACAGTAAAAACAAAGATGAAAACTTTGCATATATATTAAAACTTAACATCCTTACATGAATAGTTGAGACTAGCATACATAAGGACAAATACAAACCTGAGTTAATCTGCCTCACCCAAAAACTTATTTGAAAATAAACTGCCTTCAAAACCTTTCTGAACATCTTTAAATGCTGCTGCTGTCAGAGCTCAACCGGAAGCTTGTTCCTTTCAATGGCAGCAGCCGAGGAAAAAGCTCTAGCTCTAGTTTACACCCATATACCTTTTTACCAGAGGAACAGCCAACAAGCAAGAATTCTCCAACCTCAAAAATCACCCAGGAATATACAAATTAATGGAATCTCTTAAAACATAAGGGAAGGCATTCCTCAACAGTTTGAAGACAATAATCACCAACCTGAATTTTATTCTCCTTTTACCAGGAAGCCAATATAATTTCCTCAGAACTGGGCTAACATGCGCCCTTTTAGGTTACCCAGTTAGGACACTAGCGGTTGCATTCTGTGCCAACTACAATGCATGCATCAATCTATCCAGGAGCCCAGTATACACTGCCCCACATATAATCCAGGTGCTTTAGGACCAAGGCTGGTATCACCATATGAAAATAATCAGGAGGAAACAAGCTTTTTAGCAGATGTACTAACTTAAGTTTGTAAAATGCAACCTTTGTAATATGACAGATTTGTTGCTTCATTGATAGTTGAAAGTCCAAATAGATTCCCAAATGTTTTACTTTAGATTGAAGTGGAACAGCTAGATCCTTAGACAGCCAAACCTCTCCCTGCATCTTAGTCCCATTCTTTTCCTACCCAAAGAATCTTAGTCTTCATCATGTTTAAGAACAATCGATGGCTCATCAGCTACTCCTGCAATCTGATTATTATAGCCTGCAATCTTGCCTCAAGGATATCTCCTCTAAAATTACATGGCAAGAAGAACTGGAAATAATCAGCATACATAAAATATTTAACATTGAAAGACGTTAAAAGAGCTCCTATAGAAGCCAAGTAAATGTTAAAAAGTGGAGACGATAGAGTTGAACCCTGAGGAGCACCCCACTGAATCTTATGCCATGCAGAGTTTACCTGACCTATCTGGACTCTTTGCTCCTGTTTGTTAAATATAATTAAAACCAATTCAACACAGTGCCACTTATGCCATAGGCATGCAAACAGATACCTGAGAGACCCTGATCTAAACAGCTCAACAATGTAATCATTAAACTTAACAATAAATATTCTGTAGAATGGTGCCTACGAAATCAAAATTGGTTCATATCTAGAATCTCACTATTATTCACAAAATCTTCCAATTGTTCCAAAACAATTTTTTTTCCAGTACCTTCACTATAGTTGGCAAATTTGAAATTGGATGATAATTTGTTAACTCAGTTGAGGACAAATTTATGTCCTTCTTAACGAGCCTCACAGTTGCCTTTTTCCAGGACTCTGAAACTCACCCTCACTCAAAGACCTATAAATCATCTTTTTATGTCAAAAATGACATCTTTCAGGTCTTATCAAGTAAAAAGGGTCAGGGGGTCTAATACAGAAAAAGTTGATTTCAACCCTGAAACTTTAGCACTCATTTTTTTTTTATGAAACCAACTCAATCCATTTGCTCTGCTTAGAACTATCATACATGCAGACTGAAACAATCTGTATTGGCCCGATTTGTTGCTGTAAACGTTGAATTTTATTTTCAAAGAAATCAGCCAATAAATCACAATCAGGTAACTGAGTCTCCACCACAACAGGTCTTGTAATCAAGCACTTAACTATAGTGAGATATTCTGAGATTAGTCTCAGTTGGTAAAGTTGTGCTGTTTGAATGTTTTATGCTTGGAAACCTTTGGGGCGGATTTTAAAAGGGTTATGCGCGTAACCCTTTTAAACCCCTTCTGAGCGCGCCGAGCCTATTTTGCATAGGCTCAGTGACACGCACAAGCCCCGGGACGCGCATATGTCCTGGGGCTTGAGAAAGGGGCGGGGGCGTGGCCAGAGACCTCCGAAGGCCTCCTAGGCCGGGGTATCACGCGCCGGCACTTGGCCGGCGCGTGCAACCTACGCTTGCCCAGAGGCAGGCACAACTTAAATAATAAAGGTAGGGGGGATTTAGGTAGGGCTGGGGGGCAGGTTAGATAGGGGAAGGGAGGGGAAGGTGGGGGGTGAAAGGAAAGTTCCCTCCGAGGCCGCTCTGATTTCGGAGCGGCCTTGGAGGGAACGGGGAAAGCCATCAGGGCTCCCCTAGGGCTCGGTGCGCGCAAGTTGCACGAGTGGGCACCCACTTGGGCGCACCGATGCCGGATTTTATAACATGCGCGCGGCTGCACACACATGTTATTAAATTGGGCGTAGATTTGTGCGCGCCAGGTTGCGCGCACAAATCTACGGCCGCGCATAAGTTCGAAAATCTGGCCCTTTGTGTTTTACTGTTTCTTGTGAATGTTTTTATGTGCCCCGCCTTGAACTGTAAAATGTGAGTGCTATATATTTTTTTAAATAAATGAATACTTATTAATTAAAGTTTCACTGTGTACTGTACCCTTTCTAGGATAGGATATCTTGGTAATTCAGAATGACTATGCACAGTCATCTAGAACAGGAACCCTAGGGGGAAGAGGAAAGTAATTCTCATTCACAACAAAGAAAGATTCATACTCAGCTTTCAAAAATTCATGACCTAAAATACACCACAACACAGGATAGATATATTTTTAACTGGATAACCATATTTATTTACTTCTTTATTTTGTTAGTTAAATTTGGTTTCTTGCCTTAATCTTACAGTCCAGAGAGAGTTAAAAAACAATAGATCTGCCAATGTGCAATATATATATATATTGCACAATATATATATATATTGTGCAATATATATATATATTATATATATATATATATATATATATATATATATATATAGTTATAGTTAAAACATTCAAACAACAAAATAACATACTACCTCATGTGATTGACAGGTGGTTGTATGGTGAAGCTGAAAGACATGAGCTAAATGTCAGGCCGATACAGTACAGTGCGCTCCGGCAGAGCGCACTGTTAACCCGTGATTGGACGCGCATTTAGGACGCGCTATTACCGCTTACTGAATAAGGTGTAAAGCTAGCGCGTCCAAAACGCGCGTCCAACCCCCCCCCCCCCCCCCCCGAACCTAATAGCGCCCGCAACATGCAAATGCATGTTGATGGCCCTATTAGGTATTCCCGCGCGATACAGAAAGTAAAATGTGTAGCCAAAGGTATGTGTTAATTTCTCCAGGCACCGGGAAAGTGCACAGAAAAGCAGTAAAAACTGCTTTTCTGTGCACCCTCTGACTTAATATCATGGCGATATTAAGTCGGAGGTCCCAAAAGTTAAAAAAGGTAAAAAAAATAGAAAAAACATTTTGAAATAGGCCCGCAGCTCGCGGGTCTAAAACTGGATGCTCAATTTTGCCGGCTTCCGGTTTCCGAACCCGTGGCTGTCAGCGGGCTCGAGAACCGACATTGGCAAAATTGAGCGTCGGCTGTCAAACCTACTGACAGCCGCCACTCCTGTCAAAAAAGAGGCGCTAGGGACGTGCTAGTGTCCTAGTGCCTCTTTTTACCACCGGCCCTAATTTTAATAAATTAAAATACTGTATCGCCCGCACAGGAGAGTGGCCTGTGCACGCGCCGGGAGAGCGTGCGCGCGCTCGCCCGCTCTCTCACGATTTTACTGTATCGGTCCGTATGTAACTAAATATGTAATCAAGTACCTGTGTGATAAATATTTGAAGAGGATTGGCAAGTATAGCTTTGAGAAATCTCAGGACTTTAAAAAGTTTGGAGAGAGGTGAAAAAGTGGGCTATATTATTTAGAGTATGTGTGTGTGTGAGATAATAAGCAAGCCAGAGGGAATTAATTCTAGTATCTCTTTCCCACCCACCCACCCCCATCTCAACCCTTGATTTTTAGGCAAGAGACACTTTCTCATTAAAAATCAATCAGGCTCTTATCTAAATCATAATATTGCACCAGCCCTTATTGAGAGTTTAATCATCTCCTTGTAGGACACTAGCAGATGAATTAGTAATTATACCTGTACATTTAAAGTACTCCAATTCCAACTCCCTTAGTAACCTAAACTTAAATAGGAACTCAACAAAATTAAGATGAAGGCAGCAGTCCAGCAGCAAGAGGGGGGCTTTCCAGTCTTTTGCATTGAGTGTCACATGTATGATTTTTTTTACCTGCCAGTGAGAGATTGTATGTATGCACCTGGGGCAAAGAGCTCCTGCCTCTCAGAGTATTAGGAGTTAGACTGCAGAGTTAGCAATCTGTTAGGAAAGCTCTGTGTTAGAGCTAGGAGTCTGCTGTCTGGTGGGAGTTAGCAATCTGTTATTAATGGCTCCTAAAGGAGGAGGAGTCAGCAATCTTGTAGTGTCTCAGATATCGTCTTGCTAAGGAGTAGCAATCTGTAATGAATCTGATATAGTAGTGGGTGGATCCCTGGGCTGGTGGCAGATGACCACACCCCCGGGAGGATATCCCGAGAGGGATCACCGGTTAGGCTTGAGTATGGAGATGGACACACATTAGTTCTTTTATTAAACAGGTTTTTGAAACCACCAGAGGTGGCAGTAGTTGAGCTGATATGCCCGGCAGGGCTGTAGTCCCTCAGGTACTGGAACAGTGATTCAGGATGGCTGAGCTGTTGAGAAACTGTAGAAAAGTGGGTAGGCAGAGTTCATGAACAGAACTAGATGACAAAACTCATATAAGGTCTCAAGGAAGCTCAGGAACTAGAAAGGTTTAGGCCCTCGAGGAGCGAGTACCTGGTTCCAGGGAAAGCTCTGAGAGAGTGATGGTAACTCACAATTGTTTGTAGCAGCGATAGCTTCCAAGCAGTAGAGGATCTTCAGAGTGTCCAGGAACATGGGCCCTCAAGGAGCAAGTACCAGTTCCTATCTGTAATCTGAAAGTAAAGAAAAAGAGTGAGGCCCCCGAGGAGCGGGTACCTCTGGTAAGTCCGAGGAGGCAGAGTAGCTTGGGAAACGTAGCCGAAGCAATCCCCATGCTAACTCAGTTAGACAGTGAAATAGAGACCTTTAAATATTGGAAGCGGATGACATCATCTCAGGGGGACGCCTCTGAGGTTCGCGCCCTTGCTGGTACTTCAATCAGAGCGCGCGTGCATGCCCTAGGTCTTCAGGCAACATGGCAGATCTGCAATGTCGAGCCAGTCCGGGGACGCCAGAGAGAGATGGCATGGCAGCCAGCTGTCCATCAAACTCGGAGGGAGTCACTACAGTGGTAAAGAGGGTGGAGTGAGGACTAGTTATAAAGATTTCATAGTAGTTAGGTATTTATACCTCTATATGAGGCCCACCTAGTAACTTGAGGTGAGGTTTAGGTAGTAGAGTAGGGGATAGGGACCACTTTGACATGCAGAGTGAGAGGTACGAACAGAACAATACACTCTTGTGAAGATTTGATGACCTTTGGAAAGAGGAAACTCACACAAAGATGAGATTTGTATAATGTTCTCTCAACCTAGCTTGATGTACTCTCTACCTTCGGAATGAGGAAACTCTTTGTGTGAGTTTCTTCATTCCGAAGGTCATCAAATCTTCACAAGAGTGTACCTTTCTGTTCGTACCTCTCACTCTGCATGTCAAAGTGGCCCCTAACCCCTACACTACTACCTGAACCTCACCTAACTACTATGAAGACCTTATAGCTAGGTTCTCTCTCTCACTCACTCACTCACTCTCTCTCTCTCCTGAAAACATCACAAAGTGCAATAAAGCCATATCACACAGCTTAATGAAAAAGATGTAGTTAAAACTGTGTGATAGACCATTGTAAAGCCAGCCCACTTGGCCAGAAATCCAAAACCCCTCCCCTTTTCTAAATTAGCATTGCACCATGTGTTATGGTGCTTTTCACATGTGTTATGATGTCTTTCGCATGCAAAAACCCCATAATGCAGCTTGGAAAATAACCCCCTTAGGTAGAAAGCTGAAATCCAGAACCTTTAGGGTGGCATTCTCTGAAATGCTCCCTGTTCCATGTGCAGGTCCCCAGAGGAAGGAAGAGCTCTGGATTCTCAATGCATAGATAAGACAATGGTTCAAAGAAAAGGGATTCAGTTTTGTAAGGAACTGGGGAACCTTTTGGGGAAAGTGGAGAATTTTCTGAAAGGATGGGCTCCACCTTAACCAGTGTGTAACCAGGCTGCTCACACTAACTTTTAAAAAGAAGATAGAGCAGTTTTTAAACTAGAACAAAGGGGACAGTCACTCAGCAGTGCATGGTTTGGAGGAAAGCAAGATTTGGGGAGAGAGGTAACGGTGGTAGGGCCACTTGGCAATAGTGATCATAACATGATCAAATTTGAACTAATGACTGGAAGGGGGACAATATGTAAATCTACAGCTCTAACACTAAATTTTCAAAAGGGAAACTTTGATAAAATGAGGAAAATAGTTAGAAAAAAACCTGAAAGGTACAGCTGCAAAGGTTAAAAGTGTTCAATAGGTGTGGACATTGTTTAAAAATATTATCTTAGAAGTACAGTCCAGATATATTCCACACACTGAGAAAGGTAGAAGGAAGGCAAAATGATTACTGTCATGGTTAAAAGGTGAGGTGAAAGAAGCTATTTTAGCCAAAAACAAATCCTTCAAAAATTGGAAGAAGAAACAAGGAAAAAGCATAAGCATTGTCAAGTTAAGTGTAAATCATTGATAAGGCAGGCTAAGAGAGAATTTGAAATGAAGTTGGCCGTACAAGTAAAAACTCATAATAATAACTTTTAAAAATACATCCGAAGCAAGAAACCTGGTTGAACCGTTAGATGACCGAGGAGTTAAAGGGGCTCTTAGGGAAGATAAGGCCATTGCAGAAAGACTAAATGAATTCTTTGATTCTGTGTTTACTAATGAGGATGTTGGGGAGATACCGGTTCCGGAGATGGTTGTCAAAGGTGATAAGTCAGATGAACTGAACCGAATTACTGTGAACCTGGAAGATGTAGTAGGCCAGATTGACAAACTAAAGAGTAGCAAATCACCTGGACCAGATGGTATGCATCCCAGGGTTCTGAAGGAACTAAAAAATGAAATTTCAGAACTATTAGTTAAAATTTGTAATCTATTATTAAAATCATCCATTGTACCTGAAGACTGGAGAGTAGACAATGTAACCCCAATATTTAAAATGGGCTCCAGGGCTGATCTGGGAAACTACAGACCAGTGAGTCTGACTTCAGTGCCGGGAAAAATAGTGGAAAATCACAGAGCATAGTGGAAAATCACAGAGCATAGTGGAAAATCACAGAGCATATAGAAAGACATGGTTTAATGGAATCCAGTCAACATGGATTTACCCAAGGGAAGTCTTGCCTCACAAATCTGCTTCAGTTTTTGGAAGGGGTTAATAAACATATGGATAAAGATAAACCAGTAGATGTAGTGTATTTGGATTTTAAGAAGGTGTTTGACAAAGTCCAGATATTAGAAGTTAGCAAGTAGCAGATTTAAAACCAATTGGAGACAATTCTTTTTCACTCAGGGCCGGATTTTAAGACGTATGCGCGGGCGTACATTTGTTCGCGCAACCTGGCATGCACAAATGTACGCCCGATTTCATAACATGCGCACGCAGCCACGCACATGTTATAAAATCCAGGGTCGACGAGCACAAGGGGATGCACACTAGTGCACCTTGCGCGCACTGAGCCCTAGGGGAGACCCAATACCTTTCCCCGTTCCCTCCGAGGCTGCTCAGATTCCTTCCACCCACCCCTACCTTCCCCTCTCTTCCTCTACCTAACCTGCTCCCCAGCCCTACCTACAACCCCCCCAACCTTTATTTTACAAGTTGCGCCTGCCTCCAGACAGGCGTAGGTTGCGCGTGTCGGCCAAGTGCCGGCACACAATCCCCCAGCCTAGCAGCCCTAAGGAGGCTTCTGGCCATGCACCCGCCCCACCCTGGACCGCCCATGCCTCGCCCCTTTTGTTAAGCCAGGGGGCATACGCATGTCCCGGAGCTTTGCGCGCATCGCCATGCCTATGCAAAATAGGCTTGGCGCGCATAGGGCTTTTAAAATCTGCCCCTCAATGCACAATTAAGCTCTGGAATTTGTTGCTAGAGGATGTGGTTAGTGCAGTTAGTGTAGCTGGGTTTAAAAAAGGTTTGGATAAGTTCTTGGAGAAGTCCATTAACTGGTATTAATCAAGTTGACTTAGGGATTAGCCTCAGCTATTATTGGCACCAGTAGCATGGGATCTACTTAGTGTTTGGGTATTTGCCAGGTACTTGTAGCCTGGTTTGGCCACTGTTGGAAACAGGATGCTGGGCTTGATGGACCCATGGTCTGACCCAGTATGGTAATTTCTTATGTTTTGTGTTCTTATGTTCTCTGTAGCATCTCTGAATTTTAGGAGGTAATTTTCAGTCTGTGGGTACTTTTTACCTGCAAGCTTTACACAAATTTTCAAAGCAAAAGTACATAATATTTTTGCTTTGAAAATTACCCTAGCAAAATTACATGTACACAATTGCACCTGCTATTTGGTGCTTGTAGTTTTGTCAAGAGAACTTATTTGCATACTTTTTTTCATAATTGTTTATTGAAGACAAGTCATAAGAAGTACAAGTATAATACAGTTCATCAAATGTTGATAGAAGTTATCTTGCTCTGTGCAGATATTTCATAACCAGAGCCAAACAAGGCCAGAGTGAGGAGTATGTCCAGAAGAAGAGATGGAAACATATTAAACGTTACCCTGACCCCCTTCCCGAATCTCTTTCCCATTGCTCCCATCCCGATGACTGGGATAGCTTCTTTAAGGCTGTCAAATAACTGATTATAATTTCTAGCATGAGCATATATTTAGAGATTCTTATTCATCATGGCAGAAAAAGTTTTGTTCCTGTCTCATTCCTTTATAGGCCAACTCATATTACCTGATTTGATAAGGCACATATAATTTGTCTGCTTGTTTGTTGAGGTAATAAAGTAATATAATGGTCCCAGATTTGATGAAACATCTTTACAGCTTTCATATCCTTTCCCTTGGCAGATAACAACTCCATTTTCATTAAATGGTTCATCTGAATTCTCCATAGTGTCAATTCAGGAGGTAAGGTTTCTACCCACTGTAGCATTATGCATTTCCTAGCAATTAAGCAAGCCTTCCAAGTGAATAGTTTTACGGAAATATACATAGTTCAACAAATTTTGTAATCTTTTGATTTATCATCCTTTCTACATCTGCCATAACTCTGTCCCAGAAGGCAGCTATTTTGCTGCAGGACTAGAGACAATGCATTAGTGTACATCTGTCTTCATCACACTTACCACAGTTACTGGATTGCATTAAATTCACTTTATGTGCCCGCACTGGGGTTCTGTAAATCCTCTAGAGGATTTTGAATTGTATCTCTCTACAAGAGACACATTCTACTAGTTTTTGAGCCTATGTGAATCCTTCCAATAGAGTTTCCATTTGCAAACCTAACCTCACATCACTCTGCCATTTTGACAGGAGATTCTCAATGTGAACAATAGAAGCTGTTTCCAGTAATTCTAGATATATTTTTACATTACATTGTCTTTTGGTGATATATCAAGGTGATGAACATGACTGGAAAATTGCAAAAGCACCCAGAGACTTGTAAGTAAGTAATGCCTTATCTGCAGAAAGACAAAGAAATCATTACTTTCAATGCCAAATCGGTCTTCCAGCTTTTGAAAACTCATAACAGTTTGTCTATCTTCCTACACTAAACTACCCATTTGACCTTACCCCTGAAGCTTTCACTTCCTGAAAACTTCTGATTGGAACCCAGGCATAAAATCTGAGCTACCTCTGATAGGTAAGAAGACAGAAGAAATATAAGGGACCTTTAGCAGCTTCCTTAGTGACTTCCAAGCCCATCTTGCTGGTCCAAACAAAAGATTTGTCTTTTCTTCCAGCAGAAGAACATGCATTTTAGTGTGTAGTATAACTTTTAAACTAAGCAGTAAGGCTATCTATCTGTTTTACTATATCTAAAGCTAATCTTCCATCCAGATTGGCAGAATTAGTTTCCTAGGCTTTTTTTTCCCTTTCAATGAAATAGGAAAAGGCTTTATTGAAATTATTAGTGGTAGCATTTGGAAAACATAGATCCATTTATGGAAAATGAGCATTTGGATTTATTTATTTATTCATTCATTCATTTTTATATACCGACGTTTGTAGGAAACATCACATCGGTTTACAATAAATATCAATGCACATTTAAAATACAAAGATTTACAAAATTATAATCTTAAAATGGTAAAATACATAAAATTCTTAATAAACAAGCATTTAAAAACTATAACAATGCATAAAATTCTTTAAAATAACATAAAAAAATAATAAAACAAATTGCTAAATCCAGAAAATGCTTGTTGAAAGAGCCAAGTTTTGACTCCCTTCTTAAATGTTCTAGTGTTAGGTTCAAGTCTTAAGTTTTGTAGTAAAGAGTTCCACAATTGGGGCCCAGCAATAGATAGAGCTCTTTCTCTAACAGAGTTAAGATGTGCTCATTTAGGAGACAGACTCGGTAATGTCCCATTACTTGCTGATCATGTGGTTCTTTGAGGGGTATGAAAATGTAAGGCAGCCGTGAGCCATTCAACTTTGTCATTATGCAGGGTCTTATGGATTAAAGATAAGGTTTTGAACTGGATATGGTATGTGATTGGAAGCCAATGTAATTCTTTTAGAATAGGGTTATATGTTCAGTTTTTCTAGTGTAGGTTAGAATTCTGGCAGCTGAGTTCTGCAGAAGTTGGATCAGTCTGGTAGATGAAGCAAGTAGGCCTGCATTGCAGTAGTTGATTTTTGAAAACATGAGTGCTTGAAGAATGGTTCTGAAGTCTTGTTTGTGAAGCAGGGGTCGTAATCTTTTTAAAACATTTAATTTAATGGAGCCTAGTTGGGCCTCTCCTCAACCTGCCCCCCCCGCGGAGAAGGCTGATGTGATCAGCCTACTCCCATTGCTCAGTGAAGATCAAAGGCAGCCGTGATTGAGAGGTTTACAGCAGGAGCTGTTAGCAGGCCAGCTAAGGGAGAGAATAATGCTGGGTTTGAAATTGCATGGATTTTGGCTAGATCATCTCTACAGCCTGAATTGGAGGTAATTAATGATAACCTTGTAAAGCCTTCACAAATTACCTTAGAAAATATATGGGAAGCAATTGCTAACCTTATGGCTCAGTTTTTTCACTTTGTATCTCAACAACAAGAACTGACTGGTCAAGTAAACGAGGTAAAATCTCAAATCTCGGAAATAAATGCTCAAAAAGAGGTTCAAGAAAGTAAGTAAGAAAAAATGCAAAAATCTGTGGAAGCAGTTGTAACAGGTCACTCATTCTTGCAAAACAAAATGGAAAATCTAGAAAACAGTATTCATCGCTGTAACCTTAGGGGTAAAACTAGCCTGTATGTTACACATAAAAAAAAGATTTGTAAATACTGGAACAGCAATGGTTCATAATTTTGTTTAAGAACTTCTTTCAATCCTCTCTCTCTTTCTCATTGAATTGCAATGCATGTCTGACTAACTCTGAGAGAAATTTACCTTTTATACTTAACACTCCCTTCCCCTTCAAGTCTTTGGGAAGTAAAGTTTAAAAAAAATAAAAATTAAACCCTAGCACTCATCTTCTCTCTGGCATGAAGAAGATCTGGGTTTTAATTTCTGGATGGGAACTTTCATTCTCTCAGCTGGCCAGAGCTGAAGATGCTCACTAGGGATGGACATATGGGAGAAACAAAATAAGAAATTAGATTAAATTTCATATTTCGTTTAATTTCCATCTGAAACAATTGAAAATCCGACTAAATTTCATTGGTTTTTACATTTGTTTTGAAAACAAAAAAATGTATCCATTGGGCCTAGTCCCAGGCCGAAGCCCAAAACAGGGGTCTTGGCCTACACCTGAGCGAGATGCTAGGGTCGGGGAATGGACCTAGGCCCGAGGTCTCACCTAGATACAGACCGTGGCCTGACCCAGGAGCTACTGCCTCAGCCTGAGCACAATGCTGGGGTATTGGCTCAGGCCCAGGCCCAACACCGAAGTCTAGGCCAAAACCCCAATAATTGAAAAAACATATCTGCTCTGTCAGGGATCCAGTGTTATGGTACGGGCCCAGGCCTGACTCTATGGCCTTATCTGGATACAAGGTTCTCATGTCATGGTCTTGACGTGGACTCAGGCTCAAAACCAGAACCCAACCCAGAGGTCATGTCCTAATTCCTGGGTTTTGGCCTAGGCCAGGACCCAAGCCCAGACCTGACACTGCGGCCTGGTCAGAGAACCAATGCTGGGGCTTCGGCGTGTACCTAGGCCAGATGAAAGAGCCTAACTTGGAGACTGGGTCCTGATGCCTGGGTATAGATCCAGGCCCACAATGCCAAGGCCCAGTCCAAAGACTGGGTCCTGATGTCAGGGCCTTGGTTCAGACCTAGGCTTAATTTTGGGGCCCAACCTGGAGGCCAGGTCTTGATGCCTTGGCCTTGGCCTAGGTCAGGACCTGAGCCCAGGCCCAACACCATAGCCCAAACTGGAAACTGGGTTCTAATGCAGGGGCCTCAGCTCAGATCCAGGCTCAACCCAGAGTCTGGGTCCTAACAACTGGGCCTCTGCCTAGGCCAGGGCCTGGACCCAGGCATGATGCTGGGGTGCAACACGGAGGCTGGGTCCTGATGTCTGGGCTTCTGCCTAGGCCAAGGCCTGATCCCAGGCTCAACGCCGCAGCCTAATCTGGAGACTAGGTCCCAACACTGAGGTCTTGGGCACGGGCTTGGCCCAGAGGGGGGTCCAAATTCTTGGACCTCGGCCTAGGCCGAGTCCCAGTGACTGGGCCTTGGCCTAGGCTGGGGCCTCCAATGCCATACCCTGGTCCAGAGACTGGGTTCTCATGCTGGGGCCTTGGCCCAGATCCAGGCCTGATGCCGGGGCTTGGCTCAGAGGCCGGATCCTGATGCAGGGCCCTCAGCCCAGGGTGAGGCCCAGGCCCAGCACTCAGGCCTCGTAGGTCTTTGGACCCATCTTCTTTCTTTTTTCTTCTTAGATGAAATGACAATGTCTGCTTGGGAAGTGCCAGAATCAATTAACAGCTACTGTACAACATAATAGCAGCCTCTGGGTTGGACCCTGGTATTGGGCCTTGGTCCGGGTCGAGGACCTGGTGTCAGATCCCAGTCTCCAGGCCAGGCCACAGCATAGGACTGGACCTCGGCCATGGCCTAGTCAAAGGCTCAAGAATTGAGACTAGGCCTCAAAGCCTGGGCCTTTCATAGGTCTAGTCTGCAGTAGGTCACTAAGACCTCAACTTAGACACTGTGCAAGGCCCAGGCTGAAGGTATCAGATCCCTCTGGACTGGGTAAGTGGGGACCAGGGAGGATCCGGGCCCCAGCAGTTTTGCAAATGGGAGGGATGGGTAGGGGCATGGCAGGCCTTGGAGGCCCTGTTTATGTTTCTGTTTAGTTTTATTTTTTTTACAAAATAAACATTTGACAAAACGAAATTCATGGAAAACCAACACCCCAGAAATGAAATGAAAAACAAAACATTTTTTTCTTTCTCCTACCACTAGTGTTCAAGGCCTCTGGGGCGAAAGAGCCCCAGTCATCACACAATAGTACCATTTGTATTGGGTGCCACTGACCTGATTAAAAAGAATTTCCAGGTGCATCTAGACACATTGCCTGTTTATATAACATCTTATGAACTCCAGAAGGAAGCTCTGTTTACCACAATGCAAGGATTAAAAAGGGTATTAGCATGAATTTGAGAGGCTGAGATCATACTCAACTAGCAGCCCGATCCAGTAAAGTCCGTGGGAGAGCGGACTAACGCCCGCTTTCCCGGCGCGTGCACCGGCCCCTCGCCGGTGCGCGCGATCCAGTATTTAAATTAGGCGACGCGGTGCAAACGAGGAAAAGGAGGCGCTAGGGACACTAGCGCGTCCCTAGTGCCTCCTTTTGGCCTGGAGCGGCGGCTGTCAGCGGGTTTGACAGCCGACGCTCAATTTTGCCGGCGTCGGTTCTCGAGCCCGCTGACAGCCACGGGCTCGGAAACCGGACGCCGGCAAAATTGAGCGTCCGGTTTTCGGCCCGACAGCCGCGGGCCGAATTCAAAATTTTTTTATTTTTTTTTTTTACTTTTTTATACTTTTGGGGACCTCCGACTTAATATCGCTATGATATTAAGTCGGAGGGTGCACAGAAAAGCAGTTTTTACTGCTTTTCTGTGCACTTCCCTAGCGCCGGAAGAAATTAGCGCCGTCCTTTGGGCGGCGCTAATTTCTTAGAGTAAAATGTGCGGCTTGGCTGCACATTTTACTTACTGGATCGCTCGGGAATACCTAATAGGGCCATCAACATGCATTTGCATGTTGAGGGCGCTATTAGGTGCCGCGGGTGGGCCGCGTGTTTTCCTCCCCTTACTGAATAAGGGGTAAGGGAAAACACGCGTCCAGAGCAGGGTGACAGTGCGCTCCGACGGAGCACACTTTACTGGATCGACCTGATTGTCTAGCTTATAAATGAGATTCACTTGTGTGTGGGTATGTGAAAATTAACCCATTTAGATAGATTACCCCATGACATCTATTGACTGGATTCAAGGTCCATGACTGTAGAGTTCCAGAGGGAGTCCTGGTGCATGGCTTCCAGCTGAGGGCTGACAGTGCAATGACTAAGCAAAGTGAGCTGGGAGCAAAATATACAGCAAGGAGAAAGACCTGTGGGTAGCAGCTGCAATTCAGATTGAACTGGGAGCCTAAAGAAGCAGGAGGAAATAGTCATTGCTGCTAAAACAGGGCCTTGGTTAATCACATATTATTAAGTTTGAAAAGCTTTCTGGAACTTACAAATTCTTGCCCTTCTCCTCTGACTAGTAAGAAAGAGATCTGCTGCCAACATACCTTGAAAGGAGTACATTTTATCAGCCTATAGTACAGTTATATTGCACCATTTCTAGTTTTATTTCAGTTACAGCTACTAATCAGGAATGGACAGTTTGCAGCGAAATACCAGTTGTTTCATTTGATAAATTGCACTTCATTATGCTATAATTACTCAATATTTTAAGATTGGGAATGCATTAAATATTATTAAATCGCATAAATTTAATATGTACAATGAGTTAACCAGTGAACTGCAGCTGTAGCACTGTGAAACTTTGAGAGCTCAGCACAAATTGATGTAGTATAGTGCATCGTAGCAAAATAAGGCACACATTAATTTGTTTTGTGCATAATACAGTCTGTCACAATTATATCACTCATTGTGGCTGACTCATCAAGAATTGTTTTTTTTTTCCTTTTTTTGACTATGTGATAAAGCTTAGGCCTTATTCATCAATACATATCTGCTTGCTCAATCAATATCTCAATCTGTATATAAACAGATTAAGCAGTTCTTGAACTGAAACATTATGTATGTTTGTATAATGTACCACAGCCTTCAGTCTTTCTCTGTCTCTTTCTGTCTTTCGCTTTATTGGACTAACATTGCATTTCTGACTAACTCAAAGAACAATTTCTCCTTTGTACTTAAATTAATATTCCCTCCCCCTTCAAGTCCTTGGGAAACAAAATAAATTCAAAATCCTATCATTTGGCTTCTTCCAAATAGGTAAGATCTTAGTATATGAAGTAAAAGATAAACAAATATGAGAAAGGAAAATAAATTGGCCAGGTTGCTGTGAAACGGCTGTCCTAGAATGTAGGAAGTCGAACAATATGTTATGCTATTTTGTCTTGAATCCATTAAACATCTAGAGGCTAATATTCAACAAAAGCCTAGAATGGCTGACACTTCTGGATCAGTTAGTCAGATAAATTAGTCTAGATATTCAGCAGGATAAACTTCCCACTGAATATCACTGAATAAAGTTATCTGGCTATCTATGAATATTGCTGGTTAGGTTTAAAGTTATCCAGCAAAAGGTAGCAGGATAACTTTAGACTTAACAGTTATAGTCAAAGGAACAGAGCTTTTTAAGTAGCTATACTGAAAACAACAAAAAAAAAAAGTGGTGTGTGGGCCTAGTGCCCTATTTTCCTTATCCCCTGCTCAGTGCATAGCACATGGGCACTGCTGAATCCTCCCCCCCCCCCCCCCCCCACATACACACACATACACCCCCTGAAATTATATGTTTATATTTGGCTCAAAATAAAGCAGCCATAGTTGCTTGGCAGTCTCTCTGTCTCCTCCTCTATACCATTCCAGGTTAAACACAATCAACATCAATATTCCCCAATCCTAACTTGCTCATCCATCCGATACCTTTGCTAACTCTGTTTTGGTGCTAGGATTACAGTATATAATACATCCATCCTAGCAGCTTCCACCATTGCTAAGAATTAGTTATTTTGCATATCTTGGTAACCTTATAAAACAGATTTGTAGGGGATTCCTTAAGGCCAGATTTGCAGACTACTCTTCTAGGGCATTTTACAGCTCACATGAGTATTGGTTGCTGTCTTTTCTTTATGTAATCTTGGTCAGATCTTAAATCTTTATAATCCTATGAATAATTGAACTGATATGTCTTGACAAGTGTACAGTTAGATTAATACAGGAAACTGATATGCTATCAAACCAAGATGAGTTTCTAAAATAATTAGCAAACTTACAATTCTCAACCCAGTCTTGGAAAGTAAATGATTGTGTCTTGTTCCCATGCTGTCTTTAATGAATGAGATATAGCAATGTAGACTGGGTGTAAGAACCAGGTTACAGTATGCAAATAAATCTCATATATATTCATTATGGATGACCTAAAAACCTAACTGGCTAGGGTGCTCTTGAGGACTGGAATGAGAACAACTATTACAGATGGTGAGTCACATCAGGTTTTGTACAATTAAAATGAAGTGAGTGCAGAAGCACAGTCCCCAAATAAATATTTGTAATATTCTATTTAATATCCTTAGTTGATTGGTAACATTGATCAGTAGAAAGTTATATCTATCTGTCAGTGAAAGTATAAACTATATGGATAAATGAAGTATTGTACTACAAAACTGAGCTTTGTTCTATCATGTTGTACCATGTCTTCATTGTAATTTACATTTTGAAATATATAGTGCATAAAAGTATATAACCTGTGCAAGAGTTATCAATCCAGTCCTTGGGACACTCCTAGCCAGTCAGGTTTTCAGGATATCCACAATGAATATGCACACAACATGTGATGGCAGACTGTAGGGCTGTCATCGCTTAAAGGAGCTGTCCAGCCCCGAGTAGACCCCCACCCGAAACTAGTCAAAATCCCAGTTGGGGTCCGCATAGACACTCTCTGCCCCACTACCTCAGCTGCCCTTGGAAGCGACTGTTGTTGCCTAATTTTAAAAGAAATTTACTTTATAGGAAGAATCGCAAGCCCCACTTTCTAACCCCAACTCCTCCCCTTCACATAAAAAATCTGGCCCCTAGAAGTCAAGAAGACAATATCCCCTACCTCCACCCCTTCCACACAAAACAAAGCATGTTGGTTCAGTGGAACACCCCCGTCCCCGTCCCCCCCCCAGCACCCCCCTCCAGACCCCTTCCTTGCACATAACAATATATCCACTGGTCTAGTGGACCCTTGCCTCTACCATCGCTCAACTCCCAAACCCCCCTCTTACCTAAAAAGTCTCATTGATAGTCTAGTGGGGGTCCAGTGCACCCACTAGTTTCTGGGCCAGAGCGGTGGCCAATTTTCAAAATGGCATTGCCCTGCTTTTGCCCCATCATGTGATAAGGGCAAAGGCCAGGCAGTACCATTTTGGAAAATGGCTGTTGGACAGGCCCGGAGCCTAGGGCACTCCAGGCCCTCACTAGATTATCAGGGAGACTGTTTAGGTAAGATGGGCCTGGGGAGGGGGGGGGGGGCTAGTTGGGTGATGGTAGTTGGGATCCACTAGACCACCAGGGATCTTGTTATGTATAAGGAAGGATAGGGGTGCATTTAACCTCCAGGGATCTTTGTGTGGAAGGGGGTGCCCAGAGAGGGCTAGGATGGAGGGAGGGATTTCTGGCCTCCTGAACTCTAAGGGCCAGATTTTGTGTGTGAAAGGGAGGGGTTTGGGGTGGGGCTTGCAAGCTTTCCTATATAGTATTTTTTTTCAATTAGGCAACAACGAACACTCCCAAAGAAACCTGGAGGTGGGTCAGGGGGTCTATTCAGACCCCACCATGGGTTTCAACTAGTTTTGGTGGGAGGCTAACTCAGCACCAAGCAGTCCCTTTAAGATGGGCCCTGGTAGCCTCAGAATATATGTTAATGTCCCAATATTCCTGAAGGAAGTTACCTACATCTCTGAAGTTATAGCTAACGTCAATTCAAAAAATGTGCCACCTTATCCAATTTGCATGGTTTAGGATATTAATGAGCTCATTAGCATGCATTTGCATGATAATGAATTAGTTAATGCCCTAAACATGCCTTTCCATGCTAATGAGCTTATTTTAATATGTGTAGTGATGAGGCCTTCTTTAACATGAGATATTTCAAATGCCTCATATTATCCTCATGTTGGGGCATTTACCGCAAGAAAATCTGGTTTTTGCACAATAAACGGCCTAAACCAATGGCATAGCTGGGTTTCCCTCTGTTCTGGGGCCAATCCATTGCAACAATATGGCATTGAGGCCACTATCTCAATATGAAAGGATTTATAGAAACAGGAATAAGTTCCACCCCTTTAATATGCAGATAGTCTGCAACACAAGTGGCATTCTCATGGACATCTTAGCCAAGTAACTCAGCTCCTACCACAAAGCATACATTTTTACCCACTGCTGAGGATTTTGAGGGTTTGGGCTCCTAAGTAAGTAGCTGCTTCTTCATATATCTCATTGCATGATCTGTGTTTTTACAGTCGGGATGCGAACCAGCACAGCACACTGCACAGAATGTTTCTCACCCCTACTCCTTTTCAGTTTTATCCAGGTACTGACTTTCCCCTCCCATCCCACCATTTTGTGTTTTTCGGACCAGGGGAGTAGAAGGGTGCTATCTATTGCATTACCTACCTGTACGGTAGCTGTACTGAACCGTTGTGATCTTATTTTGGAACGATGATATATAAAACGCCTAAATAAATAAATAAATAAATAAATAAATAAACAAATAAAATAAACAGAAGGGAGACATGGGTAGCTATAGCATGATATAAAAGTGAACTCCCCAATGTGTTTTAAAATGCACCCCTTACAAAAAGTATTATCACCACAAGACAACATGCTATAGCTTAAATCATACTTGCTTTAGACCAGTGGTTCCCAACCCTGTCCTGGGACCTCCCAACTAGTCGGGTTTTCAGGATATCCACAATGAATATGCAAGAGAGAAAATGTGCATGTTATGGAGGCAGTGCATGCAAATTTTCTCTAATGCATATTCATTGTGGATATCCTGAAAACCTGATTGGCTAGGGAGTCCCCAGGACGGGCTTGGGAACCACTGCTTTAGACTATAGGACCTTCATAATTATGGGCTGAAGGCATCGCCTCTGGTTCCAATTACAATCACAATTGCAAAGCCCTCATTTTAATCATTGGTCTCACTACGACAAGAATTTTTTTATAATGTTTTAAATAATTTTGTTGCATGTAACAAAATTATTTAATCAAAGGACAAAGCATACCATGAATCGAATTAGAGTCAATATTTGCAAAAAAGAAGAAATGCTTTATAGCTCAGTGTCTATTTTTATTTTTATAAATATTCAAATTTTCAAATTCCAAAGGTGAAAGGAAGGTGTCTTCAACCTTTTGTGCCCCTTTGCCCTTATTATATCTAGGACTCCAGCCAACTTCTCACTCTGCTACAAGTTATCTGCCCCCCCCTTCTTCTTCTTGCTTTCTAATGACACTGGATATCAAATCCTTTTATTTGAATAACTTTCAAGATGCTGCTATCTCTATTTTTTGATCCATGTTTAATCATACGAACATAAGAAATTGCCATGCTGGGTCAGACCAAGGGTCCATCAAACCCAGCATCCTGTTTCCAACAGAGGCCAAACCAGGCCACAAGAACCTGGCAAGTACCCAAACACCAAGAAGATCCCATGCTACTGATGCAATTAATAGCAGTGGCTATTCCCTAAGGGGCAGGTTTTAAAAGGGTTACGCTCGTAATATACACATGTAACCGTTTTAAAAGCCTCCTGCGAGCACCGAGCCTATTTTGCATAGGCTCGGCGATGCGCACAAGCCCCGGGATGTGCGTATGTCCCGGGACTTGAAAAAATGGGCGGGGAATGGGAAGGCTGGGGGCGAGCCGGGGCGGGGCTGGAGCCTCCAGGCATAGTGGTCATTTGCCGCTGTGCCCGGGATCGCGGGCCGGCCATTGCATGCAACCTATGCCTGTCCGGAGGCAGGCGCAACTTAAAAATTAAAGGTAAGTGGGGGTTTTAGGTAGGGCTGGGGGGCGGGTTAGGTAGGGGAAGGGAGGGGAAGGTGGGGGGGCGGAGGGAACGGAGGAAGCCTGTGCGGCTTGGCACGTGATAGTTGCACAATTGTGCACCCCCTTGTGCACTCTGACCCTGGATTTTAATCAGGCGTAGATTTGTGCACGCCGGGTTGCGTGCACAAATCTACGACCGCGCGTAGTTTTTTAAATCTGGCCCTAAGTAAACTTGATTAATAGCAGTTAATGGACTTCTCCTTCAAGAACTTATCCAAAACCTTTTTGAACCCAGCTACACTAAATGCACTATCCACATCCTCTGGCAACAAATTCTAGAGTTTAATTGTGCGTTGAGTGAAAAAAAAAATTCTCCAATTAGTCTGAAATGTGCTACTTGCTAACTTCATGGAATCCCTCCTAGTCCTTCTATTATCCGAAAGTGGAAATAACCGATTCACATCTACTCATTCAAGACCTCTCATGATCTTAAAGACCTCTATCATATCCCCCCTCAGCCGTCTCTTCTCTAAGCAGAACAGCCCTAACCTCTTCAGCCTTTCCTCATAGGGGAGCTGTTCCATCCCCTTTATCATTTTGGTTGCACTTCTCTGTACCTTCTCCATTGCAACTATATCTTTTTATAGATGTGACGACCAGAATTGTACACAGTATTCACAGTGCGGTCTCACCATTGAGCGATATAGAGGCATTATGACATTTTCTGTTTTATTAACCAATCCCTTCCTAATAATTCCTAACATTCTGTTTGCTTTTTTGACTGCTGCAGCACACTGAGCCGACAATTTCAAAGTATTATCCACTATGATGCCTAGAACTTTTTCCTGGGTGGTAGCTATTAATATGGAACCTAACATCATGTAACTACAGCAAGGGTTATTTTTCTCTATATGCAATACCTTGCACTTGTCCAGATTAAATTTCATCTACCATTTGGATGCCCAATCTTCCACTCTCGCAAGGTCCTCCTGCAATGTATCACAATCCGCTTGTGATTTAACTACTCTGAATAATTTTGTATCAACTGCAAATTTGATAACCTCACTTGTCGTATTCCTTTCCAGATCATTTATAAATATATTGATAAGCACATGTCCAAGTACAGATCCCTGAGGCACTCCACTGTTTACCCTTTTCCACTAAGAAAATTGGTCATGTAATCCTACTCTCTGTTTCCTGTCTTTTAACCAGTTTATAATCCATGAAAGGACATCACCTCCTATCCCATGATGTTTTAGTTTTCTTAGAAGCCTCTCATGAGGGACTTTGTCACATGCCTTCTGAAAATCCAAATACACTACATCTACTGCTTCACCTTTATCCACAAGTTTATTAACCCCTTCAAAAAAAAGTAGCAGATTTGGTAGGCAAGACTTCCCTTGGATAAATCCATGTTGACTGTATTCCATTAAACCATGTCTTTCTATATGCGCTACGATTTTGATCTTGAGAATAGTTTCCACTATTTTTCCCGGCACTGACGTCAGACTCACTGGTCTATAGTTTCCCAGATCGCCCCTGGAGCTCTTTTTAAATATTGGGGTTACATTGACCACTCTCCATTCTTCAGGTACAATGGATGATTTTAATGATAAATTACAGATTTTAACTAATAGATCAGAAATTTCATTTTTGAGTTCCTTCAGTACCCTAGGATGCATACCATCCAGTCTAGCTGGTTTGCTACTCTTTAGTTTGACAATATGGCCTACTACATCTTTAAGGTTCAGAGTGATTTTTTTTTCTAGCATAAATGTTTTGCAGTATACCTGCTATATTGGTTATTGCAATAGTGTGTTTGCCTGTTGTTCTACATTTATTTACTACATTTGTATTGTATTTCCTTGTCCCCTGAGTTTGCACCTGACTTGATTATAGGTGAAGGGAAGTGCTTGAGGTCACAAAGAGTAGTAGCAGGATTTGAACTCTGGCTTTTGTGATTTATAGCCTGATGCTCCAACCACTAGGCTACTCCTCCTTCCCCTTAAGCCTCTCTGTGCCCATGCTGATCCTAATATAGTGTCCAATTTTCACCTAATTTCTTCGCTCTATTTTTGGATAAGTTGTTCGAATTTGCTGTGCTTGTTCAAGTGAATAATCTTTTGAAGGATAACTTCCTAATGAACCAATTTCAATTTAGATTCAGACAGGGCTTTAACACTGAGACTTTACTACTCTCTAGCTTTGACACTCTATTGAGAGGCTTTGATAAAAGCATTATTTACATTTTGGTACTCCTGGATATATCTGCAGCATTTGATACTCTTAACCACAACATCTTTTTATTACATCTGCAATCACTTGGGATAGCCAGAAATGTGCTGAACTGGTTTTCATATTTCATATCAGGGTGCCAACAGAAGATTTGATTAGGAAATTTAGTATCTGATTGGGTTGATGTGACAACTGGAGTACAGCAAGGGTCAGCACTGTTGGCAGCTCTATTTAACATATATGCAAAGTACTGGCATGTCTCAGTGTAAATTATATAATTTATGATGATGACATCCAATTATTACTCTATGATTAAATTCTGTTAAGAGATAGCTCTTCCACAACAAATTGTTGCTAAATGTTGATAAAACTGAACTTGTCGTGCTCATTGCTCTCAAAGATCTTTCATCTGATGCTCCCTCAGTCCTTGTTTTTGATGGTCATTCTATCCCAATTAAGCGACATGCTAAAAAACTTGATGTCATCATTGACTTCAATTTATCTATGAAGCCACATATTCAAAATATCATCAAATCTTCGTTTTATAAGCTTTGTATGTTGAGACATCTTTGTCAGTTTTTAAATCCAAAAGAATTTTATATAAGTTTGCAAATTCTCATCTTGGCTGACCTCAACTTGGACTACCTGCAAATTCCATCAGAACAAGGCAGATTGTTCAAAATATTGCCACTTGACTGTTAACTGGCACACATTTGCATGATCATATAACTCCTACTGCCCAGTCCTACTCCATGATCATATAAGCGTTACTGCCCGGTCTTCTGGCTCCCCCCTAAGACAGAACTAACTGCCTGGAGACAGACCTAACCACTCGTCCACAACTTCCACCATCAACCTGCTTCAACAAGGCCTGCCAACTCCCCCACCAATAATCGATCTGGCAGCAGCCAGCAGCCACCTGGCTGATCGGTTCAACCTATACATTCTACCGAACTACTGACTGCTCATCAGAACAACAAGAGAATGAAGTGGGAGTGACAAGGGAGTGGCAAGGGAGCACCGAAGAAATGATGAAAAAACAATGAGGGTGCGATGAGAGAGCAGCATGGGAGCTCTGAGGGATTAAAACGATAGCTGAAAAACTGAGAAGACCAACAAGAGAAGAACCCCCTAAACAAACAACAAGACACCTCATCTCATAGAAGAAACAACTGAACAGGAAATATAATAGCCTTCCAAGACCTTCCACAAACACTAAGTAACACGATATATGCTAGGGATGTGAATCGTGTGCCCGATTGTTTTAACGATCGGGTTCGGCTGGGGGTGGGGGGGGGGAGGAAATCTGATCGTTAGAGATGTGAATTGGGATTGGTTCCGATTCCAATTCACATCACTAATTTTTTTTAGTGAGGCCCGCGCTGATAAAAAAAACCCCACCCCGACCCTTTAAAATTACCCCCTTAGCCTCCCCCACTCTCCCGACCCCCCCAAAAAAAACTTTTTACACATACCTGGTGGTCCACGGGGGCCGCAGGGAGCGATCTCCCGTTCCCAGGCCATCAGCTGCGCTAAAAAAAAAATGGCGCTGATGGCCCTTTGCCCTTACCATGTGACAGGGTATCCGTGCCATTGGCCGGCCCCTGTCACATGGTAGGAGCATTGGATGGCCGGCGCCATCTTTAAAGATGGCCGCCACCATCGTAAAGATGGTCACCGCCATCTTTAAAGATGGCACCGGCCATCCAGTGCTCCTACCAATGTGACAGGGGCCGGCCAATGGCACGGATACCCTGTCACATGGTAAGGGGAAAGGGCCATCGGCGCCATCTTTATGAGTGGCAGCCGATGGCCCGAGAGCGGGAGATTGCTCCCCATGCCCCCCCGGACCACCAGGTAATTTTAAAAAGTTTTGGGGGGGGGGGTCGGGAGGGTGGGGGAGGCTAAGGGGGTCAGTTTAAAGGGTCGGGTGGGTTTTTTTTTTTTTATCGGGCCATCGGCGCCATTTATATTAGTGGCAGCCAAAATGGCGCCGAGGGCCCGAGAGCGGGAGATCGCGCCAGGACCTCCCCCACTGGACCACCAGGTGATTTAACATTTTGGGGGGGTTTGGGAGGGTGGGGGAGGGTAAGGGTTTGGTTTTAAAGGGTCGGGTGGGTTTTTTTTATCGGGCTATCGGCACCATTTATATTAGTGGCAGCCAAAATGGCGCCGATGGCCCGAGAGCGGGAGATCGCACCGGGACCCCCCCCCTCAGTGAGATCTCATTTGGAAAAAAAGTGTTTTCATTTCTGGATACTGTATCTTCAAAAAGAAATAAACAAATTGGAGTCAGTCTAGAAGATAGCTACTAAAAGGGCCAGTAATCTTCATCTAAAGCATATGGGGGTACACTTAAAGATCTAAGCATGTATACCCTAGAGGAGAGGGGAGATAGGGGAGATATAACAGAGAAATTTAAATATCTTCAAGGTTTCCATGCACAGAAGATTAGCCTTTTTTAATTAAAAGGAGGCTCTAGAATGAGGGGATTACGGGATGGGGGTGAAAGGGGGAAGACTCGGTAATCTTAGCAAATATTTCTTTACAGCGAGGGTAGTGGATATATGGAACAGCCTCCCATTGGAGGAAGTAGAGCAAGCACGGTATCTGAAGTCAAGAAAACATGTGGTAAACAGAGGGGATCTCTAAAGGAATAAAGGGAATTATAAAGCTAAAGTAGTTGGGCAGATGATCAGACTAAATCATTCAGGTTTTTTCTGCTGTCACATTTCTATTTTCTATGCATTTAAAGTTTCATTGTCCTTTTTGTTAACAAAATACACATTTTTTTGGTAACACTATAGAATCACTTAAACTTTATATAGTTTAGGTACTCAGCATACTTAATGTGGCACTTTTGGATTTCCCCTGCACTAGCCAACCCAAAATTAAAAGGCACATTAGCCTGAGGGAACCCTGCCCACCTAGAGAACACATAGTTTGTCCCTGGACTTCCCAGTCAACACAAACTGTAAAGGCACGTCACCAATATCTGTTCCACTTGAGGACCTTTGTACCTTTGATGCTTTTTAGCACAAACAATACAAAAGGTTAGCATTCCTTCTAAGGATAGCATACCATTAGTACAATTGCCATTAAATGATTTTTTAATCTTTAATAGCTTGCACTGCTGTCTTTAGTTGTTTATTTTGTGACCATTGTGATATGGCAGACTTTTTACATTGATGATCTTGCTTTTTGTACTTCCTAAAATAATAGAAGCTGTGGTAACTGTTCCAGTGGCATTTATTGCTGCTATCCTTTCCCCAAAAGGACACTGTGAAGGAGTCTATAGGAAACTCCCTCAGACTACGTTAAGGGACCAGGCACAGCTGTCTTGCCTGGTCCTTTTTAAAATCCACACCCACAGGGAATCCTGGGTAAAGGGATGAACCCTTCACCAGAGTATAAGAATTCAGGACCTAGAAGAGTTAAGCAGATCCTGGGGAGCAGGCAGAGAATCACTGTACTCCAAGACCTGTTATGTTCAAGGACTGAGAGTTACCTGAAGTGAAATTGAGTTGCACTGATTTTTTGATTTTGGTTTTGCCACTGTAAATAAATGTCTCCTAATAAACAGCCAGAATCTGACTCCTTATTTCTCTGGCTGTTTCTAAGCCACTATTGCCAAGTTACAACATATGGTGATAGAAGTGGAATTTCTTACCTAAGTGGGAAGCACAGGCAAGAGCCCACAGCCACAGCAACAGAAGAAAATAAAAAATCCTGCAGAGTATATTTTCTTTTTCCTGGAGCCTCCCAGTTCCAGTTGCCCAGCCTTCACACAACAGGCCAAGGGAGCTAGCTCACCTATGGAGTCACGGGTCAAGCAATGAGTAAAGGCCGGACAGGCAAGCAGGTTTTTTTTATTCCCTTCCCCTTTCCCTACAAAGGTAATAGTTCAGAGGCAGCATAGTAAGCGGGGAACATGGAGCAGGTCCTTGCTACAGGGCAGCAGAAATTACAGTTCACCCTGCAAATGCAAATTGATCAACAGCAGACATTGTGAGAGCAGGTGATGCAGCAGCATAAGGTGTTAAGCCAGATAGGACATGCTATGCAAACCGCTGTAACCAGTCCACTTCCTGTGTCACTCACACTACTTGACCCCAGGAGAAGACCCCAATGGTTTCCTGAAAAACTTTGAACACACAGCATGACTGGCAGGCTGGCCAGAGGGCAGATGGGCTACCTGTCTGGGGAATCTACTCATCGGAATTAATCAAGATGCCTTCTAAACAACCAATCCAGAAGGGAGGGTCACATACCAGGAATTCAAGACTGCCATTCTAGAGAGAGAGGGACTCACCCCAGAAGCCTACTGACAGTGATTTTGGTGGGGAGTTCTGAAAGCTGAATAAAACTCAAGGAACCTATTCCACAGACTTAAAGATATTGCTTGTAAGTGACTGCACCCAGAAGGGAAGATTTGGGTGGAGGTAGCCAAAACAGTTCTGCTGGAGCAGTTCATAGACAGCCTAGAACAGTCTATTTATTTAGATCTTTTTTATTCTGCTTTTCACACTTTTGTTTTCAGTACTTCAAAGCAGAGTATATTCAGGTACTGTGGGTATTTCCCTATCCCCAGAGGGCTTACAATCTAAGGCCTGGATATATCAAAATGCAATAGCAAAAGGGATGTGTTTTATGCTAATGTTCACTAACACCTATGCAAAACAAATGGTGATATGTGCCTGACCTGTTGTATTTCCTGCATATAATGAGAGAGAGAGAGAGACTAGTTGTAATGCCCTCTCCCTAGATAGGTATTTATATCCCTATGGGAGGCCCACCTAGTAACTCGAGGTGAGGTTTAGGTATTAGTGTAAGGGGTAGGAGCCACTTTGACATTCAACATGAGATGTACGAACAGATCAGTGGTCTCTTGTGAAGATTTGATGACCTTTGGAGAGAGGAAACTCACCCAAAGATGAGATTGGTGCAATGTTCTCTCCACCTAGCTTGATGGACTCTCTACCTGGGTAACATCAAGCTAGGTGGAGAGAACATTGCACCAATCTCATCTTTGGGTGAGTTTCCTCTCTCTGAAGATCATCAAATCTTCACAAGAGACTACTGTTCTGTTCGTACATCTCACGTTGAATGTCAAAGTGACCCCTAACCCCCTACACTAATACCTAAATAGAGATGTGCTTCATTTATCATGAATTAGGCAATTCAATGAAATTGCCTAATTCGTCGTGGGTTGGGGGCCCCGAACCCCGAAACTGATTTTCCACGAACTATGAGGAAAATTAGTTTTTTGGGTTTGTACGGGGGAGGGGCACATTTTATTTTTTTAAATAAAAAACCACCCCAAGCATTAAAATGTACTATAATACAACCCCCCCCCCCCCCCCACCATCCTGATCCCTCCCCAAGACTTACTAACATCCCTGGTGGTCCAGCGGGGTCCCGCAAGGGATTTCTCCCTCTGTGCCTTCGGGCTTTCTGGCCTGCCTCGCATCAAAATGGCACCGATAGCCTTTGACCTACTATGTCACAGTAGCTACCGGTGCCATTGGTCAGCCCCTGTCACATGGCCATTGGCGCCATCTTGTGCTCCTACCATGTGACAGGGGCTGACCAATGGCACCGGTAGCCCCTGTGACATAGTAAGGGTCCCCCAAGACTTGCCAAAAGTCCCTGGTGGTCCAGCGGGAGCGATCTCGCTGTCAGCTGCCAGTATTCAAAATGACACCGATAGCCTTTGCCCTTACTATTTCACAGGGGCTACTGGTGCCATTGGTCAGCTCCTGTCACATGGTAGGAGCACAAGATGGTGCCGGCCATCCATTGCTCCTACCATGTGACGGGGCTGACCAATGGCACCGGTAGCCCCTGTGACATAGTAGGTCAAGGGCTATTGGCACCATTTTGATGAGAGACAAGCTGGACAGCCCGATGGCACGGAGGGGCAAATCGCTCGTGGGACCCCGCTGAACCACCAGGGATGTTAGTAAGTCTTGGGGAGGGGTTTTGTTTTCCCGTATCATTTTTTGGGCCAGTTTCATTTTTCCCCATTTAGTTTTTTGTTCGTTTTCCCAAAAAACTAACCGAGGAAAAATGAACTTTACTTCGAAGCGTCCGACTCAAAAAACGACCCAGTAGAAAAAAACAAAGCTTATCTCTATACCTAAACCTCACCTTGAGTTACTAGGTGGGCCTCCCAGAGGCCTCCCAGAGGACATTATGGCTAGTCTTTCTCTCTCTCTCTCTCTCTCTCTCTCTCCCTCCCCAGATGGCTAGGTTGGGGCTCCAGGAGCTTCAAACCTACTGTAATAGGCCTTTCAGGAGGCAATGCACTAACACCTTACTGCCCCGTAACACAAGCTATCACACAGCTTAACGCTACTGAAAAAGGTGTAGCTAAAATCAGTGTTAAGTCCATGCAATAGGACTTCACAAACTGGTAAACCCACTCCTCCTCTTTTTCGGATTTGCATCACACCATACGATATGGTGCTATCACATACATTAACAGGGCTTTTTGCATGCGATAAGCCCTTAATGCATGCAAAAACACCTTAGTGCATTTTGATAAATGACCCCCATAATTTGTACCTGAGGCAATGGAGGGTAAAGTGACTTTCCCAAGGTCACAAGGCTATATTGTAGGGGTTTTGCCAACACCCAAACCTTACAGTGGAAAAGGTGCTGGAAGTAGCGGAGAACTATTATCAGGCCTAGATTATGCCTGATTCACCATGGTTCCCAGAGACACTACTTGACTAGGGTAGAGAACAACAGAATACTAAGAGCTGAAGGCCCTGACAACCAGTAGCATAGGTCTGGCTGGATTTTCACCTCAACCGCAACTTTCAGATGGTCCACCATGTTTTAGCTGTGGAGAAACTGTTCCCATAGGGAAGATGAACCCATGGATGTTAATGCTGTGGCCACACACTTTTGTAATTTCGTGGATGTCCCCAGCCAGGAAGTCTCTACTTTTGTGATTGCAGTTGAGCTAGATGGCATTCCAACCCAAGCATTAGTGGACTCTGGGAGTGTGAAAATGCTCATTCGAAGAGAGTTAGTGAAGTGAGACCAGATTGACTATGACAGAGTAGAGACCCTGGCATGCAACAAGCCGGGTACAACCATAGACTCTGGTCAGCCAAGACCTCATTGAGGTGAGAGTTCTTCCTTAGTTACCTTAACCCATGGTGATAGGAAGGGACAGTTCAAACTTCAACAGACTCTGGAACTAGTTCACAACAGGCTTGTCCAACCATAGCAATGAAGAATTGGGGTTTCCAGAACACTGTCCTTTGGAAGAGATCTGTATCATATTTTAAGACTCCTAGATCCTGGAGCAAATGCCTCCAGGACAAATATAGTTATGCTGCTAATTTAGAGACAAATGAGGAAAATGGGTTGCAGTCAGGGGAAGTGTGGAGGAAGAATTGATAGAACAACTCCTAGTTCCCAAAACATATCATCAGAAAATCATACAGCTAGCACATAGCCACCTTCTAAGGGGTTACCTGGAGGAGGAAAATACCCAGGAGAAAATATTGGCAAGGTTCTATTGGCCAGGTCTACATAAACATATCCAGTTGTATTGGCTGTTCTGCCCTACCTGCCAACTCACAAAGCCTGCCGATATAGAGGCAGCACCTCTCATCCCCATGCCCATAATTGAAATACCTTTTGAAAGGGTGGACTTGGACCTTGTGGGGTCACTAGGGAGATCTACTTGAGGAAATAAGTACATCCTCATCATTCTGGACTATTCCACAAGATATCCGAAGGCAGTGCCGCTATGAAATTGGAAGACCCCGACGGTGGCAACCACCCTAATGGAGGTTTTTTTTCACAACTTGAGCTACCCAAGAAGATCCTGATGGATAAGGGAATCCTATTTCAAGGTAATGAAACAGCTATGTACCTTTATTCATTGACTTTAAGAAGGTCAACGAGGTCTGAAAATTTGTCACATAACCAATGCCATTAGTGAATGAACTGATTGAGCTTCTGGGATCAGCCCAGTTGGTCTCTATCTTGAACCTTACAAAAGGCTATTGGCAGGTACCTCTTATACCAGCAATGAAGGAGAAGACTGTGTTTTCAACACCAGAGGAACTTTTTCCATTTACTATCCTCCCATTTGGACTCCATGGTACCTCCACAATGTTTCAACACTTAATTAACTGCCTGCTCCGTCCACATCAAGACTACACAGCTGCCTACTTGGATGAAAATGTGGTGTACAGCCCAGATTGGAAAACAAATCTAGCCAAATTCAGGCCATGCTAACCAGTCTGTGAAAAACAGTACTAATGGCTAACCCTAAGAAGTGCTTGTTGGAAAGGAAAGAAATCCAATATCTTGGCTATAACTTGGGAAAGTGGAGGTCCATCCTCAGACCTGGAAGACTGAGGCAATCATCTGGGTACCAGTCCTGCAAACAAAAGCAAAAGTGAGAGCATTCCTAGGTCTTATGGGGTACTATAGAAAGTTTATTTCCAATTACTCAAAGAAGGCGGAGCCTCTCACAAGGCTGTTGTTGAAGAAAGCACCAGAAAAGGTCCAGTGGTCAGCTGAAGCAGAGAAAACCTTCCGTGTTCTGAAAAAGATGATATGCTCCAAACCAGTCCTGATAAGTCTAAACTTCACCAAACCCATCATGGTGCAAACTGATGCCTCAGAAGTAGACTTGGGAGTAGTCTTAGTCCAGGAGAAGGATGGCCACGAACATCCTGTGGCTTACATTAGCTGGAAGCTGATGCCATGGGGCAGGCATTATTCAGCACTTGAGAAGGAGGCCTTGGCAGTCAATGACCTTTACAGGCCTTGTGCTATTACCTGGTAGGATGTCAGTTCACATTCATAATGGATCACCAACCGCTCCTATGAATGAAGAGAAACAAGGTGTCCAATGCAAGGGTGATGAGATGGTTTCTGGCCGTACAGCCCTTCAACTATAAAAAAAACGATATAGGGCAGGTAGGGAAAACACCAATGCAGATTTCCTGTCTAGAGAGGTGTCCCTAGTACAGTAGGCACTCATCCTTACAAAGCTGAACTGAGGGGGAGAGTATGTAAGGGAGTCTATAGGAAACTTCCTCAGACTACCTTAAGGGGCTCGCCGGATCTATCTTAAGATCTAGAACTACAGCGAATCCTTGAAGAAGGGAGGAGCCCTTCACCAGAGTATAATAACTCAGGGCCTAGAAGGGTTAAGCAGGCCTGGGGAGCAAGCAGAGACCTGTTATGCTTAAGGACTGTGTGTTACCTGAATTTAAGTTGCGCTGCACTGATTATTTTGATTTTGGTTTTGCTACTATAAAAGACTGCACCTAAGAAACAGCCAGAATTTGCCTCCTTATTTCTCTGGCTGTTTCCAAGCCACTATAGCCCAAATTACCTCAGACAACTTGACTTTGAACTGCAGGGAATTGTTCCTTGTACTTCGATGGGCCTGCTGTCCATGTTTCTCTTGCCAGTGACACCAGCACAAATGGACTGTGAGCTTCCAGCTGCGAGTACATGTCTCATGATGTCAAAAAAAGATATTGATGATCCCTATTCATTCAAAATGTAATTCCTTTTGCAATTTTAGAACTTCTAATGCATAACTTTGCAGCTCTTTGTTAAGCTTCATCTGTTACAGTTCCATTCAGGCATTGAATTCGCAGAGATCCTCTCCCAGCCTCCACTGTGTAAATCATCTATGGTACTGACTTTCCTCTATTATCTATTTTAGCATCATTTGCTGCATAGGCACCAAAATAATCATGGTATTTAGATCTTTCCTCAAAGGATAAAGCACAAAGAGCTGAGGAAAAAAAATTGTGAAGTTGATCCAGGTTGACAAATGTACTGTGTGCTTTGGATGCTATTTCCTGGAGATGTCTTATTTATAGTAACACATCACTGTGTGCTTACTCTGTGAAACTCTATTCAAATCTAGTTTTATTCCATGAAGACTACAAAATAAACTGATTTTTCTCACTTTATTTTAATATTTCTCCACATTTAACATTTTGCATAGAAGCAAATCTTTCTAGTGACTAAAATTAATGGACTTTTCTATATTTGCTTATTTTGTTCTGTTTAAAACTATTAGCACTCAGATTTACCCATTTCTTGGGGAAAAACTAGCAATTGCAATACTCTTGTCAGAGCTTGAAAAGAGAGAAAAATATATTAACACCGCATGAAAAAGTATCATTTACTAACAGATGTCAAAATATAGAAAAGATGCATTCCCAAAAGATAAATGTATACCAGCAAGAATGTAAATCATTAGACAAACTGTGGATGGAAACAAGATTTTACTATGAGATAGAAAATATCTGTTCTTTTTATTCTTGGATTGCGAAATCACACACTGAATACCTGGATTAGAGTTTATCCTTTTACACATTCTGCAAATGTGCCATACAGTCTTTAGTGACTTGTCTTAGAAAATATAAAAATAGCATGGTCCTATAATATCTCATGAAGCAGAGTGCTGCATTCAAGACCAGGGTTATTTCAGTATTGTTGAATTACAAGAAACTGCAATACAACTAATTTTGGTCTCTGAAGGGCAAACATCTGAAAAACATTTCAAATAACTTTCATAAAAACTGATTTTTGATTAAAAAAAAGAAAATATTTTTCATGGGCCTAAGAAAAGATATTTGGCGCATGAAAGAGGCGGAGTCATAATAGATATTCCATTACTACTCATAAATGCCTCTTCACCCAAATGCATAGGTGCCTTTTATTCACCTTCAGCACCCTTTACAGGCCTGGCATAAGTCTAGGCTAGAGTGCTGATAACACTGGGAGTAATTTTGATAATTTTGACACTTAAAATGTTTGTGCACTTGCAGAAAATTAGGAAAGCTAATTCTAACTTACGAAACATTTTCCCCAGACACAGAATGGGAGAAGCCTTAGCAAATCAGGCCCTCTATGTTATTGCTTTTTCTCAGAACACCCTAAAATAGCAATTTAACAAGTAGTACCTATTTTTAAATACTACCTAAACTTTTCCACGGAAGGATTGCTTTTCAAGGGCCAGTGCTGATCCTCTCATGGGACTTTTTGTTCTCTACAATTCTAAGAATTGTATTTTTTGGCCTATTTCAACTCCTACATTATCCTTTATAATATTCAAACCATAAGCCTGATTTACTAAGGCTTTTCTCTCATTCTGTGTCTATGGGATCGTTGCTTAGTAAACGAGGCTCAATGTTTCTTATGCTTGTTCATGGCAAACATGAGAGGTGTATGGTATTGGTCTGAAATTTCCTCTCCTGGAAGTCTTTTTTTCTTCTTTCACCCCTCTTCTTGGGTACAAATATCACTGCCTCCTCTGCGCTCAATGCTGACAGCTAGCTCCATGTGCCTGGCATATGTGCACACAACTGTAATAACACATTCAAGAGTATACCTCCAGAAACCTGTTTGTCTCCCATTGAGCCCTACAGACTCTTCCTCCAGTGGAATGACAGGCAAAGAGCCGCCAAACATGTCAGTAGCAAGCCATTGCGGAGCAGATTGGATATTTTACCAGTTCATAGTCCTGTAGTAAGAGGCAGGCAACATCACAGGTGGTGAAACTGCCTCTGGGTAATGACAGACCTGGATGACCAGCCCATGCAGATCCACCGCTACACTCATTCTTGGATTTATAAACTCTTATCCCATATAAGAGGGCAAGGGACATTTTCACATCAAAAATCAATCTGGGATTTATCTAATACAAAGGAGTGACCTAGACCTTATCAATTAGATTAATCGTCCCTTTGCAGGTCATTGCCAAATTAACATTAAATATACCACAAAAATTTAAAGGACTGTGAATTAGACATCACTACTCCCATAGCAACCTAAATTAACTAAGAACTCAACAATATTAAGATGTGAACAGCAGCCCAGCAGCAAGATGTGGCTTTCCAGTCATTTGCACTGAGCGCCAGCCACGTGTATGATTATCTACCAGCTGGTGAGAGGTTGTATGTGTGCACCCAGTGCAATGAGCTCCTGGCACCCTGAGAACAAGTCAGATATCTAAAGGCTAGAATGTCAGACCTGGAGGAGATGAGGCAGGCAGCCCCTATGCTGCTATAGAGGAACAAGGTCACTTGGTTAGAGATCATCACCCTGGTGTATCAGGAAGTGATCCTATAACAAGGACCTTTTCTCCAGTTGATGTATTATCCTCTCACACTGAGGATGAGTCTCCATGGGCTAGTGCCTAGGAGGGAAAAGTAAGTTGGACATCATTGTTGGTGATTTGATTATTAAGAATGTCAATAACTTGATGGTTGGTGGACCCGAGGATCACTTGGCAACATGCCTATCTTGTGCAAAGGCGGTAGACCTCATACATCACTTAGATAGGATTTTAGACAATGCTGGGGAGGGGTTGGCTGTCAAGGTACATTTGGGCATCAACAACATAAGAAGATGTGAAGGGAAGTTCTAGAAGCCAAATTTAACCTCTTAGGTATAAAGTTGAAATCCAGAACCATCAGGGTAGCATTCTATGAAATGCTTCCTGTTCCATGTACAGGATCCCAGAGGAAGGCAGATCTCTGGAAACTCAATGTGTGCATGAGATGAAATTACAGGGAAGAGGGTTTTAGATTTGTTAGGAACTGAGCAACATTTTGGGGAAGATGGGCTCCACCTTACCAAGGTAGAATCAGGCTGCTGATGCTAATCCTCAAAAAGGAGCTAGAGCAGCTTTTAAATTAGAACAAGGGGAAAAGATGACAGTTGTTCAGCGGTGCATGTTTCAGAAGGAGATATATTCAAATAATACTAAAATAACAGAGGAGTTAGGGTTTCCAAATAGAGAGTTTCCAATAAAAGCAAAAGTAGTCCATGTGCCTATAAGTAAAGAACCATGTAAATTAAAAAAAATCCAAATTACCTTTATCAACTGATTAGATTGTTAATACAAACAAAAAACATACTCTGAAATGTTTGAATGCTAAATGCTAGAAGTCTAAAAAGTAAAATTGGAGAGTTAGAGTGTATAGCACTCAATGAAGAGACAGAATTGACATCTCAGGGACCTAGTAGAAAAAGGATAACCAATGGGTTATTGTGATACCAAGGTATAAACTATATTGCAATGATAGGGTGGGTCAACTTGGTGGTGGGGGGGGAGGGGAGCTAGAGGTACATTTAAAGATAGAGATGGCATAGGGTCCAACAGGATAAAGATACTGCAGGAGACATTAACATTAATGCACAGTACAACTTTTATGGGTGGTAATTTTTTGTGTGATAGGGAGGCACATAGCTGTGGTGGGGAGGGGGGACATTACTGTCCACTGGCCACAATGAAAAGCAGAGATTAGGGAAGCTAAGAAATTTGGCAGCACAGTAATAATGGGAGATTTCAATTACCCACATATTGGCAAATTAGACTGGGTAAATTAAATATTAGGACATGCTAGGGAGGTAATGTTTCTAAATGAAATAAATGACTATTTCATAGAGCAGTTGCTCAGGCAACTGTTGAGAGGAAGAGCCATTTTTTCCTATTTCTTAGTGTAATGCAGGATTTGGTGTGAGATATAATGGTGGTGGGGATGCTCAGCTTAGGTGATCGTAGTGCCTTCCAATTTGACTTAATGACTAGAGGGAGGACATTAAGTATATCTACAGCTTTAGCATTAAACTTTCAAAAAGTGGACTTTAATAAAATGAAGAAAATATTTAGAAACATCGTGAAAGGTATAGCTACAAAGGTGAGTTTACATCAGGTGTGGTCATTGTTTAAAAATACCTTCTTGGAAGCCCAGTCCAGATATATTCCATGCATTTTAAAAAAAAGTGAAAGGAAACCCAAATGACTGCTGTCATGGTTAAAAGGTGAGGGGAAAATGGCTATTTTAGCCAAAATAACTTCTTTCAAAAATTTGATAAAGAATCCATCTGAAGACAATAGGAAAAAGCATAAGCATTGGCAAATTAGATATAAAACACTGATAAAGCAAGCTAAAAGATAATTTGAAAAGAAGTTGACCGTAGAGGCAAAAACTCATAATAAAAACTTTTTAAAATATATGTAAAGCAGGAAGCTGTTAGAGAGTCAGTAAGACAGTTAGTTGATTGAGGGGTAAAAGAGGCACTTAGGAAAAGTAAGGCCATCATGGAAAGTCTAAATGAATTCTTTGCTTCAGTTTTTACTGAAAAGGATGTTAGGAAGATATCTATGCCAGAAACTGTATTCAGCGGTGATGATTCAGAATAACTGAAATAAATTTGGTGATGCTAGAAGATGTAATAAGGTAGATTGACAAACTGAAGAGTAGAAAATCACCCAGACCAGATGGTAAACATCTCAGAGTTCTGAAAGAACTAAAAAATGAAATTGCAGATCTATTACTAATAAAGTGTAACCTATCATTAAAATCATCCATTGTACCTGAAGATTGGAGGGTGGCCAATATAACCTCAATCTTTAAAAGGGATGACAGAAGTGATCCAGGAACTTTAGACTGGTGATTCTTACTTCAGTGCTGGGAAAAATCATGGAAACTATTCTGAAGGACAAATTACAGAATGAGTAAATGTAAATTGGTTATTTACGCTTTCAAAAAATACAAAGACTCCTTGAAGTTAGTAAGTAGTACATTCAAAACAAATCATAGAAAATTCTTTTTCATTCAACACAAAATTAAGCTCTGTAATTCATTACCAGAGGATGTGATTAAGGTAGTTATTGTAGATGGGTTTAAAAAGGTTTGGACAAGTTCCTGGAGGAGAAGTCCATAAACTGTTATTAACCAAGTAGACATTGATGGTAACTTTAAAACAAGTACACAGATTCCCATACACATGCGTATAGGCATGCAAGTGCATATACACTAGAATTTTCAATCATACATGCAGTTGCACATGTATGGTTTAAAATATGCCTACCACACACGTGTGCTCCTAATTTTAAGTGGTTACTCAAGAAAACATATTTTGCATATCTTCCTGTTATGACTGTCGCTGCCCAATGTCTCTACTCCGCCCACCTTACCTTTTTGCGACTCCTCTCACGGTTGATGGACATCTGGCTGCCGCGGCATCTGCCTGCCGTCCTCTCCGGCGTCACCGGTCCGTTGGGCACTGCATCCTGCCATGTTGTCCAGGTGCCATAGGGCGTGTGCGCCGCACGGCCCTGCTTCTTATTGTCTCTTTGGCACGAACCTCAGGGACGTCCCCCTGTGATGATGTCACGCCGCGCCGCGCAGCCCTGCTTCTTATTCTCTCTTTGGTGCCTGTGATGATGTCACGCATCCCGGATACAAAAGCCTACACTTTTTGCTAGCTAATCGAGTTAGCAAGGGATCTCCTTACGGATGGGATTCGCTCTCCGTACCGAGCTACTCTGCCTCTCCAACTTTTGGACTTTATCCTAACGGGGTACCCATTCCTCAGGGGCCTCTCTCATTTCTTGCAGGTCGCTATCAGGAACCGGTACTCGCTCCTCAAGGGCCCATGTTCCCTGACTCGCTGCCTGAACTTATCACTTCTGCTTGGAAGAAACTGCTGCTTACACCATCAGTGAGTTACCAACTTTATTTCCTCAGAGCTATTCCCTGGAACCAGGTACTCGCTCCTCGAGGGCCTGCCTCTATTCCAGCTTCTGTGTTCCTTCTGGGAGAAACCACTGTGTGAGTAACTTTACCAACGAGGCTCTATACCAGAACTCTGTGTATGCTCCACTGTACTCACTATCTTAGTTTTCTCCACCTCAGTACAGCTATAGAGGGAATCGTTGTTCCAGTATTCTGAGGAACCCTAGCCCAGCCGGGCTTCATCTCTACTCTATACTGCCACCTCTGGTGGCTTCTCAACTCTGTCTAATAAAAGATATAACTCTGTGTTGTGTGTCCCTGTGACCCCTCACAGGACTCCCCCCCCATGGGTGTGGTCAGCAGCCACAGTGTCCAAGGGTCCACCCAAAACCTTACAAACAGTAACAATTCCTTAGGACTTTGTCAGCTTTAATGTGTGCAGGTAGGCAGATTTTAAAACATGCTCGCCTGAAGGACATTCCAGATTTACCAATTAGTCCACCAGTTTATCCAGTTAGTCTCGAGGTCATCCAAACCCCTCTGGTTCTTCAGCCTGCATTGCTCCCAGTTGACCCAGATCCCTCACCCTGTTGTTTTAGGTCAAAACAGAGATTTATGCAGACTTACACCTCATCAAGAGCAGAAGTAAGCATGCACAGCTAACAGGCCGCCACGCACTTTGGTTGTCAGATTTAAAATACAGATTTCTGCATGTAAATTTTGGCTCCATTGCTGCAGAATGCCCCTGACATGCCCCAACTCTGACTCCTTTTTCTTTATTCACACCCATGCACATAATTTGCAGCTTTTAAAATATGAGTCACTCATGCTTGGCCCATATATTCACATATATAAGCTTTTTAACATAAACAACTCTTAAAATTCACCTCTTAGGGAATAGGTACTATGTATCACTGTGCAATAACAGCATGGGATCTATTTACTGTTTGGGATCTTGCCAGGTTCTTGTGACCTATTTTGACCAATGTTAGAAACATGATACTTAACTTTAACTCAGGATACCAGAGAGGTTCAGGAGCCTACAAGTATTATAATGCTTGATATTTGGAGGTTGGTGTTCAGATTGGATAGGACTTTAACTGCCTCGGTGTAACAATTAAATCAGATAACTTTGGATGTTGAACAAGGATTCAGGAGGAAGATCATCTACTTAATGCTATGGATACTTCCATAGTAAAATTGAATTCTCAAATAATCTGCTGTCAAGCAATCAAAACTGCACATGTTACCGATAGTTTGTTGATACAAGGTGAGATTGCGAGGATGGAAAATTCTATGAGAAGGAAGAACTGGCATTTTTTAAATTTTCTAGTGACCAGAATAATGTTGAATATGGAATTCTTTAAAAAACTATATAATAGATATTTTGCTTATTCCTTCACATAAATGTCCTGCTCTATCTAAGATTTATTATTTTCCTAGATGCAGAATGATTGTAGCTTCTGTGATGGGAATTGCTATCTACATTTCTTGAGTCTTCATTTGACGACATTTCCTCACGGATAACCTTTCTGGTTACATTTGTGTCTGAGCAGGACAGAGATCTGATTTTTCAGAAATTTTGTCAATAATAACCAGATTGGGGTGCTCCCTGATTCCATCCTGCCAAACTATGACAGGAAGATGACAACTATCACAGTATACACTGCTTTGCACACTTAGTGCACCTGGCAGTAAGGTATTCTCTGGGGCTGGGGCCCCAACATGACATCCCAGTCTTGAAGGACCTGATAGAGAGGTGCAGGAAATTAGTGGGGTGTGTAGCATGTAGGATGGGCAGCTTTTCCATGAGAAGCAGAAAGAAGTTGGTGTGCCTATAAGTGGATTATTTAAGATGCTGGCACCCTCTGGAATTCCACAACTTATTGGAACAACAGTTTCTGGAAGCAGAGATAGATGTAGATTGCCTCTGGGGCATCATAATTGTCTAGTGATGAGATGGACAGTGAAATGCTAAGAGAAATTAGGGCAGCTAACCAAATTGGTAATGAGTAATAATGGGAGATTTCAATTACCCCAATATTGACTGGGTAAAGGTAACATCAGGACATGCCAGAGAGATAAAGTTCCTGGATAGAATAAATGACAGTTTTATACTACAATTGGTTGAGGAACTGACGAGAGAGGGAGCGATTTTAGATCTAATTCTCAGTGGAGACCAGGATCTGGTGAAAGAGGTAGCAGTAGTGGGGCTGCTTGGCACTAGTGATCATAACATGATCAAATTGGAATTAATGACAGGAAGGAGGACAGTACGTAAATCCATGGCTTTAGCACTAAACTTTCAAAAGGGAAACTGACAAAATGAGGACAACAGTATAAAAAAAACTGAAGGGTGCAGCTAGAAAGGTAAAGAGTGTGCAACAAGCATGGCCATTGATTTAAAAAACCATCTTAGATGTACAGTCCAGATGTATTCCACAAATTAAGAAAGGTGGAAGAAAGGCCAAATGATTTCTGGCAATGGTTATATATATATTTCTTGATGGATCTTGTATTACATAGGAAGCTATTTTTTAGTTAAATGAGAGGGTTGTAGAGATGGGAGCTTCCTTTTTCCTCAAATACCCATGGAAATGCTTGGTAATGTATTAAAAAAATAGTTTTATTTTTCTGGATCCATTGCATCTTGAAACCTTTGTTAAAGACAAGGCTGAAGGTTAGGTGCTACTAGGTAGACTAGGTATTAGCTCTCTCTTTTGTTTAAGTGATTATTTAGATATGGCTGTTCTTTTTCCAATGCTATTGGCTAGATTGAAATTATTGAATTACATAACGAGCTTTATGTAATATTATATTTTCTTTGTATTTTGCCTTTTGTAATCAATATTCTTGATTTATTTACTTTTGTTAATGAGTGAATATAATGAAAAAGTAAATAAAAAAAAACCAAAGAAATAGGATACTGGGCTTGACAGACCCTTGGTCTGACCCAGTATGGCAATTCTTGTGTTCTTTTGTTATGCTCTTATTGGATTTAAACAGCTGCTGCATATCTTAGCCGCCAGTAACAAAGAGTCTTTCCAGACAACATTCAGTTGACAGGTGATTCCCATTCTGTATACTCAGTGCTGTGCTTACATATAGGTACAGATGGCCAAGGTGGAGAGGGGTAGCATCCATTTCACCAGTGATATCTGGTAAAATTTGACACATCACTCTCTTTTCTTGATAGCACACTGGCTGACTAAGGGAGCGACAGGCAAAATCTCTAGCAGGAGTGGGTCAGCACAATACAGGCGGGCTGTTCTGCACCCCCAAGTGAAAGATATCTGCCATACGTCCGTTAATATCTTAGGAGCAATATGAAAGATAACTGATAACTGGCAGCTATTCCAGAGAGATAGGACAGTTGTTCCTGGTTTGTTTGTTTATTTACATACAGTGGTGATAACATGAAAAAGGCAATAGAAAATGTGGGCTAAGATGGGATCTGTTGCTTTCCACACTTGCTGCAACTGGCTGATGGTAAAGGGCATCATGAGGGCCAATAATGAATATCACAGCTTAGTTCTTAAGGAACAGAAGATAGAAGAATTTAGCAGAGGGCAGGACTGCTGGTAGTCAGCTCTGCCAACCCCCCCCCCCCCACCCCCCCCGCCAAAAGTATTTGTGGTGAAGCTGGCCTGCACCCTAAGGGAAACAGCCAGAAACCACTAACCCTGCTGTTACTGAGTTCCTATATCCCTGGGAGATTTTTAATTAGAAAGAAGGAAAGAAAAAGAAGATTTGATTCCAGAGAGATTCCTGTACCCTGATGGCATAAACGAAGGGGCAGAGTAGTTACTAATAAAAGCAATTGAACAGGAACACATTAATTGGTTTTTCCTGTTCTAATTAGAGGGGAGTAGGATTTTGTTTTGTGTGTACATTAACTGCTGATCCCCTGAAATTAAAGACAGGGACTTCCTGATTAACATTTATTTTCTTTAGTTAGATAAAACAGTTTCACCAAGCTGCTGGGCACCCATAGCAGAAAGACTTTTGGCTTGTGGAAGATAACTTGGTGCCAGGGAGGTAGTCTTTGTTTTTGATTTGGAGCAGTTGAGTAGTAGGTACTCCTTCTGGAGGTGGACACCAATGGAGGACTGGATACCAGCCACCTCAGGACCCATCGCCTGGAGGAGACAGTTGCTGTGCTAGAGAGACCATTGCATCAGAGATGGCATCACAACTGATTGAGCTTAGATCCCAGATAAGTTGGGGATACACCTGCAAAAGGAAATCACACCTTAAGTCTGGCCAGACTAGCAAGCTAGCAGAATCTTATTGGGCTCAATAGGAAAGTAACACAAAGGGACAGACAACACTGAAAATGGACAGTAAAAGCAAAAAAACAAAACAGAAAATAGATACTTACCGTAAGAGATACTCTTGGTTTTAGAAGAGCCTGGAAAAAGAGAAAATGTATCCCCAAAGCTTTAATTTCTTATGATACAGATCTGAAGGTTAAACAAAGTAAAGTGAAGACCAACACACAAAAGTAATACTTATCTAATTTGAGTTTGAATCCAGCAGAAGATTCTTGGAAGCAATAGAAGTCTTAATATTGTTTTTGCACTGCTATTAGAAAAGAAAACTTTGGAAAGTATTTACACTTCTAATTATTTTTTTACTTGTCTATGCTTGACAAAAATATTTTTGGAAGTATTATTGCAAAGATACATGCTAAGGAACTTGAATACTTATATTGTTTACATCAAGATTGCTTCTAATCATTTATTTTAGGTAAAAATAAACTTGCCAGACTTGTTTATCAGAAATTGCTAATTTTCAAGGTACTTCAGGGTGGATACCCTAAATTTCTCCCTGCTTTTTATCCCTGCCCCTGGTAGACTTTTCTGAGTGGGTTCTGGACCTCATTCCTGTGCAGGAGACCCAGTAGGGAAGAGGTCATCGAACAGCGAACCCTGTGAGGGTCCATCTAGAGGCCTTGCAACACAGCAACTTTTAGCATCCCACCATCCTCAGCCACAGCAATGGGAGAAGGTCTCCGCCACAGAGGGCACTGTTTAGAAGATGATACATATCCTTATGACCTTCAAGTATGACATGGAGGATCTCAGTTCCATAAGACCTACTCTGGCAAGGTCATCTTCATAGTCAATAACCTGGAGGAGAAGTTAGAGGTTTTTCAGTAGGACCAGGGATTAGCTTCTAGAGTATAATATACTGGAAGGAGATGTTGGTAGCTAGGGTGTTCCAATGGAGTGCCAGCAGTAGAGGAACAGTGGGGATGCAGAACAACAAAGAATGGGTAACTCACACAGTACTCTCAACATGAGAAGCACTCCACCATGCCCACTGCAGATGTGCACCCCCCCAGCAAAGGAGACCCCAACACAAATTTCAGCCATATTCTATCTCATAGACATGTCCACAGATTCATTGGCATATTGGGCACACAGAACTGTGGTCTATCTAGATCATTTTCTTTTCTTCCCATCAACCAGCATGCCTAGTGAATGGGTATTCTGAATGGAAGGGGACGTCATGAGTCCACATCATTGATCACTGGCACCAGAGTTGGTAGAAAAGTTGTTTTTTTTTATTAAAATAAACCTCCCTTCATTTGTTTTTGTTGAATTACTTTACAAATGGCAGGATGATTGAGTGCATAGCTATAGTGAACCGATCCCACAGTATGTGCCCTCAATGCCTTGCTTTGTTGTTGTGAGTTGCCACTTTTGCTGCTGCTATCCAGCCCACTCCTTGTGTCCTGCCTTTCTCGTGGTTCAGCTCCTTGTTGTGCTGTTGTACAACTCTTTTGGCCCGGTCTCTTTCTCCTGCCATTCCTCTCCCTTACTGAGGTGGTTTGGCCCCAAAATAAAAATATTAAAGAAAAAGAAACAAAAAGAAAAAACATTTTCTCCTCTAACCTTCTCTGGATGTCATGGGATCCTGAAGCCTTTCTTCTGCTGCTGCCCGGCCTGCCTATTGCTGTTCTGACCAATCCTCATTCCCCACCTCTTTCCTGGTTTGATGGCTTGCTGTTTTGTTGTACAACTCTTGCAGCATGCCTGGTCCTTCCACCTTGTCTCTTGCTTGGTTAAATGCAGTATTTTGGCCCCAGAAATAACAAATTTATAAAAAAAAAATAATAATAATTGAAAAAACTTTATCCACCTATCCTGCTTATCTCCTTGTTGAATCACTTTGCTGTGTTGTTCTCCCTTTGCTACTGCCTAGCTTCCTCCTGGCCTTTTCATTGTGTTTGTGAGAACTCTTGCCACTAATGGTATCATTCCTCTGAGAGTGCCTTGGTGTAATCATGACACTGTTGGTGCTGCCTTGCTATTCTTTTGATGCCTCTGGCTGTTCATGCCTCTGTTGTTGGTACCGTTTACCCCCTCATGATGCTTTGAGGTTTTGATTCCACTGTGCTTGCTGCTTTTCCCTGCACTTGTTTATTTATTTATTTATTTATTTATGCATTTCCATTATATAACAACTGTAATTACGCCGAGGTCTCTTACGTATGTGGAGGAGGTTGTTTGGGGTGAGATGAGGTTGTTGACTGAGATGAGGTTGTTGACCGCCTGAGCATTGTCAGCCTGAGTGATAAACATAAGTTCAGTTTTTGAAGTATTGAGTACTAAGTTAAGGCTGGTGAGGAGGGTGTTTATGGATTGCAGACAACTATTCCAGAAATTGAGGGTATTGGAGATTGATTCTGTGACTGGTATCAGAATCTGGACGACATTGGCGTAGATGAAGTGCGTAACCTTTAGACTTGTGAGAAGTTGACATAGGGGGAGAAGATAAATGTTAAATAAGGTGGGGGAGAGAGAGGATCCTTGAGGGACTCCAAGTGTGGACTTGACCGGGTGAGAATCTTTATTGCTTATTCTAACCTTGAAGCTCCTATTGTCAAGGAATGACTTGAACCAGTCAAGGGCTGTTCCTGAAATACCTATGTTTGAGAGCCGATTGATGAGGATGGAGTGCTTCACCGTTTCAAATGCTGCAGATATATCGAGGAGTGCCAAAAGGTAGGGAGTCTTTTTTTCAAGGCCTGTGAGGACGCTGTCTGTCAGCGCGATTAGAAGGGATTCCGTGTTGAGAGATTTGCGGAATCCGAATTGGGCCGGTGTTAGAATCTTGTGTTCCTCTAGGTCAGGGGTGGGCAATTTCAGTCCTCGAGGGCCACAAACCTGTCGAGGTTTTAGGATATCCTAATGAATATGCATGACATAGATTTGCATACAACTGAGGCAGAGTACATGCAAATCTCTCTCATGCATATTCATTAGGGATATCCTGAAAACCAGACTGGTTTGTGGCCCTCGAGGACCGGAATTGCCCACCCCTGCTCTAGGTATTCTGAGAGTTGTTTGTTAACTATTTTCTCCATGAGTTTGGCGACAAACGGTAAGTTAGCGATGGGGCGAAAGTTGGCCAGGTCCACTGGGTTCAGGTTGGGTTTCTTGAGTAGTGGTTTGAGGGAGGCTAGTTTCAGCGAGTCCGGTACTAAACCTTGAGCTAGCGAGCAATTGATGATCTCTGCTAGTGGCTTAGTGATGGTGTTTGGGATGGTGAGCAGTAGTTTAGAAGGAATGGAGTCCATCGGATGCGTGGATGGTTTAATCTATTTGAGAATAGATTCAATTTCAAGCGAGGTGGTGGGTTTGAGGGATTCTAGGTTTACTTTCTGGCCAAAGGAGGGAGTGTAGTGTCATGAAGGTTCTGTATTTGAGGCTGCTAGTGGGGCTATTAGATTGTGGATTTTATTTTTGAAAAATTGTGCAAGTTCTGAGCACCTAGATTGGGCTTGATCGTCGGGGATGACTGAAGAAGTGGGTTTTGTGAGCTCTGAGACACAGAAATAATATAATTGGACACAGGATTAGAGGTCAGGGGTGCTCTGAAAGAACGCCTGAGGAAATTAAAAGGCTCCAGTGAGGGAAAAAATGAGTGATTCCATCACTTTTATAAAGAAATAAAAAATCATCAAATGAATAAAATAAAATAAAAACATGAAAGGAAGCACATGCAAGAAGGTCAGGGACCCCAGATACAGCTCTTTTTTAGCGTAAAAATGTTGCGTCGGAGGTGGACCCTTGGGCTGAGGTGGGGTTCGCGCAACCCGTAGGTAGGAATCTACGGGTCCCCACTGTCAGCAGGTGGAGTGGGCTGATAGGCAGAGGCTGCTGGAGCTTCACCTATACCAGCCCTCGTTCCCCGCAGGTTGAGCCTTTGGGTGCCGGGGCTGGCAGGACTTAGGTGGGCCTCAAGGTTGGTTAGCAAGAGTGGTTGGTTCAGTCCAGAGATAGCAGATGATAGGTGGCATAGTCCTACTCTGGACTGGGTAAGGTACTAGAACTCGGGCGCCAATGGAACTGAGGTTGGCTGAGGGCGCTCGAGCAAAGGTAGGCCAAAGCCTAATAAGTCAATGTCCAGGGCGTAGGCTAGGAGAGGCGTCAATGACAGGCTTGGATCAGGGCTGGCGGCAAAGCGGAGCTTGTGGCAAGCAATGCTGAGATCTGATCACGGAGACACCAAAAGCGAAAGGCAATCAAAGTAATGATCAAGGTCTATAGATAGGCTGTAGCGTAGTCAGGCTTAGCAGAAGTCTGGGTCTGGAGATAGGCAGTAGCGTGGTCAGGCGTAGCAGAGTTCTGGGTCTAGAAATAGGCAGAAGTGTGGTCAGGCGAAGCAAAGTCGATATCTGTGCAGTCAATCCAAAACATAGACAGGGCAGGAATGAGGAGAACAGGAACTAGGAACAACGAGGGTCAGGAACAAAGCATAGAGATGATTATCAGCAACGAGTACTCGAGTAGTGAGGAGACCTGTTGCAAAGGCAATGCTATGGAGTGAGGCCTGAGCTTAAATACATTGAAGAGTTTGACGTCATCATCCAGGGCTGCGGCCAGGTTCCCGCCACGGGCCCTTCAAAAGGATCAGTGAAGCACGCGGCGCAGGTAGTGGCGTCTCTCCGTGGACCACGCAGAGAGGTCTGACGAGCAATGACATCTTGATCTGAGATGCTGGGAACTGTGGCAGAGCCGGAGCACCAGGGGCGGCCCGAGGTCGGAGCTGGCAGCCTACCGCTGCTAGTGAGGAGGAACCAGAAGCTGGAGTCTGTATAGAAAGGTGAGAGGGCCATGCCACGGGTCTGCCGAGGACGGCACTCGTAACAAAAAATACAAAGTCAGTCAAATTTGGAACCAGCTAAGGTCATTGGACTTTTCAGAAAAAATGGAGCACAATAAGTGGCAAAATCAACTGGGCACACATTAATCATCTGTAAAATGGCGCTAAGTAACATTTTTAGAGGCAGAAGAAAATTTAAATTTAATTGTTGCCAGCTTAACAAATTGGTATAGAAAATACATTTTACATTTTTGAAGTTTCAACAATCAATCTTGTTGCCATCTGATTTTATTTAAACCCTACCAAGTAGGTTCCGGACCCCTTTTCCTGAATAGGAGACTTGATAGGAAAAATGGCATGTTTGACTGCACCTCTGTATAGACTCTCTAGTGGCCCAGCTCTTAAAACATCAGAAATCCCATTTCATACTCTTAGCCACTGACAGTGGGAAGGTCACTGTCCACAGAATGGGGAGGGGTGGGGTAGGGGTGTCATGTTAGACTTGCTCTACACTTGTGATTAGGTTGTAATGCCTGCTTCCCTTTGTTTCTTTCTTGATGCCTTACAATGTTTTTGACTTCACGCTTACTGTTTTGCCTTTTACTCAGTATCTTGGCGTCAGGACTGGATACACAGGATACAGGCTTCTGCTATGCTGAGCCATCCAACTGTACTGTTGATTAGAATCCTTCGGGTATAAACTGCTCTTAGCCTGAAAAAAATATGGGATTTTATAATCCTGCCGTACTGACTGGGTTCAGTTTTTTGGAATAAGGTTTTAGATATAACTTACTTGGTTAAATCAAGGCCATTCCAAGTATGTTTCAGGAAAGGCTGCAATTATCCTAATAATTGTTGCGGTCCCGGTCGCCAGGCTAGCGACCGGGTCCTTACCTCCATGCCGGTCCCTCCGCTCTTGCCACGCTCCCCCGAAACCTAGGCCTGCCTGGCCGCGTGGCAGCGGCGTCTCCCTCGTGGAGATGCCGCCGAGGCCCGACTCTGACTCCTCCCCCTGCCGGGGAACGCGCACACGTGAGGGGATGCTTCTTGTAGGTCCAGCACCCGTAAGTGCTGAACCGCCGCTTTCCTGACGTCAGACGCCGGCTGCCTATTTAAACCGGCTCCTGTCTCTCCTACCTTGCCTGCAATGAGGTCGCTCCTGTGAGTGCTTAGTTGCTTTTCCTGCTGTTTCCTGATTGTTCCTGCCGTGCCTTGGTTCCTGCTTGTTCCTGTTTGTTCCTGCTGTGCCTTGGTTCCTGCTTGTTCCTGATTGTTCCTGCCGTGCTCCGTTCCTGCCTGTCCCAGCCTGTCTCCAGTTCCGCCTGTTCCTGCCTCCGCTCCTGAGGTTCCGCTCCCACCTCTCCAGCACCCTGCCTTGTCTTCAGCCAGTCTCGACCACCGGACTTCTTCTCGATTCTCCTTGTCTTCAGCCAGCCTCGACCACTGGACTTCTTTTCGATTCTCCTTGTCTTCAGCCAGCCTCGACCATTGGACTTCTTCTCAACTCTCCTTGTCTTCAGCCAGCCCTGACCATCGGACTTCTTCCTGTTTCTCCGTCTCTTCAGCCAGCCTCGGCCACTGGATCTCCTAAGTCCCAGCGACCCAGACTCCTACGGGCTCCTCCTGGAGGGGGTCTCGGGTTTCCAGGGCGAAGACTTCCTCATCCGCTCCAGCTGTGTACTGCCTCCCGGCTTCCTTACCAATGACTGGAGTCCATTCTCCAGTCAGCCGGCCCAAGGGTTCACTGGACAATAATTCTGATATTCTGATAATCTGATAATCTGATATTCTGATAATCAGAATTATTGGGGCAAGTTATCTAGGTAAATCTGGTCATGTCACTAGGCAGTCAGAATTATATGGATAAACTTATCTGGATAACTTTGAATTAGCTGGCTATATTCCATGATAGGATTGCATCACTGAATATAAGTTTTAGTTAGCCAGATGAGTTTATCTGTATAATTTTCCCAGCTGGCCCGTGGCTGAATATTGACCTCAGGCGGGGTAATTTTATAACAGCCCATACAGAGCTAAAGTCTGCGGGTGCTTTGCGCATGCAAACTTTATCCCAAATAGATTTTCAAAACACCTTTTCTAAGCATTAAACAGAGTTTTATGCATGTACGTTTTTTGGAAAGCAAGTCCTTGATGTTTATTTAAACATAAAATAAATCAAAGCCCAAATTACCTCCCCATCCCTCTGAAATGAAATAATTTTTTTTCTTGCTCATCCTTATTAAATGTGGGTTCAATATTTTGGCTTCCAAAGGATTCCTGCTTACAGTAACTGGCTTCTATACAATGTTGTGATCAAGTTGCTTTCTAGATGTACTTCAGCACCATCTGTTCTATGTAATAGCCCACATAATTTAGATGCACATAAGAGTACACATTACACTGTCCACTGTACTTTCCATTTTGAAAATTATCCCACCACAGCCCTCACATACAATTACCCCTGCTAAACTGTGTACAGAAATCTTTTGGGGAAATTTAACATTTGCATAATATTTAAAATGCAAATGTATACGCATAAATGCCATCCCTTCCATAAGCCCGGTCCTGGGAACCTCTCCGCTCAAGTCTGGGCAAACGTACCCATGAACATGACACATGCGTGTACGTTTATCCGCATATCAGGTGGGTAATTTTGTAAAAGTTCACTTCTGTGCAGAAAACACTGTTTTGCCCACAGAAATCCTTTTGAAAGTTACCCTCCTTACGAGCTGCTGGCAGTGCCTTGCCCAGGAGAGTCCTCATGAGTGAGGTGTGCCCTTCCCAGGATTTGTTGGCTATAGCTGCTGTCTGTCTCTGATGGCTTCCCTGCAGTTTTCTCTTGATTTGCTGTCTGTGGATAATGACTTCCCTGTGGTTGCACAGCAGAACTGCTGACTGAATCAAATTTCTTTCTTTTAGAGTGATGGCCTATAATGCAGCTGCCTTCACTGTGCTTTGCTGATGAGAAAGCTGACTTTGTAGGATGCTGTGACCTGGCAAAAGAATAAGAACTGAAGATTTTTTCTACCCTTGGCTTTCTATGCACTGGATTACATGCTGCTAGACTGAGGGGTCTAGAGAGCTTATACACTGGCTCCACATTCTGAAATGCCATGCCTCTTCCAGTCAAAGTGCCTTCTGGCTGAATGTTTCTTCTCTGCCCCGCGCGCCACATTTACAAAGACTAGCCATAAATTGTGCTTGTGAGTGCAAAAGAAATACTCTGGAGTCACTGAGCAAGTGTCCAAAATTAAAGTCTTTACTGTTTAACACTGGTTTTTAATGGCATAAAACTGAAACTGCATCATCATAGAATTCTCTTCTCAATTATTTACAGACTCTTCCCTCTAATTGTGCAGGGTTCACTTATATCAGAGCCAGGGAAACATCCGTTCTCTTGGATTAAGAAAAATGGAGCTCCCAGATGGGCAGGCTCTTTTAGGATGTTCAAAACCCTTTCCAAAACTGATAAAACCAGTAAAAGTCTATGGCACAAAGAGTAAATCTTCTCTTTCTTTCCCCAGGGTGGTGAAACACTGGATGGGTGTCCCCAATGATGCTTGCTTTCCTTTATTTACGGTTAACAGATCTTCAGGATCTCTATGGTTCCTAAACACTCTCTTTCTTCTTCCTGGATCCCTGATGGGAAGAATCCCCTTGAAACAAGCAGCTCTCTGGCTTTGGACAGGAAGGAAGGTGTTACGAATCTGGATAGGATTGAGGACCCTTAGCCCAAGGCGGAGTTAGCGCATCCTGAGAGGGCGAACCCCCGCAGGTCTCCACCGTCGGGAGGCAAGACCGGAGAGACGCAGGGGTCAGCTGGAGCTTCACCACTACCAACCCACATTCCCCGTGGGTTGAGCCCTTGGGTGCTGGGGATGGCTGGACTTAGGAAGGCCCCTGGAATGATGGGAGGCGAGAAGTTGAGCATCAGGAGGTAAAGTGGAATCTGGACTGGAGCTGAAGGAGAAAAGCGGAGAACAGAGGCAACGGAAAGAGGGCCGAAAAATTTGATCCGAGGTCAGGGCTTCTAGAGGGAGACAAGACGAGAGCCGGTCCGAGGTTAGGAAGCCAGAAGGAGACAAACGAGGGCCAGTCAGAGGTCAGGAAGCCAGAAGGAAACAAACGAGGGCCGGTCCGAGGTCAGGAAGCCAGAAGGTCCATCTGAAGGGAGAAGACCGGGAAGAGTAACAGGCAGGCAGGATCCGGAGCAGGAAGGCTGGAACAGGATCGGGCAGCAGGAACAGGAACAAGGCATGCTGGAACAGAAACAAGATACACTGGATCAGGAGACCTGAAGCAGGAACGCTGGGAGAAAGAAACCTGAGGCCAAGTCACCTGCTGATGGTCTTGGGCAGGTTTAAATTCCTGCTGAGCTCTGACATTATCTGGAGGGGCCGACGGCAATTTCCCGCTGCGGGCCCTTTAAGACCTCCTACGAGGAAGCCAGGGAGGGGCGGAGTCGACGGTGTCCTGCGGCAGGGAGGCCCGGGACGGACCCAGCATTGTGGAAGACCTGCCACCCACATCGGAGGAGCCCGGGAGGTGCGGGTCGTGCTGGAAGAGAGCCGGCATGTTTGGCCACTGGTAGGGACGGCTGGGACGGACCACGGCCGTGACTGGTGAGCCTAACAGAAGGGCAGCCAAACTTCCTCCTGGATCTTCTAATAAAATAGTGTCTTTTCCGCAAAACTGATATTAACACTGGAGTTTTTCCTTGCAGCGAGTCAGCTCCACTTCAGGGGCAGGTCATCTCTATCCCTGGGTGTCCCAAACACAGGGTTCCTCAATCCCTATGTCCAAGAAGGCCCAGATATCTCCCAAGGCCCCTATCACAAAAAATCTCAAATGCCTGAAAACAACCTAGAGTAATATCCCAACCCACTAATGAGGGGTCTGGAAGGGAAACCTTCCAGACCCTGGTCAATGTCCCCAGGCTGGGTTGGCCTGCTTCTACTGACTGAGCCTGAAAAAAATATCAAAGACAAAAGCTCCTCCACATTTTTGAACTCTTTGCAAACCAAAAGGGACTTCCTCCTGAGCTCTCTGTGAGGAGCTGCTAAGTAGTCTCACAGGGGATGACCATTCCAGACCCTTATTCCTCCCCCTCATACTAACCGGTACTCTTACTGACTAAATGAAAAGGTTCACCCAGGTCTTACTGGTGATATGACTGTAGAATCTGTTATATTCTTATGTAGGGGTAATTGAGGATTTCCCCAGGCTGAGATATCCCTTCTCTTTTCGGTGACATATAAATATGGCCCCTTCTTTTAAGCATTACTTGACATTATAGGGGAGGAGGAATAGCCTAGTGGTTAGAGCAGTGGGCTACGAACCAGGAAACCAGGGTTTGAGTCCAGCTGTCGCTCCTTGTGACCTTGGGCAAGTCACTTTACCCTCCATTGCCTCAGGTACAAAAACATTGTAAGCCCTCTGGGGATAGGGAAATACCTACAGTACCTGTATGTAAACCAGTGTGATATCTCAATTGAGATCAAATGTCAGTATATAAAAATAAATAAATAAACTGCTTAGTTCATACTTTGTCAGTATAGGCAGTATATAAGAAATTTGTAAATAAAATAAATAAATCTAAGAGTGCTTTAAGAACCAAAGTGTGATGTGCACGTGTGCCTAAGGGAGGACCCAAGGGAGGCCAAAGCAGGATGGTGTGTGAGCAATGTTCTAGGTGGAGGATGCTGCTCTTGGTCATATCTGCTACCAGCGGCGGCATCTCTGCCACATGAGGAGACTGGTGGGATTCAAGTTGTATTGGAGGTGAGTGAGGGAGATTACAGAGAATTCTGCGACTGGCAAACATAACAATATCAACCCTCCAAAGCCTCCTCCCCAGACTTCTGGGCTTAGGCTTTTTGAAAACTGACTGTGGAAGTCCCATAAAAACTGAGGGGCTTGGAGGTTTGAAGAAGTTTCCCAGGAGTTCTCTTCAAGCCCCAAATTCTTTCATGCGATGTGGTACTGGATTTGGTTTCTGACCTTTCGAGAATCCAAGATCTTCTCAACTTTGTACTGGATGTCTTCCTCTGCCAAGACTTTAGTGAGCTTGAAGGATGGTCTGGATGGCCAAGATAAGATTTCTGGTTTCAGCAGGGATACATGGAACATGTCATGAATCTGAAAAGACGTGGATAACTTGAATTTGTAGGTTAGTGGCACCACCTGCCCCACAGTAGGAAATGGGTCCAAATCTTGGGCAAACCTCAACAAAGGCATTTTAAGGCATACGTTTTTTTGTACTAAGTCAAACCAGGTTTCCAGGCTGGAATGAGAGTGCCAGGTGACGTCTCTTGTCTGCCTGCCTCTTAGAACATTCTGCCACTTATTCCAAGGGATGGTTTATTTTCTGCCAAAGGTCTTAGAGTTTGCATCCCACTAGATTGGCTAAAGGGCGGATGACAGAAATCGGGACAGGCTTGAGTGTATGAGGGTGATGGCCAAATACTACATAAAAGGGTGAGGACCCAGTCGAGCTGCTCACATGATTATTGTGGAAGAACTCCACATACAGGTGTAGGGATGCCCAGTTGTCCTGGTTTATATAAGCTCTTAAGAAAGCCTTGAAAGTCTGATTAGTGTGCTCATTTTGCCCATTGCTCTTAGGATGATAGGCCAATGTAAAATCCAAGGTAATCCCAAACTTCTTGCAAAGGCTTTTCCAGAAGTGGGCCATAAAGTGTACCCCACAATCTGAAAGGATGTGGAGAGGGAGCCCATGCAGAAAGAAAATGTGCTGGATGAAGAGGTTCACTAATTTGGGCGCTGAAGGGAGGTCAGGGAGAGGCATGAAATGGGCCATCTTAGGAAATCAATCCACCACTACCCTTATAATGACGTTGCTATTTGAGAGGGGAAGGTCAGTGATGAAATTAGTAGGGATGTGAATCGTTTTTTGACGATTTAAAATATCGTCCGATATATTTTAAATCGTCAAAAATCGTTAGGGCCATGATACAATACCAATTCCCCCGATTTATCATTAAAAAATCGTAAATCGGGGGAAGGGGGAGGGCAGGAAAACCGGCACACTAAAACCCCCTAAAACCCACCCCTGACCCTTTAAATTAAATCCCCCACCCCCAAATGCTTTAAATAACCTGGGGATCCAGCGGTGGTCCAGAACGGCGGCGGTCCGGAACGGCCCCCTCAATTGAATCCTGTTGTCTTCAGCCGGCGCCATTTTGCAAAATGGCCGCCGCAAAATGGCGGCGGCCATAGACAAAAACGATTCGACGCAGGAGGTCGTTCCGGACCCCCGCTGGACTTTTGGCAAGTCTTGTGGGGGTCAGGAGGCCCCCCCCAAGCTGGCCAAAAGTTCCTGGGAGTCCAGCGGGGTTCAGGAAGCGATTTCTTGCCGCAAATCGTTTTCCGTACGGAAAATGGCGCCGGCAGGAGATCGACTGCAGGAGGTCGTTCAGCGGCGGTCCGGAACCCCCGCTGAACGACCTCCTGCAGTCGATCTCCTGCCGGCGCCATTTTCCGTACGGAAAACGATTCGCGGCAAGAAATCGCTTCCTGAACCCCGCTGGACTCCCAGGAACTTTTGGCCAGCTTGGGGGGGGCCTCCTGACCCCCACAAGACTTGCCAAAAGTCCAGCGGGGGTCCGGAACGACCTCCTGCGTCGAATCGTTTTTGTCTATGGCCGCCGCCATTTTGCGGCGGCCATTTTGCAAAATGGCGCCGGCTGAAGACAACAGGATTCAATTGAGGGGGCCGTTCCGGACCGCCGCCGTTCTGGACCACCGCTGGATCCCCAGGTTATTTAAAGCATTTGGGGGAGGGTGGGGGATTTAATTTAAAGGGTCGGGGTGGGTTTTAGGGGGTTTTAGTGTGTCGGCTCACGATTTTAACGATTTTTACGATAGTTTACACACCCAAACGGCAACAATACGATTCCCTCCCCCTCCCAGCCGAAATCGATCGTTAAGACGATCGAGGACACGATTCACATCTCTAGAAATTAATGGCCAAGTGGGTCCAGGGTTCCTTGAGGGCTGGCAGCAGCTGTATCATCTCTCAAGGTCGAGTTCGAGGACTCTTTTTCATGCATGGAGGGCAGGACTCTACATAACACTTCACATCAGTTTTCATCTGAGGCCATCAATAACGCCAGAAAATTAACTTCAGGTTTGGGTGATGCTGGGATGCCCCACCAAACAGGAGTCATGGGCCCACTGAAACATGTTTTTGTTGTAGTCATTAAGGAATGACAGTCTTCTCTGAAGGAATTGTCAGCACGGCAGCAAGAATGTTCTTTGCTGGGTTGATAGTGGGCCAGGTTTTAATACCTACGCATGGGCGTACATTTGGGCGTGCAACCTGGAGCACACATATGTATGCCTGATTTTATAACATTCACGCACAGCCGCACGCATGTTATAAAATCCTGGGTCGGCGTGCACAAGGGGGTGCACAATAGTACACCTTGCGTGCGCCGAGCCCTTGGGGAGCCCTGCTGGCTTTCCCTGTTCCCTCCAAGGCCACTCTGAAATCAGAGTGGCCTCGGAGGGAACTTTCCTTCCACCACCCCCACCTTCCCCTCCCTTCCCCTACCTAACCCACCCCCCAGCCCTACCTAAACCCCCCTTACCTTTATTTTATAAGTTGTGCCTGCCTCTGGGCAGGTGTAGGTTGAGCGCACCAGCCGACGGCCGGCCCACGATCTCAGGCACAGCGCCAAATGGCCGCTGTGCCTGGAGGTTCTGGCCCCGCCCCGCCCCTTTTTTCAAGCCCTGGGACTTACACGCGTCCCAGGGCTTTATGCGCGCCACCGGCCCTTTTGAAAATAGGCCCAGTGCACATTGGGCTTTGAAAATCTGCCCCTATATGTTGTAAGGGCACCAGGGAGCCTTCATTATAAAAAGAGTGTGAGAGGGCATCGGCCCTTTAGTTCTTCACTGCAAGGTGATACCCTACCACAAAAGAGTAGAGAAGGTACTGCAAAATCTCTTTCACTACAATCTGAAAGACCATGGGGTATTGCACAACCCAAAGGGCATTACCAGATATTCATAGTGTCCACCCCTAGTATTAAAAGTGGTCTTCCATTCATCACCCTCATGGATCCAAATCAGTTTGTATGCTCCCCGCAGGTCAAGCTTGGTAAATATCTGCATCCCCCTGAGATGATCAAAGAGATCAGTGATCTGTGGAATGGGGGAAACAGTTTGTCTTGGTACTAGCATAATCTTCATTGTTTCATTCATTGTGACTTCCACAGTAGCAGAAAGATTTTTTTAAGTACTTTCAAGTTCAAAAACTCCTAAACCATGAAAAAAGGTTCTTAAAACACAATGAAAGGGATCACTGTCCAACTGAAAATCAAATAAGGACCTACGTCTCCACCTAGAAGTGAACCTGTTCTGGTGATGCTTATCCAGGGAAAATAATGGGACAATCTATTCAAAGGAAAACTGAGCAGTAGTGTTAATAGAAATAGTCTTTACTGCTCCCCATGGTGCAAAAGAACCACAGTCCTTGAATTGTTATAAACAGATAATCTGCGGTTTTCTCTTACCTCAGAGGTGGCAAGTACATTTTTGAAATGTTTCCTCCAGTGACAACAGGAAGGCCTAACACCGATCAGCCCTGTGCTTCGATGTAAGCTTTGGCAAACAGGAACATGGGGGAAGGGGTGTACTTATCATGAGTGTAATTACCAGTACATCTGAGGTTGTGCCCATATCCATTAAACCCATGGTAGTTGATGCAAAGGCATAAGGAACCATCCCTTTTCCCAAAGGAAAAAAAGCTGGCCCTGGCAGGTGATGAAGAAGGGTGAATGAGCCCTCTGTCCAGGTTTTCTTTGATATATTTGGACATAGCCTCGGTTTCTGGCACAGAGACTGAGTAGAACCTATCCCTGGGCAGTACTTTTCCTGGAATTAAGTCTATGGGACAGTCATAGGAGCGTTGTGGTGGCAGGACCTCTGCCTGCTGTATGCTAAAGACATCTGCATACCTTGCATATTGGGGAGGTTTAAGTCCCAAGAGCACACAAACTTATCTATTCTTCAGAGATGCTGCAGCTAGTGCTTCTCCCATACTTTACTTTCTGTCTCAAGGGTGGAATCTATCTATGAGGGGAGTGGGGGAAGCTAAAGCTTAGGGCCCAGGCAGTGGTGTGTTCCTCTCTATGTATGCTGATTAGGGATGTGAATCGTTTTTGAACGATTAAAATTATCGTCAGATAATTTTAAAATCGTCCTAAATCGTTAGAGTGCACGATACAATACAAATGCCCCCGATTTATCGTCAGGGGCATTTGTATTGTATCGTTAAATAGGGCACGGGAATTATTTGGGGGAGGGCGGGAAAACCGGCACACCAAAACAACCCCTAAACCCACCCCGACCCTTTAAAACCAATTCCTTACCCTCCCCCACCCTCCCGAACCCCCCCAAAATGTTAAGTTACCTGGTGGTCCAGTGGGGGGGGGGGTCCCGGCACGATCTCCCGCTCTCGGGCCATCGGTGCCATTTTGGCTGCCACTAATTAAAATGGCGCCAATGGCCCGATAAAAAAAAAAACCCACCCGACCCTTTAAATCGACCCCCCTTAGCCTCCCCCACCCTCCCGACCCGACCCATCACTAATTTGTTTTTAGGGAGGCCCGCGCCGCTAAAAAAAAAAAACCCACCCGACCCTTTAAATCGACCCCCCCAAAACCTTTTAAAGTTACCTGGTGGTCCAGGGGGGCCTCGGGGAGAGATCCAGGGGGGCCTCGGGGAGAGGAGAGATCCAGGGGGGCCTCGGGGAAAGATTTCCCGTTCCCAGGCATCAGCTGTTCTAAAAAAAAAAATAGCGCCAATGCCCCTTTGCCCTTACCATGTGACAGGGTATCCGTGCCATTGGCCGGCCCCTGTCACATGGTAGGAGCACTGATGCCTGGGAACGGAAAATCTTTCCCCGAGGCCCCCCTGGATCTCTCCTCTCCCCGAGGCCCCCCTGGATCTCTCCCCGAGGCCCCCCGAGGCCCCCCTGGACCACCAGGTAACTTTAAAAGGTTTTGCAGGGGTAGGGGGGGGGGGGTCGATTTAAAGAGTCGGGTGGTTTTTTTTTTTTTAGCGGTGCAGGCCTCCCTAAAAAACAATTAGCGATGTGAATTGGAATCGGAAACGATTCCAATTCACATATCTTAATGATCAGAGTGCCCCCCCCCCCCCCCCCCGCAGCCGAATCTGATCGTTAAGACGATCTGGCACACGATTCACATCTCTAAGATGCTGCATCCAAAGGGGTGAGATGCTGGTACAAACCAGGCAGGACAAGGCACTGGGTGATAAATTAAAAAAAAGATAAAGCGACTTTAACTTTTAAAGTCCATTTCAACCATGAAAAGATGAAACTACAGCTGACTGATGTACAGATGTGATTTTTCTCTCCTGGGTAGGGGTCCTTTATCTCAGTTATCTGGTAAAGCTTCCCATGTTGATTTTAATGTGCACAAAGCTCTTCCAGTGGGCCAAATGGGAATCCTATTGGAGGAGTCCCCTCAAACATGAAAAGTCCTACTTGAGTCCTGTTTATTCACAGTCACCCAGCCTGTCCTGGTTCCATAGGTGGAGATTCAGTTGGGAATCTCTAGAGGTCTTGGTCTTAAAGTCTCGGTATTGATGACTATCTTACAGGAAAAGTCTTTAGAATGTGGGAACTAGGCTATTCCAGCCCTGGATCCCCTTGGGGATGGATGGATCAAAAAATCTCCCAACAAAACAATATAAGAATACTCGCTTGATGCAAAAATCACTCTGACTGCTGCTTTACCATCACTGGTCTTGCCCCATTCAGGTAATGGATTAGGGGTCACAGGTCTTCAGCCAGGATGCTGGGCTTGATGGACCCTTGGTCTGATCCAGCATGGCAATTTCTTATGTTCTTATCTCCTTTGTGTCAACGGGAAGCCTTCTCCAAAGGGTGCAAGGTTTAAACAGTCATTTCCCACTGAAAAAACAGGATGCAAATTGGCCATCATAAATCTCATGCAGAAGGTACTAGAGATGTGAATCGGAACCGGAATCTGATCGGTTCCGGTCCCGATCCAAATCTTAAAATTTTTATCGCCCAGCCCGATTTGAGTTCTGATTATCGGCTGCGCCCGATCCGATAATCAAAACACCCTCCCAAACCCCCAAAAAAGGTTTTAAAATTACCTGGTGGTCCAGCGGGAGCGCGGGGAGCGATCTCCCACTCTCAGGCCATCGGCTGCTTTAATAAAAATGGTGCCGATGGTCCTTTGCCCTTACCATGTGACAGGGCAAAGGTAGCGCAGGCGCCATTTTGAATGCTGGCAATACGGCCCGAGTGCAGGAGGTCGCTCCCGGACCCCCGCTGGACTTTTGGCAAGTCTTGTGGGGGTCAGGAGGCCCCCCCAAGCTGGCCAAAAGTCCCTGGGGGTCCAGCAGGGGTCCGGGAACGATCTCCTGCACTCGGGCCGTATTGCCAATATTCAAAATGGCGCCGGCGCTACCTTTGCCCTGTCACATGGTAAGGGCAAAGGGCCATCGGCGCCATTTTTATTAACGCAGCCGATGGCCCGAGAGCGGGAGATCGCGCCGGGACCCCCCCACTGGACCACTAGGTAATTTAAAACATTTGGGGGGGGGGGTTCGGGAGGGTGGGAGATTTGTTTTAAAGGGTCGGGTGGGTTTAGGGGTTGTTTTGGTATGCCGGTTTTCCCGCCCTCCCCCCTCCCCTGATTTATGATTTTTCACGATAAATCGGGGGAATTTCTATTGTATCGCGACTCTAACGATTTTTGACGATTTAAAAAATATCTGACGATTTTTTTAAATTGTCAAAAAACGATTCACATCCCTAGAAGGTACTGTCACTGATCTTGCCCCCTAGGGAGTATAGCAGAGCTCACAGATCTTCAGCCCTTTGGATGAGAGTCCCAGAGGGAAACCGGCACAAAAATCTATCTTACTGAAACTATTAGGAGAGGGATCCCCCGGCAGGGACTGCATGATGAGAGACTTCTTCAAAATTAAGGAACATGATGAGACTGGGAAGCCTCACAAGGGAGTAGAACAAATGGATCCTCACTGCTCTGAGGCTAACTGAACTGGCCACACCTAATACTGAACTAGCTGTACTAAATAGGCTGAGGCAACCAATCTCAGCCCTTCAGGTTGGGACTGGCTTGATGAGATTGAGCTGGTTGAGTGGTCATCCAAGGATCTCACTCTCCCTCAGCCTAGCTGGGGAGCGGGAGCTGCGGTAAGTTGTCCCAGTGGAGTTTTAACTGGAGTTGATGGCTGCACGGCCTCCGGCACCACTGATTTTACTGTCCATTGGCCTTGCCTAATGACTGATGTCAGCATAGCCAATTCGAGAATCAATTGGCCCCGGGCCTCCACTTGCTTAGCTCAGGATAGCTTTTTGGCATCATTGCAGGCCCCATCACATGTGAACTCTTCCATGATGGCCTCCACCATCACCTCCAAGCTGTCTGACCATAACCAGCTTCCAGCTTTCCTGCGCCAGTGGAAACCAATACTCTCGGAGAGGGGGTTTCTTGGCTGTTGTCGCTTTATCTTTTTCTGCACTGCCACTGCTTTCATCAGACCCCCACAGGGAAGATCTGGTCCTCTTGTCGGTGGATCAGCAGGCTTTGAAAAGCTCTGGATATTGAATGGTTAGCCTGCCACCCTATGGTAATTCCAGGGCCCACTCCTATGTCTTGGAATAGGGGGCCTTTGCAACAGTAGCAATGCATGAATATGTGTTCTGGGTGTCGCATAGCTCAGCAGTCGGTGCACTCGACTCCTAATGTCGCTCCCATTTTGGCAAACAACATGCCCAATCTGGTTCAATACTGGACATGGCATGTGGCATCTGTAAGGCCAAAATATTGTCTGGGCCCACACAACAGGATCACCCCCTCATTCACCTGGGAATGCAGGAGACGCACAAACTACACAATGCAGGAGACCCATTCATGAGGCAGGGAATGGCAGTGGGCCGGGTGATGTCATCTAAGGGCACCACGGGCCCTTTAAGAACCCAAGCACACCGTTTGTGTGCGCCTACAGGAGGACATGGGGAGGCTGAAGCAGGATGGCATGCAGGCGGCGTTCCAGGGTGAGTGTGCTGCTCTCTGGGGTGTCTGCTACCAATGATGTCCCTGCTGCATGAGGGGACTGGCGAGTTCCAGGTTGTCGCAGAGATGGGTGAGGCCGGTTACAGATGAGTCCCGTGACTGGTGAGCATAACAATGTTTATCTATGAAGGCCCGAGCCTCTGTGCCAGTAGCACACATACTTTCCCCTATGGGCTTGTGTGGGTTGTAAAAAGTAAGCTTGAGGATTTCCACTACTATAAACAATGCACATGCTTTTTACCCACACACAGGAAGAGCAATTTTTAGAAAGCCTATTTATTCAGATTAATGCATTTTGAAAATGTCTCTCTAAGAGGATACCCCTCAGTAGCTAAGCAGTTACTGGATAAGTCCCATGAATTCATAATTATCCTACCCCCTCCCCCATCTAAAAAAACATGTTCTTTAAAACATGGTACATACATTTCGTAGTAGGGAAGAGGGATTGGGTCAGGTGGAATTAGGGCATGGAAGGCAAAGTGTATGTGAGAATTTCATTTTCAAATCACCGTGTATGCTTCACTGCAGTACTTTGCATCATACCTGGGAATTCACAGGATTTCATCCTACGACTCAGGGAATTTGCATCAATTGCAGGGTCTCGGTGGAGACACTAGAAATCTGAGGGCCTCTCTGTATACAGCTCAGCTGCTCCCCTTCCTCAATAAACCTGCAGAGAACAAGAGAAGGGGGGGGGGGGAGGATGGGGAGCTTGGAGTAGATATTGCAAGCAGCATGTGGGAAGGAACTGGAGAGGGGCTGCAATATACACGAAACTCAGTCTGCAGCTGTGATTCCAGGACTTGGGAATCACTCAGCTAAGGACTGAGTCAGGATGCATAAATCCTGGAGCTGAGACTTATAGGGGGAGGGAGCAAAGAGAATGCAGGGATAAGGGAGAGATGAAGAGGAAGTATGCTGGGTCATCTTGGGAGGGGGGGGGTCAGGTGATAGTGATGGGTGGAAGAAAAAGAAAGTGGGGATTAGTAGGGTGGGGAGACAGTGGAAGAGAGAAAGCTGATACATATTCCTGCCCTTTCCCCTCCCCCTAACCTCTGCTAATCAACAGCAACCTCAGGGTGACCACAACGCAAAAGATCCCGGGTATGCTTTGCACCTGCTATAAAACAGCTCCTTGTAGAGATTGAAAAATTTCCCCTAGCATTATCAGTAAAATGCTGAGTACCCAGCTCTTTTCCTGTCTAATCCCCCACTCCTCTGGGGTGAATTCATGGTGACCCCCTCCCCCCGCTGCGTTGGCAGAGCAGGATTGGAACAGCAATGGGGTTTCAGATGGTATCAGAGGAGTCACAAATTGTAATAGAGGGGAAAGGATAGAAAAATAATTCTCTTTCTTACTGGGTCTCCCAGTATTAGGAATAGGGGTCTGAAACCCACCTAACTATTCTCCCAGGGGAAGGGGGAGAAGGCAGAACCCAAACAGAAAACAAACTTGAATGTAAGGAAATAAACATTTTACAGATTCTGAGTTATGACTCAGATTTATTATCATAAGTTTAAACAGTGACAAACAAGTAATGAAAATATTATAAATGTTCTGTAGCTTGTCCACAATTAATGCAACTTGGTTTCCTTTTAATTCCCAGTTAACAACTATTTTAAATGAAGAGAACCATAAAACAATCAGATAAGTAGGGTTTTAATATTAACTGCTATACTTTCCTTATCAAGAATTTAGTAATTAATGCTACTATGAAGAAAGTGAATCTTTGTGTCCCGATTCTGTCTTGCAGGTGCAGCAGGACAAAATCAACCCTCTAATTGCAGGTAAGTAGATAACAGGTGTTTTGTGTTGTTTCCTTTCCGTGTTGTTTGACTCTGTAAGTCTATTTAACCCTTTTTTTTTCTTTCTCGGTATCTTTCCAGTGAACTCTCCAGTCCCTGTGAATTTTGAGACTTTTGTACCGTGTGTCCTTTACTTATGTCTCTGGCACAATTACTTATGACAGCTGCGGCAGTGTTTCTGTAATCTCTTTCTTTGTGGTATTGGAAAAGTTTCAGTCTAACTAGAATTTGTGGCAAGTATACACTTAGCTGATTTTTTTTTTTAGGATGAATTCTCATACCCTCTGCCACTCACAGGGGGTGTGGCTTGTTGCAACGCCGCTCGTGGGCATGGCTTGAATGCCAGAGGGTCCCAGATGTCACTCCCCTATTGTGATCCTCTTGTTGTATTGGATACGTTGTCTCTGGAGCTGTCAAAAACCTATCTATACACTTTAAATAACAAAATAGCATGTTCCTCCATTGCACTACCCACATTTAACATCTGGAGTGTACTAGAAATCCTCCCTCACAGCCGAATTTTAAGAGGCCTGTGCACACAATTACCGGCGGTCACGCACGTGGCCAGGCCCTGCGCGCACCGTGCTCATGGCCTAAAGGGCTCGGCCACACGTGTAACCTCTGAAATGCGCAGAAGTGCTGGCGTAAAGAAAGGGATGGGCTGGGGGTGGGGTCTAGGTGGGGACGGGAGGGGAGAGGCAGGGGTTGGGCTGGGACAGCGCCATTAGCTGCTGTCTTAGGAAAGCACATGCCAGCAGCTAGCCTTCTTACTGAGGAGCAGTAAGTATAAAAAGAAAAAAATTGGTGATAGAAACAGGGGCGGATTGGCCTATCTGGGGATTGGGCATCCCCCGGTGGGCCGGTCGCACTAGTCATGTGGTCTGCCGAGCGCGGCCATGACAGAGCCGCGCTCGGCAGATCACATGGTATCTCCTGTGCTGGCCAGGGCGGCGAATCCATGGGCCAGTCTTCATCGATATCATTAGTGTAGGGATCGGGGAGGAGAGGGGAGGAGAGGGGAAGAGGGAAGAAGGATAGGGGTAAGTGTAGGGAAGTTCCCTCCCAGGTTGCTCCTTAATTGGAGTGAACTGGGAGGGAACTGGGGAAGGACCTGTTGCATCGGTATGCGTTTCTTTCTAATATTCCTCCCCGTTAAGCGCGTTAGAGGAAACCCGCCCGCACATGTGCATGGGAATTGTATTTTATAACGTGCGCACACTGACTTTTTAAAATCAACCCCTCAGTGTTTATTCATGGCGGCTAACTGGAACTGGGCTAGCTTATTGTGGAAAGCAAAAGATAATTAAATATCCTTATTCTAGCTAGCACAGAGGAATTAAATTCTGATGCTTTCTCATGTATGGTGAGGATTATTTTTAGACTTTCTTTCACTCATCTCTCCCACTATTGCCACAGTGCACTGAGTAAAAGGTTCAGATGCTTATCAATATGTAGTCACCACCAATGGCTGTATATTTATATACATAATCTGAGAAGTATTTTCATACTGGGGATGTTATAGGAATTAAAGCACTATTATCTGTACTTCCGTGTACTCTGACTACATTCTCACCCTAGTGCAGAGCAATGACTCACAGTGTCAAACTGTTTTCCACCTAAGATAAATAACAAAATGATTCCTCTAACTTTAGAAGCAGCTCTGCTGTTTGTTACCCTTTTCTTTTAACCTTCTCAGTGGGTTCTGTTCTAAGTTTTGCTATAACCAAGCTTACAGTTTCATATATGTAGTCTGTTTCTCACTGTAGCATACCATTACAGTAAAGCTAGACCTTCTCCTGTGACAGACTCTGGCTCTCCTAGATCAGTTCCATTGGTGAGAACTTACTTCTTTAGAAGATATGTGTATTCTCCTATATTATGAGAGCTGTAGCCCTCTTCTTGTTAGGAAACGCCAAGATAACTTATTATTATATATTTCTTCAAAGCAAGCCATAACAGTGGCATGCACAGCCATCTGTAGGCATAGTGATTGGAAAATCACTCACTTTATCCACATTACATTTGCCAAATTCCCAATCAACTCATATAATGCTATCAATGGCTGATGAAAATTCACCACGATATAGCCAGGTTAATTTAATATTAACAATTAATCTGCCTACCATAGACCTTACCTGGAATTTACCTTTTTTCTAAACAAATACACTAATACAGTCACATATACTTCAAACAACTGTACTGGAGATGTGTGCCTTCCTCTCTGTGCTCCACTGTTGTGTATTTCTGTGATTTCAGAGCAGTATCTGAAGAGACCTGGCAGGTGACTTATGCTCTCTCACGTACTCAAACCCAGGCTAACTGGAAGATCAGTGCTCCTGTGCTAACCTCAGCAAAAAGAAAATAGTTCTAACAAGCATTTAGGATCAGTTTTAATATACTTTTGACCTATGGACAACCTCCCATCTTTGTATGAAGTTCTAGGAAAGAAAATTTGGGAATTTTGAGACATAGTTTGAGACTGAGATGGAATCTGAATTTCTTTATCAGTGAAAAACTTATATGTATCAGTCACTAGCCCCTTCACATAATTTTCATTCCAACACTGTTGTGTTTTGTAAGGTTTGGGTGGACCCTTGGACACTGTGGCAGCTGACCACGCCCACGGGGAAGGTCCTCTGAGGGGCCAAAGGTCAGGCTCAGCTCTGGACACACAAACACAGATTATATCTTTATTTAGACAGTTTCTGAAGCCACCAGAGGTAGCGGTAGTGAGTAAAAGATGGAGCCCGGCTGGGCTAGTATTCCTCAGGGCGCTGGAACACCAGTTCCTCCGGTAGCAGTGCCTTAGTGAAAAGAACTGAGAGAATGAGTACAATAAGACATTCACAGAGTCCCCAGTATGGAGAAGCCCCGAGATAGGGAGAACTGGCCCTTGAGGAGCGAGTACCAGATCCCTGGGAGCAGAGACTCGTTGGCAAAGTACTCACGCATCAGTTCCACATAGGAGATGGCACTGGTGCTGGAACGGAGGCAGGCCCTCGAGGAGCGAGTACCAGATCCCTGGGAGCAGAGACTCATTGGAAAGCACTCACGCAGCAGTTCCACACAGGAGATGGCACTGGTGCTGGAACGGAGGCAGGCCCTCGAGGAGCGAGAACCTGGTTCCAGGGAAATAGCTCTGAGGAGTAGATGGTAGTATTACTCACAGATGGTGTCTGTGGCAAATTCTTCCAAGTAGAAGAGGAGTCAGAGAACATGGGCCCTCGAGGAGCGAATACTGGTTCCTGATAGCAACCTGAAAGAAGCAGAGAGGCCCCCGAGGAGCGGGTAACCCGTTAGCAGAAAAGAGTTGAATAGAAGTTGGAGGCAGAGTAGCTGGGTACGGAGAGCAAATCCCATCCGTAGGAAATCCCTTGCTAACTCAACGGCTAGCAATAAACAGTAGGCTTAAATATCCAGGCAGCGTGACGTCATCACAGGAGGACGCCCCTGAGGTTCGCGCCATAGAGGAAATAAGAATGAGGGCCGCGTGGCGTGAGCGCCCTAAGGTACCTGAGGAGCATGGCGGAAGGCAGCACCCAAGCCGGTCCGGAGACGCCGGAGAGTATAGCGAGCAGACGCCATGGCAGCCAGACATCCACAAGGAGCAGGAGGAGTCACAGAAAAAGAAAGGTAGGCAGAGTGAAACCGTTGGGCAGCAACGGTTGCAACAGTACCCCCCTTCAAAGGGCGGTGTCCTCTGAGGATACCAGGTTTTGGTTTCCAAGGATACAAGAGATGGAACTGATGGAGCATCTGTTTGTCAAGGATATTTGCCAGAGGCTCCCAAGAATTTTCTTCAGAGCTGAAACCTTCCCATGAAAGAAGGTATTCCCAAGTCTTGCCTTGTCTTCAGATATCAAGAATAGCTTCGACCTTGTATTCTAGGTCATCTTCTGCATTGATGGGAGATGGTTCCTGAGACTTGGAAGAGAACTCACTGAGAATGAGTGGTTTCAGAAATGAAACATGAAAAGCATTGTGGATGTTCAATCCAGGTGGAAGCTTCAGAATGTAAGTTATGTTGCCAAGATGTCAGAGGATTGGAAATGGTCCAACGTAGCGAGGAGCAAATTGAGTGGAGGGTAACTTCAGTCTAAGGTGCTTAGTGGAAAGCCAGACTTTGTCACCAGGTTGAAAGATAGGTGCTTTGGAATGGTGAGCATCATAACATCTTTTGGCTCGATCACTCGCTTTGAGTAACATTTCTTTCATCTGAGTCCATAATTTATGGAGATCATCAGTAGTGGATTGAGCTGCTGGGGACGTCACTGAGAGCTTCAGTGGAAGTGGTGGAGATGGTAAATGTCCATATACCACTTCAAAAGGTGTTGATCCAGTGGATGCTGCTGGATGAGAATTAATGGCGAATTCAGCCCATGGTAACAGTTCGGCCCAGTTATTCTGACGGCAACTCACATAGGCCCAAATGAACTGTTTCAGGGTCCTATGCATCTGTTCTGTTTGGCCATTTGATTGAGGATGATAGGCTGATGTATAGTCTAGAGCAGGGGTGGGCAATTCCAGTCCTCGAGGGCCACAAACCTGCCGAGGTTTTAGGATAGCCTAATGAATATGCATGACATAGATTTGCATACAACTGAGGCAGAGTGCATGCAAATCTCTCTCATGCATATTCATTAGGGATATCCTGAAAACCAGACTGGTTTGTGGCCCTCAAGGACCGGAACTGCCCACACCTGGTCTAAAGAGATGTCGAAAAGTTTGCACAAAGCCTTCCAGAATTTTGCCCTGAATTGTGATCCTCGATCCGATACTATGTGCTTCGGTAGGCTGTGAAGGTGAAGGATGTGGGTTATGAAGAGCTTTGCAAGCTCCAAGGCTGAAGGTAAGTCAGGCAGCACCACGAAATGGGCCATCTTGTTGAAACAGTCAACTGTGACCCAAATGGTATTCATACCTCCAGAGAGGGGAATATCAACTACAAAGTCAGTAGCAATATGCATCCAGGGCTGCTCCGGAGATGGAAGTGGTTGCAGCAATCCCCACGGTTGGCCAGAAGTAGGTTTGTGCTTGGCACAGTTGGCACAAGATGCTATGTAGGAGAATGTATCTTCCTTGATAGTTGGCCACCAATAATACTTCTGGAGCTTCAGCAGGGTACGGTGTTGACCAGGATGGCCAGTCAGCTTGGAATCGTGAGCCCAATAGAGCACTTTCTTCCTGAGATGTTTAGGCATGATGGTTTTACCAGCGGGCACAGAATGGGTAGCACCCAAGATGACTTTCTTCGGGTCGATTATATACTGAGGTTCTTCTGGAACATCTTCTGAGAGAAAGGAGCATGACAGGGTATCAGCTCTGGTATTCTTGTCTCCGGGGCAATATTTGAGCACAAAGTCAAAACTGTTAAAAAATAAGGATCATCTGGCTGTCTATGGTTAAGACGTTATGCATGGCGGAGATACTCTAGATTCTTATGATCCGTAAACACGGTAATTTGATGTTGAGCACCTTCGAGCCAAGCCCGCCATTCCTCGAATGCCAACTTAATAGCCAGGAGCTCTTTACCTCCGATCCCATAGTTCTTCTCTGCCAGAGAGAACTGTCGCGAGAAGAAAGAGCAGGGATGTAATGCTTTGGAGTCTCCGGTTTGGCTCAAGACAGCCCCCACACTGACGTCAGAGGCGTGGACCTCCACGATGAATGGCTTGTTGGGGTCTGGATGATGTAGGCATGGTTCAGTGGAAAAGGCAATCTTTAAATTCTCAAACACGGAAATGGCCTCTACAGACTATTTAGAAGCATTGGCCACTTCTGGATCATTGCAGTTAAGGGCACAGTTAAAGAAGAGTAATTCTTTATGAAGCTTGTATAATAATTGATGAACCCCAAAAATCATGTCCGGGCCTTCAGGCTGGTAGGTTGGGACCAATTTTTAATACTCTCTAGTTTTTGGGGCTCCATCTGGAAGCCATCTTTAGTCACAATGTAGCCAAGAAAAGGCACAAGAGTCCTTATGGAATTCGCACTTGGATAGCTTGACGTAAAGCCGATGTTCTAGTAGTCTTTGTAGTACTTGTTTGATGTCCTCTAGATGGATAGATAAGTCCTGAGAAAATATCAGGATATTATCTAGGTACACCACGATACTCTGGTACAACAGGTCCCACAAGATATCATTCATCATGTTCTGGAACACGGCGTGTGCGTTGCACAGACCGAAGGGCATTACTAAGTACTCGAAATGATCATCTCGAGTGTTGAAGGCTGTTTTCCATTCATCGTCACTGCGAATGCGGACTAAGTTGTACGCCCCCTTCAGGTCAAGTTTCGAGAATATTTTGGCAACTTGAAGCCGGTCGAACAGCTCTGAGATTAAAGGCAGGGGATATCGGTCTTTGATCGTGATCTCATTCAGACCTCGATAGTCGATACAAGGATGCAAGGTACCGTCCTTCTTCCTCACGAAGAAGAAACCTGCACCGGCTGGAGACTTTGATGATCTAAAGAATCCCATCTGTAACTTCTCCTCGATGTACTCGGACATAGCCTTGTAGTGGATAGACACGTCCTTTAGGAGGTTCAGTGTTAGGTTTCAGCCTTATGGCACAGTCGTAAGATCTGTGTGGAGGAAGGATGTCAGCAGCTTATTTGGAGAACACATCATTGAATGATGCGTATTGAAGCGGAAGTCCTGGCTTCACTGGAGTTGTAGGCATGCAGAGGAAAGGAGAACCCTCCTTAAGGCACTTGCCATGACAACCTGAGCTCCAGTGGGAGAGTTCCAAGGTGGCCCAGTCGATTTGAGGCTGATGCGACTGCAACCAGGGTAATCCCAGAACGATAGGGGGCATAGCATTCTCTAACACAAAGAAGGAAGTTGGCTCACTATGGAGGGCTCCGGTGCGAAGGGTTATCGGTTCGGTATGCCAGGTCACGTCACCCGGGAAAGGCTCTCCATGGATAGATGATAAGAGCAGTGGAACTTCCAAAGTGTCGAGGGGAATACTCAAATGTTCCACTAGGCGTCGAAGTATAAAGTTGCCTCCTGCCCCTGAATCCACCAGGGCAAGAGTTTGAACTTCGGATGGTTCACAGATCAAGGAGACTGGGAGAGAGAGCGGAGGAGAGGTCGTGGTAAGGTCTAAGAACAGTCCTCCCGCAGAACTTAGGCCCGTTCATTTCCCGGACGAATTGAGCATGTTGGGACATCGTGAACAGTCTGTCCACAGTACATACACAGGCCATGCCTCTTCCGAAGTCAGGTGACTGCGACCAAGTTGCATCAGTTCTTCTCTACTGGTGACAGGTATTGCTGGAAATATCTGGAGTGTAGGTTTAGCATGAACCTTCTTCTGAACCAGTCTAGTGGTAGGCTTGAGTTCTTTCACCTTATCACGGAGCCGATGGTCAATTCTAGCAGCCAAAGCCACTAGTTCATCCACCGAGTCAGGTGTCTCACGAGCGGCCAGCTCGTCTTTCAAGCGAGTATCCAGATCTCTGAAGAAGATGGTTTTCAGGCATTTGGAATCCCAGCATAGTTCCATAGCAAGAGTCTTATACTCTATTGCAAAATCAGCCAGTGGTCGGTTGCCTTTCTTCAGGTCTACCAGAGTAGAACCCGCAAAAGTCACTCGAGCAGGATCGTCAAAAAGGGACTTAAACAAATCCAAAAATCCGTCAATATCCGTCAGAATTGGATCCTTACTAGGGGTGTGAATCGTGTGATCGATCGTCTTAATGATCGATTTTGGCTGGGGGTGGAGGGAAATCTGATTGTCGTGTTTTTTTGTTTTTTTTTTAAATCGTTAAAAATCGTAAATCGGGGGAGGGCAGGAAAACCGGCACACCAAAAAAACCCTAAAACCCACCCCGAACCTTTAAAACAAATCCCCCACCCTCCCGAACCCCCCCAAAATGTTTTAAATTACCTGGGGTCCAGTGGGAGGGGGGGGGGTCCCGGCATGATCTCCCTCTCTCTGGCCACGACTGCGTTAAGAGAAATGGTGCCGGTGGCCCTTTGCCCTTATCATGTGACAGGGCAAAGGTAGCGCCGGCGCCATTTTGGTTCCTGGCTCCCGACGTCACGCATGCAGGAGATCGCCCCCGGACCCCCGCTGGACCCCCAGGGACTTTTGGCCAGCTTGGGGGGGCCTCCTGACCCCCACAAGACTTGCCAAAAGTCCAGCAGGGGTCTGGGAGCGACCTCCTGCACGTGGGTCGTATTGCCAATCTTCAAAATGGCACCGGCGCTACCTTTGCCCTCACTATGTCATACGTATATATACTGAAAGACCCCTACAAAGGCCTTCATTTCGCCCGACCATGGGCTTCCTCAGGGGGAGCTGGTAATCTTCCAACAGAAATCACACGAAAGCAGTCACTGCATAATTTCACCCAAGACAGGTGGATTCCGTTGTTGCTTCTCTATTGAGTGTTCTCAGGCGATTAGTAATTGGAACATGCATTGCACTTGTCCAGTAGCTAGACTGTCAAAGCTGTCAGAGACCTTCTTAGTTCTGGATATTACTTATGCCGAAATTAATATTGTGCTCTCTCTATATATATCTAGAGAGAGAGAGAGAGAAATAGGAGGCAAAAGACTAATTGCAGGTCTGAGATTCAGTTTGCATATCAAGACTACTACGGTCCTCCTCCACAGATTTCCTCTGGCTTCTTCCTGCCCAGGGCTCTTGACGCTACTGCTCTTCACTTTTATGGCTTGGGGGGAAAAAGGGAATTGGATTCAGAGAACAACCAACACAGGCCCCAACTTTTATGGTCTAGGCTACTGATACACAGACCTAAGGGAAAAAGCACAAAACTGCTTCTACGGCCTATTTCAAAAACAAAGCATGTAACACAGCATTATCTGAATTTTCAAGAAGGCTCCTCACCCAGTAAAAAATGTAGCTTTGTTAATATATAAGGTCTGAGGGTAACCTGCACAGAGCGGCAGTTACTACCCTTTACAGAAACATGGGGATAACCTGCATGGAGTGGCAGTTGCTACCATAGGAAACTTGCTGGGCAAGCTAGATGGATCATTAGAACATAAGAACATAAGAAAGAACATAAGAAAATGCCATACTGGGTCAGACAAAGGATCCATCAAGCCCAGCATCCTGTTTCCAACAGTGGCCAATCCAGGCCATAAGAACCTGGCAAGTACCCAAAAAGTAAGTCTATTCCATGTTACCATTGCTAATGGCAGTGGCTATTCTCTAAGTGAACTTAATAGCAGGTAATGGACTTCTCCTCCAAGAACTTATCCAATCCTTTGGTCTTTTCTTGCCATCAGTATTATGTTAATATGTTACTGGGCTAGGGCTTTCTACCAATTTGGTTGGTGCACTTTGCCCCTCATATGGAACCTTTGGGTATTCCTTGCCATTGTGGATGGCTGCTTTGCAACTTTCATGGTGCTTGGGGTCTTCATGCCACTGTTTGTGCTGCTTTGACCCTCTATCAGTGCCTCAGGGTTTTTTCCTCCCACCTTTTTTGCTTTTTTCCTACTTCATGATGACTTTGACTGTTCATACCCTCCATGGTACTGCATTGCACCTCTTTTAGTGCATTGGGGTTTTCATGCCACTGATGTTGGTGCCCTTTGCCTGTCATGAGGAATCTTGAGGTATTGTTGCAACAATGGATGGCTGCTTTGCATTTCTTATGATGCTCTGGGGCCTTCATGCCACTGTTTATACTGCCTTGGCCCTTTATCAGTGCCTTCGGATTCTTTTCTTCCACCTTTGATGCTGTTTTCCATCTCTTTTGGAACATTGGGTTGTTCATGCCAATGTTGTTGGTGCTCTTTGCCCCTGTTAGGGTATTCTTACCACTCTTGCTGCTGCTTTGCTTCTCTCATGATGCCTTGGATTATGACTGTCTCTGATTGGACTTCATTACCCTTTTATGATGCCTTTGGCTATTCATGACACTTTTGATGCCACTTTGACTCATTCTTGGTGTCTCGAAGTGGTCTTCCCCCTTCTGATGATGTCTACTCGTGTTTCCCTAGAATTCATTAGAAAATCCCAATTTTAGAGCCCAAAATAAGCTGCATTGCTTCCTCCACTGACTTAAGATGAAATGAATAAACAAATGGAATAAAGATACAATTTTTTTGTTTGAAACAAATCAAATGCATTTTGATGACCTATGAAATGAATGAATAAACCAAAAAGAAAGTTATGGTTGTGTTTTGTCATCACTGTTGCTGCTGCTGCTGTTGCCTAGTCTCTTCCTCCTGCCCTGTCTGCTTCTTGGTTGTGTAGGGATCCTGTTAGTCCTCTACTAGAGTTAGTTAGGATTTTACTATTTGGTGTAAGGAGAGACAGTTTAAGTATAAAGGGCCGGATTTTAAATGCCCTGTGCGCGGGCGCGCCTATTTTGCATAGGCCGCCGGCGCGCACAGAGCCCCGGGACGCGCATAAGTCCCGGGGCTTCATAAAAGGGGCGTGTCGGGGGCGTTCCGAAAGTGACGCGGCATTTCGGGGGTGTGACGCGGCGTTTCAGGGGCGGGCCCGGGGGCGTGGCGCTGGCCCGGGGGTGTTGTCGAGGCCTCCGGACCAGCCCCCGGGTCGGGTGATGGCGTGCCAGCAGCCCGCTGGCGCGTGCAGATTTACGTCTTCTTTTAGCAGGCGTAAATCGTGCAACAAAGGTAAGGGGGGTTTAGATAGGGCCGGGGGTGGGTTAGGTAGGGGAAGGGAGGGGAAGGTGGGGGGAGGGCGAAGGAAAGTTCCCTCCGAGGCCTCTCCGAAATCGGAGCGGCCTCAGAGGGAACATGCAGCATGCGCCGACCCTGGATTTTATAAGATACGCGCGGCTACGCGCGTATCTTATAAAATCCAGCGTACTTTTGTTCGCGCTCACGCAAAATTATAAAATCTACCCCAAAGAGTTTGCAGCTCCCCCAAGTGGAATTCTTGCAATGGAACTGTCCAATTGTTTATTCTGGGAGATCACCAATTTACCATTGTAGATCCTTTTTGCTTTGAAGGAGTCAGCATGTCTGGTACTGAGCTCTGGCTTAACCTTCATGGAGTTGTTTATCTTGGATGAGAGTTTCTTTCCATCCTCTCATTCTGTTCTTTATTCTTTGCTTAAGCATTTGAGTTTGGAATGCCAAATTAGTTTGGACTCAGTTAAACATCATTTAATTTTGATCTTCAATCCAATGGGAGAAGTTCCCTTCCAAAAAGAGGAATCTGAGATCTCCAAGATCCAAGGAGAGGATGACTTCCAGCCATCCTAAGGAGAGGAAGAAGGAGAAAGGGGAAAGAAGGATAGGAGATGTGTACTTCAATGGCCCATGAATATCTGTTGAATTTTGGAAGATGAGGAGTGAAAGGTATCACCTTTAATTCTACAAGAGGAGGAAGGAGATAAAAGACTACAACCTTCAAAGTACACCTTTGAAACTTCAAATTCCCATGGGAGGGAAGCAACAAAGCTTTGCCCAGAACCCTATGAGAGGGAAGAAATCAAATAACTAAAAGTAATATCTGAATTTAAGAAAGACTGTAAGAAGTCACAAACTTATTAAAAGTATTTGCACCATCTTGAGAATGAAGTACAGAGCTGTAAAGACTTTAAATCATCATTTGCACCTTATCAGTAAAAAGAGAAATGTTGGAAACCAACAAATACCTTATCATGCATGTTAATGAGTAGAGCCTTCATAATTCTCTAGGCTGTGCTTATCAATGCTGTGTGCAAAAGACCAAACAAGTGGCAAACATTAAGAGCAATGTAAGGGTCATGAAAGGAAACTTTCCCCCTACACAGGAAATCCTAGATATATATACATCTTGTGATGTAGTGACGCTGTCCATTTAAATTGAAATCTGAGATATGGCCTTTGGAACTGTTATCCGGGTTCAGCCATCACAGAGGTTACATTTGCAGCAAGGTGTTTTGCCCCCCAAAAACAAAAAACATAAAAGCAAAGAAAAACCTTCTGCTCTCTTCTCTGGATGCCTTAGGAACTGGGCACCACAAAACCATAGAAAGCGATAGAATTCCTTGGGATCTGGCTTCCATTTTTGCCTGCTGCTATCTTGCTCTGCACTAGGTACCTTTGGATGCTAATGCTTCTCTTCTTCCTGCCTTGCTCTGCCCTCTGTGCATGGGAGCTGATGCCACTGTGCTTGCTGCCTTATCCCTCACTCAATGTCTTGGAGTGTTGATGCCGCGCTTCTTGCTGCCATAGGCCTTATTTAAGATTTTAATTTTGGTTCATTTTATTTCATTGTGGGTGGGAGAGGTACTCATTTTATCAGCTCCTTTAATATTTTCCATTTGCAAAACTGAAAGAAACATTAAGTTGAACCAACAAATTAATAAACCAAAATGGGGCCTCCCTGTATCTCCTCCCCCGCCACCATAACATTTTACATCTGTCAAATAATATGGTGTCAGTTGGTCCTGAGGTTGGCGCCATTTTTAAAAACATGAGCCAGCAGGGAAAGAGTAAATGGGGATCGCTCTGGCCCCTTTCTTCATGGAAGATTTTCATGGAAGGGGTAAATGGGGACCAGAGAGGCCACAGCCCTAGCATATTTGTGGCAGGGAGTGGATAGGCCGAGGGAGACCCTAACATTTTTGTGGGATGGGAGAGGTGCCTGGGGAGGCTGGAAGTGGGGGCAAGAAAGGAGGGTCCAGGCTCAGTAAAGATAGAGGCAGAGAGGTCTAGAGAAGTACCTTTATTTTTTTTTTTTTTTTTGAAACAAACCAAACATTTTCAGATGTCTAATTTCAGTTCATTCCATTCAGAACAAACCAAAAATAGATTTTTTGTTTTTAGTATGAAAAATGCATTTGCTTAAAGTGAATGCACATCCCAATCTCTTGTTCTGTGCTTTGGAGAGCTGAATTGATAGCACTCATCTTGCGGTTATTTTACAGCATTTAGAGAAAGATTTAAGGAAGAAGTCCTGCAGTGCTATTTGTGCATCGTGGCAAGAGCAATTGATTTTTGTGCGAGTTTTAACATCAAATGTATGCCTTACTCAAGATTTGTGCTATTTTGGATTTGCACAAGAAAATGTTTTGCAGCATTTTTGCGTGTTTCTTGAACAATTTCTACATTGCAGAGGTATAAAATATGCATGAGTTTTTGTGCTCTTTAAGTACAGTATAAATGAAGAATTCATTGCACACACTACTTGTAATGTTGTGGGAAATTTATTTATGCAATTATTTTGTTCAACCCTTAGATCTAGTCCTTAATATTTTGTCCCAGTTCTTGTAGCTCATAGAGAGGCTCCCTGCACTGCATACCTGGGATGTATCTTGATACACAGATTTCAAACTCACTTTGTCCCTAAACTGGAAGGAAGGGGGTGGGGGGAGGAGTCTTATTTGCAACCAAAAATGATTTCAAAATGGCACACTGCTTTTTCTTATGCAGAAAAGGAAAGCAAGAGAGAAAATATCTACAGCAGGCCTCCCCAAACCTGTCCTAAGGACCCTTACAGCCAGTCGGCTTTTCAGGATATCTACAACGAATATGCATGAGATGCATTTGCATATATACTGGGTCTCCGATATATGAATATTTATTTCACATATATTCATAGTAGATATCCTGAAAATGCAACTGGCTGTGAGGTCAACAGGAGAGATTTGGGAACCCTGGGTTTATAAGGATAGTTTGAATAAAAGAGGGTACAAATTACAAAAACAGTGATTTCCCTTGGCGAAAGGAACTGCCTTCATATTGTCCTCTCTCCACAATGTGCATACGTTTACCAGCATAGAGAGGAGGTGTTCCTATAGGCATATGTAGGTCAGGGGAGGAAAAATCTGAACATAGATTGCATTTTCAAATCTCCCTATGTTATTTTCCATGGAAAAGGTGCCCGCAGAAAAAGCCGGTTCAAGGCTCTGCAGATATGTTTTCCCCCAGGTCAATTTTGCAAAGGAATGGTGTACGTGTATTGTCCCATTTAGAACTGGTGCAAGGACCCATGAACCCAAGGTATCCACGAATATTGCATTGATGTGGGTAGTTGTGATCCAGCAAGTCCTGTTTGACCAAGAAAGATCATTTTTCTGTCCTGACTGAGAAGAGGAATTCCTCAGCATCTACTACTCCTAAAATCTGGGAAGAGGCGGGTGGCATCTTATAGACTTAGAGAATTTATTGAGGCATGAACTTATTTGAAGGGTTTTACTACTACTACTGTTTATCATTTAAATGTGCTACTACACATACAGAGCATTGTATAGATAATACATAAGAGACTGTCCCTGCTCCATGGAGCTTATAATCTAGTCAAGACAAACATACATGAGAAACAAGACTCTATGGGAAATTTTATATAAGGGTTTAGGATTTGAAAGCAGCCTCTAAAAAGTGAGTTTTTAGAATGGATTTGAATACCTATATTCACATTTCTCTAGGGATAGGAAGGAGATGAGATAATTGTTTGTGCCAAGAGTTAGATGTCCCATGGCAAAGGCAGGGGTAGCAAATGATAGGAGAGTGCAATTATAGCACAATGTTGCCCATTGCCAAGGGCACTTTCATTATTAGAAGATGAAAATTAGTTCTGGCTCCAGCTCTCTCCCTCCCTGCTGGTTTCTGGCTCTTTGTGTCTCTACTTCTGCAGGCCTTGCTGTCAGTTTGAATCTCTAGTGGGCTTCTACCGTCAGTGAATGCCTGCTGGAGATAGAATCTGATTGACCAAGCCAAATGTTCTATCTTCTAATATTTAGGAAAGCATGTCAAAACACAATTTCCTGACATAGTATGAGACAGAGAAAGACAGGTAAGTGGTAAATATTTCACCATCCAGTTAATTCAGAAACACTGAACATACTAGGTACATAGTAAAAGCTCAGCAGAAGAATGCTACATTTGACATATATTTCTTATTAATGTGCTATGCAATTTTCAACAGTGCATAAACCACTGCACTGCATCATCTATAGGTTTTTTTTTTTTTTTTTACAACTTTATTAATTTCTCTTTCCATTTAAAACCAGATATGGTGTACGTAGTTTGACTTGATTTGAATCCAGATTCAGTTCTTTGAATTTTATCCTCAGATTTACTTGACTAATAAGAACAAATTCTGGAAAAATTAAAAGAAGATATTTCTGGAAATCAGTTTGTTTCCTCCATGAATGCATGATATACATTTGTGAATTTATGAATTTATTCACTCGTATTTGCTCTCTGAGGCATGCACATAGGATCCAACTTAATCTGATCTGTCTGTTCTTTATTGGGCAAAAAGGAAACAGACAGGGAACTGTTGGAGGGAGAGACAGACAGACAAATATGCCTTTGAAGAGAGAGGAAATATTGTTAGTTAATATTATTTGTTTGGCTCTCTCTCCTTTGTTTGTTGTGTGAGACATTTTCTGCGGTTGGGGTTGTGACTTCGGCTTCTCTCTGTTACTGACAGGCATGTCATTTCTCTCTTTTTTTTTCAATCTCTGCCTCACTAGCATAATGATACAAACATACTGGATGATGGATAATACAGTTTATTGGTCTGCATGGATGATGGTACATCGTATTGCTAATTGACTGACTGCTGGAGCTGTCTGTCATCTGCTGCTTCCATTGCCACACACACACAATACCAATATCCAGAGGTATACAAGCCAAAAAATCAAATCTGGTCATGCTGGAATCGGCCTGAGGCACTTATATAATCTGCCTATCTTGTATATGATTGTATTACATGTAGCCAATGCCATCCCATGTCCCAGCTATAGAGGTGGAAGGGGTCATATAGATGTCCAATTTAAGGATTCATGCAGATGTTGAAAAGGACTTACAACAACTGACAAAATAGATTTACTATTCAAAGATATGCCGGACACTAGGCTGATGTTGCCAGTGATTTGCATTATTGTTGAGGCAGTACATTAGAAGGTATTTACAACAAAAAGAAATACAGTCTCTGTGCAGTCACTATTTCTATTCTTGTGGAATAGATGTCTCCTTTCTCTCAATTCCTTAGAACTCTCTTATAACACCCCCTCCAGTGAGATTACTGAATTGAGTTTTCAAAGTCAAGGGGGGAATCCTTTTGTGTATGACACAAAAGAATCCATCTATTCCCATCCACATGGATAGATCCAGAAGAGGCCTACTCTCTGGTTGCCATACCAAACTCTTGTGCTGTCCTCTAGAGATGTGCAGGGGGAAAAGCTTTGTTTCAATTTGTTAATATTTTATTAGTTTACAGTAATTTGTTTCATTAATTTCAAACTGCAAAAGAAAAATGGGCTCAGGTCGCAAACAAGGCTAGGTCTCAATGCCAAAACCTGGTCATGGGCCAAGGCCTAAGCCTGACTCCAGGGTCAGGCATGAGGCAAGGTCCCAGTCACTGAGATCCTGGCCTAGGTCCCAAGCCTAAACCCAGGACTGATGTGGGAATCCAGCCAAAGCCAGCTCATGGTTACCAAGGGCCTAGGTCTGGGTTTAGGTCTGACAGTGGGACCTGGGCCAAAAATCTGGGTTCGATGTCGGAGCCCAGTCTTGGTTGGATCTCAGTAATAGAGGCCAGAGCCAGGGTCTTGGCCTCAGCCTAGGCTCAAGGCCATGGCCCAGCTGCCGAGGCCCAGGCATAGTCCTGAGGCCTAGACCAAAGGCCTAGACCAAGGTCCTACACTACAACCCAGCCAAAGCTGGGTCCCATTGCAGGAGACTGGATGTGGACTTGACTTGAAGCCAACCAAAGCCAGGTCTTTGTTGCCAAAACCCAGGCATGGGCCTGGGCCTAGGCCAGGGTAAAGTTGAAGCCTGATTAAAGCTGGATCCTGGTTGCTGAGGCTTAGGCCTGGGACCTAGCTTAGGCCCAGGCCCAAGACTCCCAATCATCAAGACCCAGGTGTATGTCCTAACCTAGGCCTGGGTCTGACAGAATGACCTGTCCGAGATCGGGTTCCTTCACAGATGCCGGAGCCAAGAACAGTCCTTCCGGCATCTTAATTTCTTTACCCAGCAACTAAAAATGATGTTCTCCACTTGGAAGATGTGCCACAGTGATGTCACGTTCACGCCTTCATCTAGGGCAGATTGCATCATGTTGTTATATGGCCTTATATTTCTATGTCTCCATAAAATTAAATTGCCTTCACAAATACTTCCAAAAATATGTAATCAATGCTGACTGAATATTGTTTTAAATGGAGGAAAAGACCTCAGAACCCCACATGCACTGTTCAAGTATTAAAACAATATTCAATTGGCATTGAAAAATTTCTGAAAAATTATTAAAACGTGGTTGTCCTTTTGCACAAATTAGAATAGCATACAAAAGAGCCCAGTTTTCTAATCGTGATCTTCTGTTATGTAGATCAAGACACAACAATATGAATGATGGAACTGTTAATTTCATCACTAGATATAGCCATGCGATGCCTAAAATAGTGAAAATTATGAAGAAACATTTTTCTATCATGGAATTACATCCCTCTTTCAAAGATTTGAAAATTCATACATCATACACACGGATCAAAAACATCAAGGAGTATGTGACCCTGGCTCTTTTGCCCTGTTCAGTCAATAAACAAGTACAAGCTTTTATAGGTACTCCTCCACGAGGACATTTTTCTTGCTGGAGAAGATGTGTGTTCTATCTGAACATGCTCCAAGTCAATGAATTTGTTAATCTGTATGATCAGCAAAGTTATGATCTGCATCATTTTACGACTTGTAATACAGATTTTGTGGTGTAGATCATCATCTGTTCATGTCCCCATTTATATGTGGGGAAGACTACAAGAGTCCTTAAAACCAGGTTATCAGAACATAAGAGTTGTATAAAAAATAGGAAGATGGAAGCACCTATGGTTTCACATTGCGCAGAGTACCAACATGAATTTCCTGGACTCAAATGTATTTTCATAGACCGAGTTGAACGTGATGTCAGGGGAGGTGATTGGGACAGGAAGTTATTTCAACTTGAACAAAGCTGGATCTACAGATTACACAGTATTGAACCTTGTGGAATGAACACAATTATTGATTGGTCCTCCTTTTTATAAATACATCTAATTTTAATCAGTAGAAAAAGCAAATTGGGGTAGATTTTCAAACCTGCGCACGGACGTACATGTGTGCGTGCTACCTGGCGCACACACATGTATGCCCGATTTTATAACATGTGTGCGCATGTTATAAAATCGGGGGTTGGCGCACGCAAGGGGGTGCACAATTGTGCACCTTGCACGCGCCGAGCCTGCACTGCCTTCCCCTGTTCCCTCCCAGGCCTGAGGCCTCCGCACGGCCTGCCCCAACTCTGTCCCCCGGAATGACTCTTGCTAGTGTTGGTCCCAGTTTCCATCACCTGCCCTGCAGCCAATGTAATGGGGCACAAACTCCAGGACCTCTGGCAAAAGATGCACCACCTTCTGGAACAAGCAACAGCACATTTTAATAGGCAGGTGGACAAGAGACATTGCTCTGTACCTCAACTCCAGCCAGGGGACCTGGTATAGCTCAGAACAAAAACTTATGCCTCAAAATGCCTTTGCTGAAGTTTACTCCAAGATTTGTGGGTCCCTGTTATGTGACAGCTAGAGCTAGCAGCTTACAAAATTAAGTTACCCCTGACACTTCTGATTCACAGCATCTTCCATGTATCCTTGCTAAAATCAGCCATCCTATCTTGGGCAACCAAACCATCCCTCAAACCCATCAAAATTGCAGCTGAGGAGGACATCCAGTATGAAGTTGAGGAGATCCTGGATTCCAGGAGAGTCAGGAACCAAATCCAGTACTTAATTTCCTGGAATAACTTCAGCCCTGAATAGGACTCCTGGGAGCCAGCTTCTAAGCTCCAAACCCCATAGCTATTACGGGACTTCTACCAGAAGTTCTCCTGGAAACCCAAGCCCAGAAGACAAGGAAGGAATTTGGATGGGGGGTATTGTTATATTTGGCAGCTTATGGGTCTGCCCCATGAGCTGCTGCACTCACCCATCCCACTGAACAACAATGCAGGAGACCTACTGTCACTGCATGCTGCTGACCGCCGCTGACATGGCCAGGCTTCCAACTTCCCTTAGGCATATGCAGACATAATATAGACCTCATCCAGCCTTGCTTTGCCCTGCTGTCTTGTCCAGTGTCTCCTGTGTGTCTTTGTTTGTCCATGGCTTGATTTCCTGGACCTGACCTCTTGCATTGGACCTGATTACACTTGCCTGCTACCTGGACATGACATCTTGCATTGGACATGACTAAGCTTGCCTGCCGCTTGGACCTGACTTCTTGAATTGGACCTGTCTATGCTTGCCTGCCACCTGCCCCTACCACTGGTCAGTTCCTCATCTCTCCAGTCAACTGCCTGTCCTGACCTCGGCATGCCTATGGACCGTTGCTCATTCTACCACCAAAGGGACCCACCCAAGACCTTCTGGCTACCAGAACCCTAGGGTTCAACCTGTGGGGGAGGAAACTGGTATAGTCGAAGCTCCAGTCTGTCCCACATCAGGGTGCATTCACCAGCTGTTGGAGTAGGCCTCTTGTTCCCCTATGAGGCTATGTCATCTATGCCACAGCAGTAAGGACTCACTTTCATGCCACTCATCACAGAGTGAGAGACTGGTCTCAGGGGTGATTGATGAGAGAGAGAGAGAGAGAGAGAGAGAGAGATACTGGTGTGGAGTGGGTCTGCTGAAAGAAAGACTGGTTAGGGTGACTGTGAAAGAGACAGACAGATTGGAGGTGACTGTGAGATAGAGAGAGAGACTGGAGTGGTGGGTGACTGATGATAGACAGGAACTGGTATAGGAGTGATGAGTAAGACTGGTGTGAGAGTTGACTGAAGAGTGAAATAGAGACTGGTTGTGGTGACTGGTGAGAGAGAAACTGATTGGGCAGGAGGTTACTGATGTGTGAGAGAGAGAGAGACATGGAGGGGACTAAAAAGAGAAAGAGATTGTTAGGGAGGTGACAAATGAGAGAGAGAGACTGGTGTGAGAAGGGAATTACTGCACTGGTGAGAGGGAGACTGGAGTGAGGTGTGACTAGTGACAGAGAGAGAGAGAGAGAGGCTGGTTTGAGAGATGACTAAAACAATTTACTCAGTTTAAAAAAAGGCTGAAGAGAGACCGAAAGTGCTTCACTGCTTATTAAAGGTTCCAACATATATGATCATAATTAGCGTGCACTAATGGAACTTAATGCACATTAGCATGAAATTAAGAGGAAAAAGAGAAATAAACATTCAAGAAACCATTTAAAATTGAAATCAAGCAACAAACATCATGAATCAAAATTGACACAAAAAACAAATACTGCACACCACTACCCCTTAACTGAATTGATTTTCAAATCTTCAAATGCACACTTAAAACAGGTTTTTATGTGAATGATATACTAAAGTATGGTAAGTCTTTTACAGGGCAATTTTCCAAACTGGGCACTTTGATGCAAAATCCTCAGGTGCTTTCTTGCAGACTGTGATACATTACAGGAGGACCTTGAAAAACTGGAAGATTGGGCATCCAAATGGCAGATGAAATTTAATGTGGACAAGTGCAAGGTGTTGCATATAGGGAAAAATAACCCTTGCTGTAGTTACACGATGTTAGGTTCCATATTAGGAGCTACCACCCAGGAAAAAGATCTAGGCATAGTGTGCTGCAGCAGTCAAAAAAGCAAATAGAATGTTAAGAATTATTAGGAAGGGAATGGTTAATAGAACGGAAAATGTCATAATACCTCTGTATCGCTCCATTGTGAGACCGCACCTTGAATACTGTGTACAATTCTGGTCGCCGCATCTCAAAAAAGATATAGTTGCGATGGAGAAGGTACAGAGAAGGGCAACCAAAATGATAAAGGGGATGGAACAGCTCCCCTATGAGGAAAGGCTGAAGAGGTTAGGGCTGTTCAGCTTGGAGAAGAGACGGCTGAGGGGGGATATGATAGAGGTCTTTAAGATCATGAGAGTTCTTGAACGAGTAGATGTGACTCGGTTATTTACACTTTTGAATAATAGAAGGACTAGGGGGCATTCCATGAAGTTAGCAAGTAACACATTTAAGACTAATTGGAGAAAATTCTTTTTCACTCAACGCACAATAAAGGTCTGGAATTTGTTGCCAGAGGATATGTTTAGTGCAGTTAGTGTAGCTAGGTTCAAAAAAGGTTTGGATAAGTTCTTGGAGGAGAAGTCCATTAATGGCTATTAATCAATTTTACTTAGGGAATAGCCACTGCTATTAATTGCATCAGTAGCATGGGATCTTCTTAGTATTTGGGTAATTGCCAGGTTCTTGTGGCCTGGTTTTGGCCTCTGTTGGAAACAGGATGCTGGGCTTGATGGACCCTTGGTCTGACCCAGCATGGCAATTTCTTATGTTCTTAAGGGCTTTGCATCAGTTCTTAAAAGGAAAGTAAGAGCATGCATTCTCTTTGAGCATTGCCCTGCAGGGATTTGCAACTGCTTTTTCAACAGGTCTTTTCCCTTCCACCCTCAAAACAATGTACAGAGATGTGAAAATCTACATGCATTATTTCCCTCCTCCAATCTGGCTACACACCTGAACCTGTCTGCTTTTAACCCAGGTAATATTATGAGTGTTATTAATCTCCATGCTTTTTTTGAATCAAAGAAAGGGTGGGTAATTTTCAGGCAAACAATTTACCCCAGTAAGTAGCCAGAGACTAACTTCTCCTCTTTCACCTATACATGGCCTTTGGGTTCCTGAAATACCCAACCTTCACTTGATGGAGTTGCCATCAGGGTTTGGGTGACATAGTATTCCTACAAGTCTGAGCCTGAGGGAAGATCTGCATAAATAATTCTTTTCCTTGTATATAGTTGGTTGACCCAGCCTTAAGCAGGCCCAAACAGACCCACGGTCTGGAAAATCATGTTCCAGGATGATAGGATATGAAATCCATATAAGTAACCCCACTTCAAGCCTGGCCTATCCATGGATGCCTTTAGTGAGACCTGTGTGGTAGAGTACAGCCATTTCTCTCCATGATTGTATGCTACAATCATTGTATGTTCATAGTCAATCTGAGTTTGCTTAATTTGCTCCCTCCGAATTAGGATTCTTACCCTCCTAGAATTGACTACAGCCTGCGTAGAGACCTCATCCAACTCAACCTGGACCACAAAAGTACTAAGTCTTGGGCATGGAATATCAACAAAGATACAAATGTGGGCTGTCATAGCTTCTTCCTCAGTCTAGGAACATTCCCTGACAAAGTAGCCTTGCTCTCCACAGTGGAAGTAGGGTGGTGGATCTAAATACTGTGGCTAGCCCTAATCTTGGGTCTGCAGTGCACTCCGGAATCTGGTGGTGACCATCTATCTTGTTCCCTGGTGTGCTCCAGCAATGATTGATCTTGGAAGAAGGTATCAAAACTTCTAGGGTAGTTTCAAGGGTAAGCTTTGAATGCTGGCAGACCCATGTCCACATAAAGTGGTACAAGCCGTCTAAAAACTGATCCAGGAGAATTAAGTTGGCCACCTCCATGCCAGTCTTTCCTTCAGGTTATAGCCACTTCCTCCTTCAATTGATAGAAGAGGTTCTATAGATTTCACCTGTCTGGAAGGTTCCCTGCCAAAACCATTGTCTGGGGTACACCCCTTGTGTTTAAGGATGGTGGATTTAACCTCCTTGTGGGTAACCTTTCTGTAGCAATAAGGCCCAATAAAGCCTTCTAACTGAGAATATGCTGATAATGTAGAATCTCTCTCATAAGGACATTTGGGATGCTTGACATCTTTCTCTGAATAAAGAAAGACAATTCTCAAAGCAGAGTGCAAACAAAGAAGTCTCTACACAGGAAAACAAGGACAATGAAAGAGAGCTTTTCTGAAAAAACAGTCCTTGTTAGGCATTCCCACTTACTCAAGTATTATTATTATCCTCCCCCCTTTATCCCAAGTCTCACCCATGTGAAAAGATGCAACTAGGCTGGTGGGCAGCATAATAGCATGAGAATGAGTTAAAGCATTAATAAGATTTTATAAATTAGCTATCTTGCTTGAACATAAATACTATTTTTTTTTTAGTTCAGAACTTTTTATTAAGTAAAAGAATACATAAGGAACACAACTCTGGAGTACAGTAGTTCCTGAAGTACACCAGAGAAGTAACAGAGACAAATATAACAATCACCATTACAAGAGGAAAGTTTGCCAGAAAGAAAAGGAAGGTAGGGGGGAGGAGCTTCCAGCAAAACAGGAAAAGAAAATCAAGAGCAGACAAGATATTCATAATCAGAATTAGAACAGCAATATGGCTACACAGTCCAATCAATTGAACATCCTTGCTCCAGATCTATAAATTAGTGATCCACCAATCTCCACATAGCTATCCAGTTGCAAGTCTGGTGATATCGTCTGGCTGCCTCCCTTTCATAGTGATAATAAAGACACACAGGGGTAGATTTTCAGACGAGCGCGAACAGCCTACTTTTGTTTGCGCTCCAGGCGCAAACAAAAGTACGCTGGATTTTAGTAGATACGCGCGTAGTCGCGCGTATCGGCTAAAATCCTGGATCGGCGCGCGCAAGGCTATCGATTTCGTATAGCCTGCGCACGCCGAGCCGCGCAGCCTACCCCTGTTCCCTCCTAGGCCGCTCCGAAATCGGAGCGGCCTAGAAGGGAACTTTCCTTTGCCCTCCCCTCACCTTCCCCTCCCTTCCCCTACCTAACCCACCCGCCCGGCCCTGTCTAAACCCCCATCCTACCTTTGTCGGGGGATTTACGCCTCCCGGAGGGAGGCGTAAATCCCCGCGCGCCAGCGGGCCTCCTGCGCGCCGGGCCGCGACCTGGGGGCGGGTACGGAGGCGTGGCCACGCCCCCGGGCCGTAGCCACGCCCCCGTACCCGCCCCCAAAACGCTGCCGACACGCCCCCGCAACGCCGCGCGCTCCGGCCCCGCCCCCCGACACGCCTCCCGACACGCCCCACTCCGAAAACCCCGGGACTTACGCGAGTCCCGGGGCTCTGCGCGCGCCGGGAGGCCTATGTAAAATAGGCTTCCCGGCGCGCAGGGCCCTGCTCGCCTAAATCCGCCCGGTTTTGGGCGGATTTAGGCGAGCAGGGCTCTGAAAATCTACCCCACAGTGTGCCACCAAAAAGTGGCATTGAGACCAGCAGAGTTTTTCAAATTTAACAGCAATAGACAATAGAAAGTCCAATAGCTTCCTCTTCAAAGAGGGAAGAGGGTGCTGTATAGCAAGGGATTTTAGTACAATAAATGTATATGATATCGAGCAGGATAAATGCAACATCTTGGAAATCATGGCCCAAACCTCATGCCAGTAAGTCTGAGTGGCGGGACAGTAAAGTAAGAGGTGAGACAGAGCAGCTTTGGGGGCCTTAAATGACCAACAGTTATGAGTCACAGACAACCCAGCCTTACATTAGGTCAGGGGAGTTAAAATAGCTCAATAGGACAGAAAGTACATAGAGTAAGGTGAGAAGAAAGAGAAACCCAAAGAGACTTGTCCCAAACCAAAGGCCATGGGAAACTAGTGGAGAGGGAGAGATTATTATTAATCAATTATTTATTTATGTATTTATTTGTATACTGTCAATCTGTACAGTCAATCTTGGCGGTTTACAACACATTAAATAAACATAAAAATAATGGCATACATAATCCTAAATTACAGTGTATATAACCTTAATTAAACAATTCTAATCAACTTAAAATGCTCAGTCACTATTGTTTCTCAGATATGCAATGATAAATAGCCAAGTTTTCAATCTTTTTTTAAACCTTCAACAGTAATGATTGGCAAATCAACTTGGACCAAATGCCTACTCAGCCACAGGGCCAAAATAAGAGTATGACCATGTTGCTTAAGCCACAACTTTATTGTAGAGATACAGTTCACAATAGTATCAGAAACCTTAACTATAGGGGCATTAACAGGAAAAACAAGTTGTATATTGTCAACATAAATTTTAAATTCTTCCAAAAACAATGAAATGATACCACACAAAGGGGTAGATTTTAAAAAGCATTTACTCGAGCAAAACTGGTTTTTGCTCGAGTAAATACACTTTACTCAAGTAAGTGGGCTTTTCAAAATTGCTACAATCTATGCCATTGAATTGTCCATAGGATTTACTCAAGTAAGTGCACTTTACTCGAGTAAATAGCTTTTGAAAATTGCTACGATAGTATGTCACATTTACATGCGTAACTCCTTTGAAAATGACCCCCAAAGGCAATAAGTAAAGATTACTGTTTGAAGTTGTATCTTTGTGTACTTATTCTTTCTGACTGATATAAATAAAGATTGAAAAAAAAAAGATTAAATAGCATGGATGATAAGGCCGAGTGCTATGGAGCCCCCCTTATCAAGGGACTTTCATGATGAAACTGATTGATTACCCTTAACTTGAAAACAAATTCCCGAAAGATATGAATGAAACCAAGATAAAACAGTACCCCCAGTACCCAAAGAACATAATTGGCTCAAAAGAATCAAATGGTCTACACATTACACAATCAAATGCAGATGAGATATCCAAGGAGACCAGGGTCAAAGAGTAGCCCTGGTCAAACAGCAACAGGATATAATCTGAAACAACCAATAATTAGAGCTGGTGAAAGCATTAGGCAGACTAGGCCACCATCTAGGGCACAGGAAGTGGGCGGGGAAGCAACAGCAGATGCAAGGTCGCCTATTTTTTACAAGAGCGAAGAGGCTGGAGATGTGACAGAGGAGGTGGAGGTATGGCAGTTTGGGTTATGTGTGGTTCAGAGAATTGGAAATGTCACTGCCTAGGGTGATTGCAGACCTTTGCACTGGCACTGCCAATAATACTATTTCAGTACTGTGATTGGCTCGAAAGCCATATTGATTTTTATATAGAAAATGCTTACAACAAAATCAGTGAGCTGCTTCAGGATGACCTATAGTTTAAAAAAAACCTGGATGAGCTAGATCAATAGCATCAATGATCTTGAAACTAATTAGTTTGCATTAATTAACTAAGAAATGCAGATTGATTCCTTTAAAAGGAAAGAACAAAGAGGAAAAAGCCCTTAATATCATCAGGGTTGGAGAACATCATCAAGGAAAAGGAGGAGGAGCCACATAGACCACCTGATGCAGACTGACACCTCCCCTGCTATTCCTCATGTTCAGGGGTGGAGTTGTTATCCTGGTTCTCCTCAGTTAGCTGGGATTACCTCCTGATCTCCTGCAAGGTGCTACAATTGCAAACGTCCAGCCAAGTGTGAGACATCAGAGGCAGAGAGAATGGATATCAGCATTCCCAGCCATCTCTGTGACAGCTCCTAATCCCAGGCTGCAAACTGGAAAGTTTGACCAGTTACAGTATATTCCTATCTGGGGCTAGTTAGAATCCTTAAAGTCTTAAGCACAAGTTTCTGGTTAATTTGATATACTCATGCCTTGCTCCTTTTGTAAGAACAGAATATTTTACCATTTTAAATGTGCTAATAAGTATTTCTCTCTACCTGACAATCATTAGGTTTATTGTGATAGTTTTTATTATAATAGGCTTAATAAAACCCCTAATAAAATAACATCATCTAAGACAAATGGAATTGTGATATTCTCTGATAAACTTGGATTAATCATAAAGGGTATGGTAGTTTATATAAATTATTATATGCAGATTGCTCTACATTTCCATCTGGATTTTCAGCCTGGAAGGCAGTTTAGCTATTCCTGTCAACAAATTGCCCAAGTAGGTGGTCCACATGAACTCTAGCCATTCTGCCAGCTGGGTGGTTCATTCAAAATTTACTATAAAAACATTTGGGTTCTCTCCCGGAGTTAGCTTATAACTAAATTTTATTAGCTATTAGTCATTTTGAGTAGCATTCTTTTAAATAGAAAGCTGGGATATAAATCAAAATTGTATTGTACTGTACTGCAAAATAATGGAACTCGGTGAGATTTAAGTTGGGTAAAAAAGTGAGTGCTTTCTGGAGACTCTGTCCCTTGAGTCATGAGTCTTCTATCAACAGCACATGTGCACTGAAGCAGAGTCATCTAATAATGCAGAGCATGGCAAACTTAAGAACATAAGAACATGCCATATTGGGTCAGACCAAAGGTCCATCAAGCCCAGCATCCTGTTTCCAACAGTGGCCAATCCAGGCCATAAGAACCTGGCAAGTACCCAAAAACTAAGTCTATTCCATGCTATTGCTGCTAGTAATAGCAGTGGCTATTTTCTAAGTCAACTTAATTAATAGCAGGTAATGGACTTCTCCTCCAAGAACTTATCCAATCCTTTTTTAAACACAGCTATACTAACTGAACTAACCACATCCTCTGGCAACAAATTCCAGAGTTAATTGTGCATTGAGTAAAAAAGAACTTTCTCTGATTAGTTTTAAATGTACCACATGCTAACTTCATGGAGTGCCCCCTAGTCTTTCTATTATCTGAAAGACTAAATAACCGATTCACATCTACCCATTCTAGACCTCTCATAATTTTAAACATCTCTATCATATCCCCCCTCAGCCGTCTCTTCTCCAAGCTGATACGTCCTAACCTGTTTAGTCTTTTCTCATAGGGGAGCTGTTCCATTCCCCTTATCATTTTGGTCACCCTTCTCTATACCTTTTCCATTGCAATTATATCTTTTTTGAGATGCGGCGACCAGAATTGTACACAGTATTCAAGGTGGGGTCTCACCATGGAGCGATACAGAGACATTATGACATTTTCCGTTTTATTCACCATTGCCTTCCTAATGTATTTATTTATTTATTTATAAACTTTTCTATACCGTCGTTTAGTAATATACCATCACAACAGTTTACATTTAGGCACGAAATAGGTTTGGTTTTTAAGTTATCCATAGTGTGCCAATATTTACGGTTACATAGTTCAATAATATACGCTAAATGAGAAGTGGGTTGGGGTTACCATTTATATGATTGTTGGGATAATCATATATGTGTATGCTGTTTTTAATTTAATATTTAATTATGAGTAAAATAATAAATTCCACTTTTTATATATGGGTGACTTTCAGCTGTATTTATTCAGCATCTTCACTGTGAAATGCGTTTTTGAAAAGCCAAGTTTTTAAGCTTTTTTTGAAGAGTTTTAATTCTTTCATTAGTCTTAGTTGAAGTGGTAATGTGTTCTATAATAATGGTCCTGCTAAGGATAGTGCTCTCTCTCTAACTTGGGTCAATCTTGCTGTTTTGACTGAGGGTATGGTTAGCAGTGCTTTATTGGCCGACCTGAGATTTCTTTGAGGGACATGTAATCGTAGAGCAGTGTTTAGCCAGTCGGCATTTTCGTCATTTATTAGTTTATGAATTGTGCATAGTGTTTTGAATTGCACTCTTTGTTCTATTGGGAGCCAGTGTAACTCCGCAAGTGTTTGGGTGATATGATCTCTCCTGCCTTTTCCAGTAAGTATTCTGGCAGCTGAGTTCTGTAGTATTTGTAGTGGCCTGATTGTGGTATACGGTAATCCTAGGAAAAGTGTGCTACAGTAGTCTGTGCTGGCAAATATTAGTGCTTGTAGTACTGTAATAATTCCCAACATTCTGTTTGCTTTTTTGACTGTCGCAGCACACTGAACCGATGATTCAGTCATTTTTTTTGCTATGATTTATATGATGCTTTGCCATACAGAGGGGGCAATTTTCAAAGCCACATGTCTGAAAGTTGCCCTCCCCTGCCTAGGTATAAGTGTTACAGATCTGATTTTCACCCACCTTATAAAAATTGCAGAACTGAAGTAATTATAATTAAGGACTAAGGGGGTCATTTTCTAACCCTATCGCACGTGAAAAGGGACTTTTTGCATGCGATAGCTAAATCGGGGCGGAGTCGGGGCGGCGTCGGCACTGGAAGAGGAGGAGTCAGGGCGGCACTGGGGTGGATGCGGCGGAAACATCGCTGGCTGCGAAAAGGTAAGAACCCTTATCACTGCCAGTAGCGCCCAATAGCACCACCTTTTACGATGGTGCTACTGGGTGCGAAAGCCGGCAGCGATAACACCACGGTGGAGCGATCGCTGCCAGCTTTCGCAGGCCCACCCCCCACCCCCTGTTACCACACGATTCAAAGAGCTCTGTGCCGTAGGAAAATCCAGGCCTAAGTTAGGATATGAGATACTTCATATTCACCTCTCCCGTTCCTATCTTTATTTTAGGAATCCTATAGTTATTGTCTGCTAGTGGTGACTGGGCAGAATAAGGAAACACCCTGTTGGAAGTGATAGTAAAATTACAATATACAATATGTATGTGATAATTTCAGTGATTACAAACACCTGATCAGACCAAAATTCACAGATCTGAAGTGTGGCAGATCCATATCCTCCCTTTCATGTTGGTTGTCTACTAAAAAGGAAAAGGCTTCCAACTACCAATAAAAATGCTGAGTCGAATCAGTCTATGAAAATTATTTAAATAGTTATCGTTCATCAAAATAATTCCCAAAGTCTTTTAGAGTAACCTGATCTTTAGTCAATATAAGAAGTTCTCCTCCAATATACTACTAGAAAGTGACCCTTCAGAGTGGCTCATATGACAAGGGCTGAGCCCTGCCATATGAAAAATTGCTGGTTCTATCCCCAGACTGGGACGTCTGCTCCCTGGGTTGGCCAGTGCTGGGGATGCTGCAGAAACACTGTTCACGGCTCCCCAGGCTGGAGAGAGACATTGTCATTGTTTAAGGGTGGCACATGGTGGCTAGATTCAGAGCCAAGAGTTTTGGAAGGAGCTCTGGCACATGGTCCATCAAAGCGCTAAACACAACTTGGGGGGGAATAAATCCCTGGGTACTTGTGAATGAAGGCTTATGATGCCAGGTCCCAACCTTGGCTCTGATTGATCTGGAAATCCAATGGAGCAAGAGAAAGCTGCAGGTTACAAAAAATAAAAAATCGACACTTTAAGAAATGCTCACCATGGGTACTAGACAATAAAATGCCACTAGACAATAAAATTTAGCAAGGCCACGATAAAAAATGTCCATGATAGCATAGTCATGATATTTTCATGCATGGAAACCCGAAAATACATTGGCTAAAATCTGTGAACATGTTACTTATTGAAGGAAAGCTAAATAGCAATGTTAAGCTAAACAGAACATCTTCAATTCTTTTTTCCTCTTGGCTTTTTCTGCTTGCTTCCAAAGTTACATATATAAGCCTGATACATGGTGTTTGCTTGTACATTCAAGTCAAGTAGTCAAAGAACTACTACACTCCAAAAGAGGAATTAAAAGGAGAATATAATTCCAGAAGAGCAGTAAATTGACATGCATGTGTGATTATTAGTAGAGATGTGAATCGGAACCGGAATCGGTTCGGATTCCGGTTCCGATTCACATGTGGGTTTTTTTGCATCTGGCCTGATCGCGGTTTTGTTTATCGGCTGCGCCTGAGCCGATAAACAAAAAACCCACCCCGACCCTTTAAAACTAACCCCTTAGCTTCCCCCAACCTCCCGACCCCCCCAAAAAAACTTTTTACAGGTACCTGGTGGTTCAGTGGGAGTCCCAGGAGTGATCTCCCGCTCCGGGCCATCCTCCCGCTCCCGGGCCGTCGGCTGCCACTAATCAAAATGGCGCCGATGGCCCTTTGCCCTTACTATGTGACAGGGTATCCATGCCATTGGCCGGACCCTGTCACATGGTAGGAGCACAGGATGGCCAGTGCCATCTTGTGCTCCTACCATGTGACAGGGGCTGACCAATGGCACCGGTAGCCCCTGTGACATAGTAAGGGCAAAGGCTATCGGCGCCATTTTGAATACTGGCAGCTGACGGTCCGAGTGCAGGAGGTCGCTCCCGGTCCCCCGCTGGACTTTTGGCAAGCCTTGTGGGGGTCAGGAGGGTCCCCCAAGACTTGCCAAAAGCCCCTGGTGGTCCAGCGGGGGTCCGGGAGTGATCTCCTGTACTCGGGCCATCGGCTGCAAGTAATTAAAATGGCGCCGATAGCCTTTGCCCTTACTATGTCACAGGGGCTACCGGTGCCCTTGGTTAGCCCCTGTCACATGGTAGGAGCACAAGATGGCACCGGCCATCCAGTGCTCCTACCATGTGACAGGGTCCGGCCAATGGCATGGATACCCTGTCACATGGTAAGGGCAAAGGGCCATCGGCGCCATTTTGATTAGTGGCAGCCGACGGCCCGGGAGCGGGAGGATGACCCGGAGTGGTAGATCGCTCCCGGGACCCCCACTGGACCACCAGGTACCTGTAAAACGTTTTTGGGGGCGTCGGGAGGGTGGGGGAAGCTAAGGGGTTAGTTTTAAAGGGTCGGGGTGGGTTTAGGGGTTATTTTTGTGTGCCATTTTTCCCGCCCTCCCCCCAAACGATAAGGGAACCCCCACAATCAATATCATGGGGTTTTCCTATCATTTTGGGGAGCCCCCGATTTCTGACGATTTTGAAAATAGCGACAATATTTTCATTCGTCCAAAGCCCGATTCACATCCCTAATTATTAGAATCATCTGTCATCCGTGTCAGTAAGGGTCTTCAAAGAGTGGTCTGAGATAGCATGGTTGGGAACAGAAGGGAGCATGCAAGAGGGCAGCCCAGGGAGGGACAGAAGAGCACCAGTATCTGGTAATTCCCTGATTTAAAGCTACCTTGTAGTGTAGGTGCTGCAATGGCTTCATTATAGTCTTCTACTGCCTTAAAACTCAGAGAACATTAAATCCAAAACAACTGATTAGCTCATAGATGCTATTGAGGCTGCAGCTTTGTGTAAGCCTCTGATTGCCTACAGAGGTCTTTCGTCACACTAACAACGTCAATGGCAGCAAAGAACTTTGCCATTTGGTAATCTATTGCTTAGAAATACATTTTCCTTGTGTAAATAAAGGCAGATTTATTTTTGAAGTGCATAAGTATGTTTTGCAGTGTTTCCTCCCTCTCACCTCCTTCTCTCCCTCTGTTATTCAATTCCCTCCATCCATGTTTCCTCTGTCCTCCTTGTGCCCTGTGAAAGTTAGCCTCTGGGGGGGGAAACCCCTGAAAGGAGGTCTTCTGCTTTTGTGATTAGCCAGGAGATGGGGTTGAGCTGTCCATAGAAACTGCTGTTTATGGCTAAGCCTTAGGATACCTGCAGTGCTACGGAAACTGACCAACCACAGCAAAGACAGTAATAAAACTGACAATCATACCAAGACCTTGGAGTCTGTCTGTATAAATACTGTATCACTATTCACTAGGGATGTGAATCGTTTTTTGACGATTTAAAAAATCGTCTGATATTTTTTAAATCGTCAAAAATCGTTAGAGTGCACGATACAATATAAATTTTCCCGATTTATCGTGAAAAATCGTTACTCCCATTAGTGTCCACTAACGGGAGTTATTTGACGGGAGGGCGGGAAAACCGGCATACCAAAACAACCCCTAAACCCACCCCGACCCTTTAAAATTGACCCCTTACCTTCCCCCACCCTCCCAAACCCCCCCAAAACTTTTTACGAGTACCTGGTGGTCCAGTGGGGGCGCGGGGACCGATCTCCCGCTCTCGGGCCATCGGCGCCATTTTGGCCGCCACTCAAAAATGGCACCGATGGCCCGATAAAAAAAAAAACCCACCCGACCCTTTAAAAATGACCCCTTAGCTTCCCCCACCCTCCCGATCCACCCAAAACATTTTAAAATTACCTGGTGGTCCAGTGGTGGTCCCGGGAGCGATCTCCCATTCTCGGGCCGTCGGCTGCCACTCATAAAGATGGCGCCGATGGCCTTTGCACTTACCATGTAACAGGGTATCCGTGCCATTGGCTGGTCCCTGTCACATGGTAGGAGCATTGGCTGGCCGGCGCCATCTTTAAAGATGGTCTGGCCTCCAAGGTATAATAACAGCAGCAGTTTCTTGAGGCACTGGCCTCCTCCATGGATTGTCTTCACGCCAGGCTTGATGCCCTTACAAATAATCCGGTTCCTCTTCCGGCTCCTCCTCATCCACAGCCACCTTCATCGATGCCTCGAGCTTTGTTGGCACTCCCAGTGCCCCCACTCTTCAATGGTGACTCCAGACTCTGCAGAGGATTTATTAACCAATGTTATATGTAATTTGCTCTGCAGCTTTCCGTCTTCCAGGACGAGTTGACAAAAGTTCACTTTCATTCTATCCCGCCTTGAAGGGAAAGCGCTGGCCTGGGCTTCTCCGCTGTGGGAATGCTCAGACTCTTTGTTGAAAGAACTGGCTCAGTTTGTGGTTGTATTCAGATATACCTTTGATGACCCCAACCAACATGCCATGGCAAGCACCAGCTTACTACACCTCGGTCAAGGTCAAGTCTTTTTGATTATACCATTGAGTTTCGGACTTTAGCTACTGAGCTCGCTTGGCAGGAAGACTGCCTCCAAGCTATCTACCTGGATGGACTCTCCCCGCAGCTGAAAGATGAGTTGGCTGCACGGGAGCTTTGGAGGACCTTATAGACTTGGCAGGCCAAATCGTCCATCATCTTCAAGAGCGTCACCGGGAGACTCGGATGCCCAAAAAGCCTTCGCGGGTTCGTTCCTGTTCACCACCTATTACCAACCCTGCTTTTGGCAGTGATACTAGAGTGGTCGAGATGGAAGAGCCTATGCAGTTGTGTCATGGGCGGCTGACACCGGAAGAGCGCCTCTGGTGGAGACAAACTGCTCTGTGTCTGTATTGCGGAGCACCTGGCCACCATCTACAGACTTGCCCTATCCATCCGGGAAACTCCTTGGCCCGAGTTCAATAGGGGTCCTGAACTTGGGTGCAACATCTCTGGCCCCTCAGTTATCTGTACCAGTTACTCTGATCTGGGATTCTCGGTCCTTTCCGGTTCTAGCTCTGGTAAACTCCGGAGCAGGAGGTAATTTTATCCTCAAAGACCTTGTTCAGATTTTGGGCATAAAGACTCACTCACTTGACATGTCGCTATGCATTGCTTCTATCTACGGAGAGTCGTTACCCGGCTGAATTTCCTTGACTACAGAACCTGTCCAGTTACGCACTGGGGCCTTACATACCGAGGAACTCAAATTACTAGTGTTGGAGAAATCCATCCATCCCCATAGAGCTTGGACTCCCTTGGCTACAGAAGCATTCTCCCCATTTCAACAGGGGTTTGTTGCAACTGATGGAGTGGAGTCCCGCCTGCCACCAGTCTTGTCTCCAGAAAGTGATACCACCTCCTGTGGTCCTTCTGGCTACTACATCCTCTGGCATACCTGCTCCGTATGTAGCCTTTGAGAACATGCTTTCTAAACAAAAGGCCGACTTCCTTCCGCCTATCCAAAGGTTTGATTGTCCAATTGACCTCCTTCCAGGAACCACACCTCCTCGAGGATGCACCTACCCCCTGTCTCTGCCCAAGACGAAAGCAATGACGGAATATATCCAGGAAAATCTCACGAAGGGATTCATTCGCCCGTCTACATCTCCCGCTGGCACGGGATTCTTTTTTGTGACCAAGAAAAATGGGTCAATTAGGCCATGTATTGACTACCATGGCCTAAATGCCATCACCCATAATGGCAAGGGATATTTATCCATAAGGATAAGTATCCCTTGCCATTAATTTCCGAATTATTTGACTGCCTCCATAGTGCCTCCATATTTACGAAGCTGGACTTACGTGGGGTGTATAACCTGGTAAGAATCTGTCCCGTTGACATTTGGAAAACCACCATTAACACCCGGGATGGGCACTCCAAATACTTGGTGATGCCTTTGGCCTCTGTAACGTGTCCGCAGTATTCCAACAAATAATGAATGAAATCTTCAGAGATCTACTGTACACCAAAGTCGACATTCTCGTATTTTCCAAAGACATCGACACTCATCGCGCTGACGTTCGAATCGTTCTCCAGCGTCTTTATGAAAACCATCTGTTTGCGAAATTGGACAAATGCCTATTTGAGAAATACAGTCTACCTTTCCTTGTTTATATAATCTCTCGGCAGGGCTTCTCTATGTATCCAGCCAAACTAAAGGGAATCTGGGATTGGCTGCATCCAGTGGGCCTCAAGGCACTCCAGCACTTCTTGGGATTCCTCAACTACTATCATCACTTCATCCCACCCTATTCTACCCTGACTGCTCCGTTGACAGCCTTGACCCGTAAAAGCCAAGACACATGAAATTAGTCTCCTGAGGCTGTTGCTGCCTTCCACCGTCTGAAGGAAGCCTTCCAGAAGGGTCCTGTCTGCACCATCCTGACCCAAATCGTCTGTTTCTAGTCGAAGTTGACGCCTCTGCCATTGGGGCTGGGGCAGTCCTGAGTCAATGTACCGCCTCTGGTACCATAGTTTCCTGTTCCTTTTACTCCCGTAAATTCTCATCTGCAGAGAAAAATTACAGCATTGGGGATCGTGAGCTGCTCGCCATAAAATTGGATCTCTAGGAGTGGTGCCTATGGCTAGAGGGTGCACAACACAAATTTACTGTGTTCACCGATCATAAGAATCTGGAACATTTGAGTCAAGCAAAACATCTCAATGCCTGTCAAGCTTGATGGACTTTGTTTTTCTCCAGATTCAATTTCTAATTCCATTATTGCCCAGCCGACAAAAATCTCCAGGCAGATGCCCTATCACGATCCTTCGAGCCCAAAGACACTCCAGAAGAACCAACTCATATAATCGACCTGTCCTGTATTTGTCTATCTGCCACTCATCCAGTTCCTGCTGGGAAGACGGTCGTGCCCTGATGACTCTGAGAAAGAGTTCTCCGCTGGGTGCATGATTCCAAATTCACTGGTCACCCAGGACGAGCACGAACCATGGCACTGCTCCAGCGGTTCTTCTGGTGGCCTACCATGGTCTCTGACATGAAAGCGTATGTCGAATCCTGTAATGTATGTGCACAGCAAAAATCCCCAGTCGGTGGACCTTGGGGTCTTTTACAACTGCTTCCAGCACCTGAAGAACCATGGACACACTTGTCTACAGATTTCATCATGGATCTGCCGCCTTCAAAGGGTCACACCATAATATGGATCACCATATACCGATTTTCAAAAATGGCCCATTTTGTACCTCTACCGGGCCTACCATCTGCTCCAGAGCTAGCACGATTATTCTTTCACCATATCTTCAGACTGCATGGCTTACCCACGGACATTGTTTCAGATCGAGGTCCTCAATTTGTTGCTAGGTACTGGCACTCCTTCTGCTGAAAATTCGGTATTAAAATCAGCTTCATGACCGCCTATCATCCCCAAGCCAATGGGCAAGCTGAGCGGATTAATCGCTCCTTGAAGGCTTTCCTGCATGCTTATATCAATGACCGACAAGATAATTGGTCAGACCTCTTATCATGGGCAGAGTTTTCTCACAACTCTCACTTCGCCACTGCTACTGGAACATCTTCAAATTCAGTTGTCTATGGGAAACAACCACGACCACCACTACCCATTCCTCTATCAGTGCTGTTCCCTGCATCACAGGCTTCTGCAGATGCCCTCAAAATGTTATGGGAGCAGACAAACCACCACTTGCATCAGGCTGCCTCCTGGGCCAAGAGAACTGCTGACAGTCGACGTCGCTCAGCTCCTGAATTCCTTCCTGGCCAGAAAGTCTGATTAATTACTCAAAATATCCGACTTTGAATTCCGTCTCAGAGATTTGCTCCTAGATACATCGGTCCCTTTGCTGTTACCCCACACATATCAGCTTCGGCTGCCTCCTATACTGGGAATACATAACACATTCCATGTATCGTTCTTAAAACCTGTGATCTTATCTTGGCCTGCCCGGAAAGCCCCTGAGCCATCTCCTTTGATGGCAGAAACGGATACGACGTACAAGGTCCACGAAGTCCTAGACGTTCACCGTAGGGGCTGCCGGTGGGAATACCTCCTTTCCTGGGAGGGTACGGACCCGAAGAGAATTTGTGGGAACCAGCTCAAAACACCCTGGACAAGACTGTCCTCTTAAATTACCATCGTGCCCATCCAGGCAAACCCCGATCTCCAAGAAGGGGGTGTAAAGGAAGGGGTACTGTTACGCTTGCCACCTGCAGCAGACCCGTGGCGCGGCCCTCTCATAACGAACTCCAGCTCCTGGTTCCTGTTCACTGGCGGCAGTGGGATGCCAGCTCTGACCTTGGGCTGCCTCCGGTGCCTCCGGCTCTGCCATGGTCCCCAATGTTGCCAGCCAGAATGCCTCTGCTCATTGGGCCTCTCCACGTGGCCCGTGGAGAAATGCCGCCATCGGTGCCACGCCCCTCCCTAGGCACATGCAATCACATCGCTAATTCTTTTAAAGGGCCATGTCCAGAATTCTACATTGCTTGCCATGACCTCCATTTGCTGCCGGCCTTGATCCCAGCCTGTCAGTGATGCCTCCTTTAGCCTATTCCCTGGACGTAGACTTACAAGGCTTCAGCCTTTCTTTGCTTGAGCACCTCCAGTTACTCTCTGTTCCATTAGTGTATGAGTTCCTGTATGGAACCCAGTCCAGGGTAGGACTACACCACGTATTGACTGCTGTCTCTAGGCTGAACCACCTTTATTCACAAACCAACCTCGAGGCCCACCTAAGTCCTGCCGGCCTCGGCACCTAAAGGTATAGGTATAGGCACCTAAAGGTATAGGTGAAGCTCCAGCGGCCTCTACCTTCAGCCCACTCCACCTGCCGATGGTGGGGACCCGTAGGTCCCTACCTATAGATTGCGTCAACCCCCCCCTCGGCCCAAGGGTCCACCTCTGATGCAACACTTTCTATAGCATGCATATTAAAATGTAATCACCTGATCTGAACTAGGTATTAAATAGTAGGTGTCGCAGCCTACAAAATATTCATCACAATTTCATTTTCGGCCCAGGCCATTTCAGGTCCACCATGATTCAGTTTTAAAAATTCATTTTCCGTTTCTTTTTTTTTTTTTTTAAACAACCCCAGAATCCGCCCCAATCCTTCCCATTTATTAAAGCATGGCAACACTCCCTCCACATGCAGACTTCCTGTCCACGCTCCTGGTGCTCCCCCCCCCCCCCAGGACTCACCACAAATCCCTGGTGATCTAGCGGGGCTCCTGGGAACAACTTTCTATTCCCAGGCCAGCAGCCACCATTAGTCAAAATGATTCCAGTTGCTCTTTGCCTCTACCATGTGACAGAGGCTGCCCAATGGCACCAGTACACCTGCCACATAGTAGGGGAAAAGGTAGCTGGAACCATTTTGACTAAAGGCAGCCACTGGCCTGGGAGTGGGAGGTTGCTCTTGTATGTCCCGCTAGACCACCAGGGATTTTTGGTGAGTCTTGGGGGGTCTAGAGGGTGAGCTAGGGTGGGTGGGGGAGTCCAGTGTGTAGAAGCCTCCATATTTTAATAACTGGTGAAGGGTTGGGGTGGATTCTGGGGTTATTGGGTTTCTTTTAATCATGCTTTTTTAACCTCTGCAAAAAATGATAGGAAAAGCCACCATGAAATTTTGTGGTTTTTCCCATAGATTTTAATTCCCAAAATGCAACAAAATTGGAAGTACCGTTGGTATTTCCTATTTTGTTGCAAACTAATGCCCACCTCTATTAAATAGTAGGTTATTAGCAAGCGCTTGGTAAATAGCATGGAGGGTAAGCATGCCAACTTATTTACCTTGCTTATGCAAAACCTTCATTTGCATTTGACATTCCTTCATTTGCATGCTACTTTAGTCTGTTCATGGTAATATATTTCTGGTCCACTTTACCATAAATAGCTTTCTATTTTTACCATGGACAGAAAGACCTTAACATGCATGCTAAAGCTTAATGCATAGTCTATTATATCATAATTTCTCTATATAATATTTCTAAAATATCTTAAAACAATACAAAACATGAGTTTTTATTAAAAGTACTGAAGACAACATTCTTAACTTAATGATTTTAAACCCCTTTTAATATTTATATTTAGTTATTTATCATATTACTGCTTTTACTGTTCTATATCTTTAACTGTTTAAATTTTACTTTTAATTATGTTACTATTTTAACTGTTTTTATTATTTTATTATGAAACTATGTATTTATTTCTTTTCATTTAATTTTGGAAATGCAAATATTTTTAAATGAATATTTGTTAACAAATATAAACTGATATGTTCTCATGAAACATCGGTATATAAAAATTAATAAATAAAAAATAAAATAGATAAATAGAGCATGATTATTAACTACAGCATCACTTGAATCTTCTGTTTGTATAGAAAACATACAAGGAACTTTGAGGGATAGCATTGAATAACAGTGGTTTGCAAGTAAAATCTTTCTAGCAACAGTTTGCTTTATCAGACTTGATTTATGACTTCTGCCTTTTAGCTTCTGGGACCAGCTCCAAATACCTGGATTCTTGTTATGTTTTCTCTTTATTCCATCGCTTACTTGTAGAGAAGCGCTTTGAAAAATAAAACCATTCACAAATGCTCATATGATGGAGCTTATTACAAAAGGATATTTTTCCCTTCTATTCCTATGGGAAAAAAACCTTTTTTGAATAAGCTTCCTTGATGAAAGTCATGCATGACCATTTTTATGTAGAAGGACGGAAGGGGGAACATAAAGTAGCAAAGTGAAACTGCCTGTAGGCCATCTCACTTCCAATATCTTATAATGAATATTGTATGAGAGACTTTTGATATGGAGTTTGTACTAAATTATAATGGGCCCAGTTTTCAGCCCACGCAAACTAACCCGAAAATCAAACACAAAGGGGAGACAGTTCACCAAAGGCTGCTAACAGCTTGCATATTAGTAAGCACATTAACAGGTGAATTTTCATAGGAATTACACATGTAAATGTGACTACTATTCTAGTAATTTTCAAAAGCCATTTACCTATGTTAAGTGCACTTAGCATGGGTAAATCCTGTTGACACTTCAATGGCATATATATTGTAGCAATTTTCAGAAGCCCACTTACACATGTAAAGTGCATTTGCATGAGTAAAACCCAGTTTTAAGCATACATATACTTTTGAAAATCAGACCCTAAATACTGGCCTAGTCACAGAAGGGTGAATTTTAAGACCTGCATGCAGGAGCACATGTACATATGTTAGCTGGCTAGCACACATAGAAGCAGTGATCTTATAACATATGGGGTGGATTTTAAAAAGGTTCCGCACGTATATTATGCGCGTAACCCTTTTAAACCCCTGCTGCGCGCCAAGCCTATTTTGCATAGGCCCAGCGATGTGCACAAGCCCCGGGATGCGCGTATGACCCAGGGCTTGAAAAAAGGGGCGGGGAGTGGGCGGGGTGGGGGCAGGACCGAGGCAGATAGGGACCCCAGTATGTGCTGGTGTGCGTAAATACTTAGGCACTAGTTTAATTCATATTTCCTGAAACGCCTATTCCCCGCATGCCCCGCTCAGACCACACCCATGCCATGTCCCTTTTATGAAAAAAAGTTGTACGCGTACTGGGAGATTCACGTGTACCCAGATCCCTCTTAAAATCAGCGCGATGCTTGCTGGGCTGATATTCGTGCATATCTCCTGGCTCTCTTTTTCAAACAAACATCAAATAAGCCAACAAACTTTGCTGAAGTAGTGTAATAAATTGACGAGACCTCATACGTGTGGCGGGCTATTCAAAGCACAAGCCCAACTGCCACTATTAGAAACAATTGCGGTGATGTTATTAACTTTAGCACCGTCTTAACGTTATAATCATTGGTCTCGCAAGAAAGATAGGTGTATGTAACCGTAGACGTTTAACAGTTTACAAAGAAAGCAGTGGGTTATAAACAGTAGGTTATTTTTTCACTTATCGTAGCGTGGTATTGCAGATGGGGTATAACGCTGGCTCAGGCCCGACACGGCTCGTGTTTCGGAGAACCTTCTTCAGGGGCCACTCAATGCCATTACTAAAATATAATGAGAACAGGTTAAAAAACACCAAATTGGAATATCTCAAACGCAAACCATGGCTACTTGATACCTACAATTCCCAATGCTGCTACCAGTTCCGCTACTAAACTGCAAATGTGTTCGAGCAGCAGGATCCGCCATCTTACCTCAGGTGGTTAAATACATACCACCGTGGGCGGGGGCAGTAAATAGTGACGTGGTAAACAGCTGACATGACGTGTCAGTAAACGCTAAATGAGGGAAGACCACTCGACAGAATCATTGAGGCCGAATGGGAATTGTGCCGTAAGAGTATAAATCCACCATTGTTCCCGGACATTTAAATGTTGATCGTGGTCACCTCCACGGGGGTTGGGAAGTGTCTGTTCGAGGATCGTCCATCGGAGCTGGTTGAAACTGTGTCCCAACTGGGTGCAATGATTTACCATGGGCGCCTCCAAATTAACTGTATTAAGCCGGCTGCGGTGTTCAAACAGCCGTGTTTTAATTTTTCTGCGGGTGCGTCCCACGTAAAAGAGTTGACAGGGGCATTGAATGAGATACACCACCCATGAGGAATCACAGCTCGTGATTGATCTTTTATAATATATGTGACCAGTTCGTGGATGTTGCCAGGAGAAACCCTCTATTGTAATAGGGCACATATCACATTTACCACAACGGGTACAATGGTGGATTTATACTCTTACGGCACAATTCCCATTCGGCCTCAATGATTCTGTCGAGTGGTCTTCCCTCATTTAGCGTTTACTGACACGTCATGTCAGCTGTTTACCACGTCACTATTTACTGCCCCCGCCCACGGTGGTATGTATTTAACCACCTGAGGTAAGATGGCGGATCCTGCTGCCCGAACACATTTGCAGTTTAGTAGCGGAACTGGTAGCAGCATTGGGAATTGTAGGTATCAAGTAGCCATGGTTTGCGTTTGAGATATTCCAATTTGGTGTTTTTTAACCTGTTCTCATTATATTTTAGTAATGGCATTGAGTGGCCCCTGAAGAAGGTTCTCCGAAACACGAGCCGTGTCGGGCCTGAGCCAGCGTTATACCCCATCTGCAATACCACGCTACGATAAGTGAAAAAATAACCTACTGTTTATAACCCACTGCTTTCTTTGTAAACTGTTAAACGTCTACGGTTACATACACCTATCTTTCTTGCGAGACCAATGATTATAACGTTAAGACGGTGCTAAAGTTAATAACATCACCGCAATTGTTTCTAATAGTGGCAGTTGGGCTTGTGCTTTGAATAGCCCGCCACACGTATGAGGTCTCGTCAATTTATTACACTACTTCAGCAAAGTTTGTTGGCTTATTTGATGTTTGTTTGGAAATTGACACATAGATTGCATCATATCTCAACAGTCATTTAAAATAAAGATATCTCCTGGCTCTGGCATGTGTAGGACTTTTAAAGTTCACCCGAGAGAGAGCAATTTTCAAAGCCATGTAGAGAATTCTGTGGATTCCTACCAAGAGTACGGTTCTATTCTTCCTAGGGGGGACACAAATAGCTTAATGTGGCTTTTAGTTCCTGAATGTGGTTTGCTCTAAAAAAGTGAGTTTCCAAAAGTTGCGGATAAGTTTAGAAAGTGCTCCTTATCCAGTTATCTGACTTAGGAATTGATTTATTAAGGCTTTTCTCTAATTCTTTGTCTGTGGGAAAATTGCTTAAAAGTGAATTTTGAAAGCCTGATATGCGCATCAATTAGGGGACACATGAATATGTTGGGCCGGCCAGATACTTGCTGCAGCACGCACAAATGAAAAGTCTGCAAAAATGGGCAGGGCATAGTCTGGGTGGGGCATGAGTTTTCCGGATTGTAAACCTAAAATTGACACGTAAATACTTACGCGCTGTTATCTTTCAGGAATGCTAGGAGAGCGATCCCAACTTGAGGAGATTGTGTGCCCTTGGGTCTCGGCACGATCCCAGATGAATCCAAGACAGCACCAAGGGTTGGCGAGGCATGTCCCAGCATGGGCGAAGACAAAGTTTAACCCTCCACTGGATCTGCATGCTTCTGGAAGACCAACAATGCATTGTTGGTTAGTGAACAGTCCGACCGTTCCCAGCCCTTTCGGACCTGCCGCTGGGTATCGGCAAGAAGCAGCAGGCCAGACTGAGGATTAGGGCAGACAGAGGCCTTGTGACATAGAAGACTCAAGACGAGACGAGAAAACTCTGGATGAGGACCAGGAACTTGGAAGAGTCTAGACGAGATGGGAAACTTGGAACAGTCTGGACGAGACGAGAAGCTTGGAAGGTTCGGACATTGGCACTGTCTCTCAGGGCGCCCTACACAGCCCACCTACATGGGAAGACCCAATGGGCTGGTTACAGACCTCCCTTTCCCACTGCACGCCCTACAAAACCCAAAGAGGCTGGTCACAGACCACACGGAGAGCGGGACAAGTGCAGGAAGGGAATCCAGTCGAGACGAAACTCCAATGACGAGACAAGGTGCCATCTGGAGAACCAGAGAAGCTGGAAGGTCAGGAGGGAATCCAGCCAAAACGGAAACCCAATGTTGAGGCAAGGTGTCATCTGGAGAACCAAAGGAGCTGGAGGATCAGGAGGACTCGAAACGAGCGAAGGAGGAGCGGAAATTCGGAACATCAGAAAGTGGAACATCAGAAAGCCTGGAACATCAGGAGATGAAACATCAGGAAGCCTGGAACATCAAGAAGTGTAGAACATCAGGAAGCCTGGGCTAGGAACCTCGAAACATGAAGACATGGAACATCAGGAAACCACAGGAAGCAACGAAGACTTAGGAAGCAAGACGAGACATGGAGATCCAATGAAGAAAGAAGACCTGATGGAGCGCTGGAAGACGAGACTTCCAGGAGCAGGAAACTCCAATGCAAGGCAACACAGGAGTGCAGGAAAAGCCCTTATATAGGACTGGCACAGGAAACAGTCACTAGGTGGGGCCCGGGGCATATCCGGCCGTGGGCCCTTTAAATCTTGTGAAGAAGCACGGCCCGTGCCTTAGGAGCAGGAAACAGGAAGCTGTGCAGGACCATGGTCAGCGGCCCTGCACAGATGCCAATGACAGAGAAGCAGGGCTGGGCCGAGGAGCAGGAGGGATCGAAGGTGGCTCTGGCTGCCAGGAGAGACCAGGGTCTGAGGCCTCCGGCCGCGAAGATGAAGCAGACATCGACAATGGCCCCAGCCACGTAGAGACATGACGGCAGGCCCGCCATGCCGGAGAGGCACCCCGAAGTCTGCGGCTCCTGCCGCAGTGAACATCGGCGGCTCTGGCCGTGACGGGAAGGGCAGCACAGGAGGTGAGAGGCCTGCTCGCGGGGAGCAGCTCCGCGGGCAGGAATCATAACATGCGCACTAGTATACATAAGGATCCACTGCCATGTAACTTTGCTGCTGATATGGTTGATGTGTAAGATGTAAAATAAAAAAAATCTAAGCAGAACAGCAGAGTTTTAAAGGTCATGGCTAACAAGAGGGAAGGGAGGCTATTAAACTAGGGAGATTTGGAAGTCTTATCCCTTAACTGGGTGAACTGGTAGCGACCTTGGAAAGCGTACAATGGCATTGGTGATTTCGTAGCGGCCTCGGAGGGAATGGAAGCAGGCTGCTCAGCTTGGCGCGCGCAGGTTGCACAATTGTGCACCCCCCTGCACACGCCGACCCTGGATTTTATAACATGCACTTCAACAGCAAATAATGTATCAATTTTCAAGACTACTTATGCACGTAAAGTGCATTTATGTGCATTAAACCCAGTTACAAGTGCATAAATCATTTTGAAATTACCCCCACAGATTGCATTTTCAAATCTACACATGGTATTTTCCATGAAAAAAAATACCTGCACAAAAAAGCAAATATAAAAGTTTGCAAGAACGTTTTACATGATGCAAGTTTCAAAATGTAAGTGCACTGCACACATGATTTTACTTTGAAAATGGGTGCAAAGTCCAGAAATAAAAAGCACATGTTGATCTTATCCTAATATGGATAATTGGAAAATTTTTGCCTTTAGGCTCAGCCCACTAAACTGGGACCCCCACTAAACTGGGAATGCTCTTGTAGGCTAAAAATTAGCATAGAGGCATGTGCATGTTTTGCATAAATTATGATAATTAACTCATTACCTATATTCACTAAAGGAAGATTTTAAAAGCCTTGTGCACATAAAAACGGCTATTTCTGTGCATAAGTGGCTCGAGCAGGAGCTACACGAATTTTAAATAGCTGGGAATGGCACACGTACATTGATGTATGTGCATGTGGCCAGAAAAAGTGGGAATTCTAGAGGCAGAGCTGATGTGTGCACCACTTTGCTACTGCTCCTTGTTAGGTGAGAGAGAGAGAGAGAGAAAGAGAGAACCTCTTTATAGGGCTCAGTCTGATACTCTATATATGGACCATTGTAAGGGGGCACTTTGCTTCAGGGTGAGTTTTCGGAAGGTGGGTTGGGGGTTAGGGGGGTGTTGTTACAGACACATTCAGATGTGTCCATTATAAAATTGACCTCATTAAATAATTTTTGACCTTATACATGATGAAAAGGAGTTGATTCGTATACTGCAGCTCATGCACATGATAAGAAGCCTATGCTCTTCTTAGTAAGATTCTTTAAGCAGCATCATTCATTGGCAGCAGCAATGCTGGCAGAAGAGCTCTGATGTCCCTCCTGCTGTGAAGGCAGGGGTTAATTGGGAATGGCAAGCACTCATACTAGCGGGATGGGAGGGGTTTTGAAGGTTTCAAATAGGGATGTGAATCGAGCTTCGGACAATTGAAAATATCGGACGATATTTTCAAAATCATCAGAAATCGGGGGCTCCCCCAAAATGATAGGAATGATATTGATCATGGGGGTTCTCTTATCGTTTTGGGGGAGGGCAGGAAAAACAGCACACAAAAATAACCCCTAAACCCACCCCGACCCTTTAAAACTAATCCCTTAGCTTCCCCCACCCTCCCGACCCCCAAAAAACTTTTTACAGGTACCCGGTGTTCCAGTGGGGGTCCCTGGAGTGATCTCCCGCTCCCGGGCCGTCGGCTGCCACTAATCAAAATGGCACCGATGGCCCTTTGCCCTTACCATGTGACAGGGTATCCGTGCCATTGGCCGGACCCTGTCACATGGTAGGAGCACTGGATGACAGGGGCTGACCAATGGCACCGGTAGCCCCTGTGACATAGTAAAGGCAAAGGCTATCTGCGCCATTTTGAATACTGGCAGCCGATGGTCCCCGTGCAGGAGGTCGCTCCCAGACCCCCGCTGGACTTTTGGCAAGTCTTGTGGGGGTCAGGAGGGTCCCCCAAGACTTGCCAAAAGCCCCTGGTGGTCCATTGGGGGTCCGGGAGCGATCTCCTGCAGTGGCCGCTGAATATAACCGGATTTTCAGCGGTCTCTAGATAGCTGGATAAGTCCTACTTATCCAGGTATCTGTTGGCTGAATATCAGCGCCCATTAAGTGTAAAGGATAAATTATTTAATTCCTAAAATTCTTCTATGTCTCATTAACATTCCATTGATCTGCATAGCCTTCAGAGCAGTTAAACTTGCTGACAAATCTGAGCAGAAAAAATCAATACAGAGGGGAAAAAAATTATGTCTAAACATCTCTGAGTTCAAACTGTGGAATGCTTTTGTGGCACAGTGACAGATTTGCGTATCTTAGATAAACCATATTCCACTAGAGCCACTGGGTATTTTGTGACTTCACATATTGGCGAAGCACCGGAGAGAGACACATTCTTTGCTGTATACATGGAAAAAACGAAGTACTGTTGCACAGATTGAAAATTATGATTATAACACTGCTAACCGAATTAAGATGGAAATTCTGAAAGTTCCTGGCAATCAGTTTAGTGTATGATGGTTTCATTCTTTATCATGACTGCATAATATATAAGGAAGAGATTTTTAGGTGGGATATTTTGTAAATAAAAGCATTGCAAATATTATACCTGACATCTAGAACAACAATATACCTCCTACTGGGAAACCTGCGGCTGCCTCTTTGAGGGTGTGTCAGGCATTGGAGAGAGAGGAGAGAAGGTGAGTTGTTGGATAGTGGTTGGAGTAGGAGTTTAGCTAGTGATTTCTGAGTGCTGTGTCCTTTGTTTTGTGTTTCTCATCTGTTTCCCTGTTCCTTTGTCTTTTGAATTTTTTCTGTGTGTGAAAGTTTTTGTTACTTTGTCACGTTTACCTGTCAGTCTTTTTTTGTGGATGAGTGAGGAGGAGTGGAGGAGTGAGGAGTAGAGGAGTGAGGAGAAGTGGAGGATTGGAGTGAGGAGGAGTAGTGTGGTGGTGGAGTGGAGGAGTGAGGATGAGTGGAGGAGTGAGGAGGAGTAGTGGTTGTGGTGAGGAGGAGTGAGAGGATGGAGCATGAAAGGCATGGGGAGAGAGGAGAGGAGAAGCTTGAGTAGAGGAGGGGGAGGAGGGAGGAGAAGAGGTGGGGAGAATGAGGGCAGGAGTGCTAGGAGGAGGAGGAGGAGGATTAGGAGTAAGGACAGGGACAGGAATAGAGAAGGGCAAGAGGGAAGGGATAGGAGGAAGAGGGAGGGGGAAGGGGATAGGCAGGTGAGGATGGAGGGAGGAGGATGGCAGGCTAGGGATAGAGAGAGAGAGGATGGAGGGGAAAGGAGTTTTCAGGGCAGGGGCAGGAGGGAGGGAGGAAGGGAGGGGAAAGGAGAGTGGGAGGGAGAGTGAAGAAAGGGAAGACACCTCTCCGGAAGTGGAAAAGTTACCCCCTTCTGGCAGCCAGGCAGAAGGAGGTCCTTGTCTCAGGGCTATCAAGTTCAGTGTGCAGGACAACAAGATGGTGATTGCAGGGGTTCTGGAGCATTATGCCATGCTGTTCAGCAGCCAAGAGCCAAATCTGGCACACCATAGCCTAGTTCATCTCCAGGCACAGTGGTGTCCAACTCAGTGGGGAGCAGGTTGCTCACAGGTACCAGGACATCAAAGCAGTTAAACGCAAAGGTGGTGAGCTGAAATAAAATACGCTGGACCGGAGGAGGAGCACCTTGTCCTATCATCCTCACCCTCATGGAGGAGTGCCTCATGCAATGGCTGGGACCGGATGACTTCGAGGGCATGGCTGAGTGGCTGGACACAATGCGAGCTGCAGCAGGTAAGTTCACCTCACCTGTAAATGGCCAGGCTGTAACGGTTGTACACATCATTTGGCATAAGATTCTCAGTGCTTAAGAGGCAAAGTGTGTCTCTGATGTCAAAATGCAAAATGGAATCTTGCAAAATGGAATCTTGCTGCCATTGGTACATTGTTTCCACAGCTCTCACCCATGAAGCTGCCAGTCTCAGCCAAGAAGCCCCAGGCACCAGCCAGCAAGCCCCAGGGACCATCAGTGCACCAGCTCTTTTTCAGAGGGACTTGGTCATGGATGGCCAGACCTAGATGAGTGAGGAGGAGGAGTAGCAGCAGTAACAGCCTTAGGAGGCTATGCAGATACTTCAACCCTTGGGCTCAGTCAGCCCCCTGAATGTGTCTCTCAACATCTCTGGCTTCATGGAGGAACCCAGCCTGGACTGGGAGCCAGGTCATGCAGCACAACCTCAAGCCAGCACACCACTGCGCCAGCATAAATCACCAGGCCCTCAAGAGGATGAACACAGCAGCCCCCTCATGCCAGGTTTAGAGGCCCAAATTTCAAGACTCCACACCACCACCGCAGCACTACCACCAACACCGGCAACAGCCCCGGGACCAGCACCAACAACATCCCTGCCATCAACAGAGGAGTTGATGTTCGAGTAGCTGGATCAGCTGGAAAAGAGGCATGGGGTACACCTCCACCAGATATGGGCCGAGCTAGTATACCTCAGGAAGGCTGTGAACAGGCAGAGCCAGACCCTGCGGGATCAGACTTCCACACACACACGCAGGCCACATTAATGAACAGTTTACCAATGTGCTGACCCAGATCCTTCAAAGGATGCCTGAACATCCACCCGTGTCTTCCTCAGCATCACTGGTCTCCATGCCCTGCAGCAGTCCCCAGCCTGATAGATGCTCAAGGGGTAAGCTCCAGAAAGACATCCCCCCCCCCCCCAAGTTGCAAGCCACATCGTGGCAAGGGGCCATGAAGCAGCAAAGGTGGTGGCATCGAATGCCAAATAAGAAGAGTTGAACCAACAATCCTGGGAAAGCCCCTTTATAGAGTTCCTGTGCCGACTAGATGGTAGGGGTGTGCATTCGGTCCCTACATATTGGCAATCCACAACTGATGTTGCCATTTTTGTTGTATTCGTGGGGAAGCGAAACGTATCGCGATTCCCCATGAATACACGAATCTTCGACGAATTATTTGGCCGCCTAAATAAATCAATTTAAACAAACCCCCCACCCTCCTGACCCCCCCCCAAGACTTACCAAAACTCTGTGGTGGTCCAGTGGGGGGTCCTGGAGCCATCCCCTGCACTCTCACACCCTCAGTGCCAGTTTCATCATGGCGCCGATAGCCTTTGACCTACTATGTCACAGGGGCTACTGGTGCCATTGGTCAGCCCCTGTCACATGGCCATCAGCGCCACCTTGTGCTCCTACCATGTGACAGGAGCTGACCAATGGTACCAGTAGCCCCTGTGACATAGTAGGTCAAAGGCTATCGACGCCATGATAAAACTGGCACCGAGGGTGTGAGAGTTCAGGGGATGGCTCCCGGCCTTCAGCGCCATCTTGTGCTCCTACCATGTTACAAGAGCTGACCAATGGCACCGGTAGCCCCTGTGACATAGTATGGGCGAAGGCTATCGGCGCCATTTTGATTACTGGCACCGATGGCCCGAGGGCAGGAGATCACTCCGGGACCCCCGTTGGACCCCCAGGGACTTTTGGCCAGCTTGGTGGGACCTCCTGACCACCACAAGACTTCCCAAAGGTCCAGCGGGGATCCGGGAGCAACCTCCTGCACTCCGACCGTCGGTCCCTGTGACATAGTGAGGGCAAAGGCAATCAGCACCATTTTGAGTACTGGCATCTGACGCCGGAGTGCAGGAGGTCGCTCCCGGACCCCCTCTGGACTTTTGGCAAGTCTTGTGGGGGTCAGGAGGCCCCCCAAGCTGGCCAAAAATCCCTGGGGGTCTAACAGGGGTCCCGGAGCGATCTCCTGCCCTTGGACCATCGGTGCCAGTAATCAAAATGGTGCCGATAGCCTTTGCCCATACTATGTCACAGGGGCTACTGGTGCCATTGGTCAGCCCCTGTCACATGGTAGGAGCACAAGATGGCACCGATGGCCATGTGACAGGGGCTGCCCAATGGCACCGGTAGCCCCTGTGACATAGCAGGTCAAAGGCTATTGGCGTCATGATGAAACCAGCACCGAGGGTGTGAGAGTGCAGGGGATGGCTCCCAGACCCCCTGCTGGACCACCAGGGAGTTTTAGTAAGTCTTGGGGGGGTCAGGAGGGTGGAGGGTTGTAGTTAATTTTAATTTTAGCTGGGACACGAATAAAAATTAACGCATCAGGGCGCCATACGGACGAATGCAACGTATCTGCTCCCCGACGAATCTGAATCCCGAATGCAACATATGGCGTCCCTCTGCACATCCCTACTAGATGGAAGAAGTCTGCTGGTCCCTTCTGAACGACAGATTTTCTGTGCCATCTAGATGGAAGAAGCCTGCTGGTCCCGTCTTCTCTACAGAGTTCCTGTACCAGCTAGATAGAAGAACCTACTGGGCCCGTCCTCACTACAGAATTCCTGTGCCAGCTAGATCAAAGAAGCCTGCCGGGCCCATCCTCACTGCAGAGTTCCTGTGCTGGCTAGCAGAAGGGATGGTCCACTGTCTGCCATTGTGGTCCTGCAGCCAAGCTCTAAAGCCCTCCTCAATGCTCTGCCCATATTCAATCCTCCTTGATGCAACCTCCATTCATGGTCCAGCTGCTGCCTTTTCTCATCATGTTCATCTCCTGCTCCTGATGCTGGTGTCTGTCTCATCTTATCTCAGCTCATGCTGCTACTGTATCTATACTATATCTTCTCTATACTGTATCTTCTCCTGAGCGTTCTGCCTCCATGCTACTGTGTTCTTTGGTCCTAGTCCTGCTGCCTTCTTGCTGAACTCTGTTGCTTTGGACCTTAGACTATGCCCTTGAGTGCACTCTTTCAACATGGACTGTCTGGGGCCTTCACTTGAATTCTGCTGCCTTGCCCTTTAGGCTGTCCCCTTGAGTGAACGCTTTTAACATGGACTGTCTGGGGCCTTCACTTGAACTCTGCTGCCTTGCCCCTTAGGCTGTTCCCTTGACTTCATTCTTTCAACACGGACTGTCTGGGGCCTTTTCCTTGCCATCACATTGTAAGGCTGTTATCAGCTCCAAAATTAGAGCTGTACTGTAGCTATTGGGAGTACCACTTCCGCTTTCTATGTTCGCTGCTGTAATCATGATTGTACCAAAAGGATAAGAAGCTAAGCCCATATATGTAATACCATTTCAAACAATATATGTTCAGGTCTACATAGAATGTGCTGTTCCATTCATTTACAATGTTTTATGCTACTTGTTATCTTGTCCTTGCAGAATGGTTGACTACATTTGTTCGCTAATAAAGTGGCCACTGATTTGACAAATGTACTTTGTTGGATCATTTCATTGTGTAGTTTTTGTCTTAATAGTTTACTAGGTACAAGGTTTGCCTCCTCATGACCTTGCATGCTAGAATGCCCTTGCACATCCAACTAGCCACTTATCTAGCTGGCAAGACCATATGGGCTAGGCCAAACAATTGAACGCTCAGTGTGCTGATCTATTAGTTAAAATTTATAACCTATCATTACAATCATCCATTTTACCTGAAAACTGGAGGGTGACCAATGTAACCCCAATATTTAAAAAGGGCTCCAGGGGCATACGGGTAACTTTAGACCAGTGAGCCTGATGTCAGTGCCGGGAAAAATAGTGGAAACTATTCTAAAGATCAAAATTGTAGAGCATATAGAAAGACATGAAATGGAACACAGTCAACATGGATTTACCCAAAGGAAGTCTTGCCCAACAAATCTGCTTCATTTTTTTGAAGAGGTTAATAAACATGTGGATAAAGGTGGTCTGGTATTTATTTATTTATTTATTTATTTATTTGGAGATTTTTATATACCGCGGTACGTAAAGGTCTACATCACCTCGGTTTACATTAAACAATAACTTAGCACAAGGCTTTACAAGTAACAGGTTATGCAGTAAGTAAACAATAAATAGCAAACAATAAATAGCAACAGGTTTTACATAAAACAGTTAATAGGAATGTAAACAATTAACTTCAACAGAAGGTGACAACTTTATACAGCAGAACTGAATTTCAATTCAAGTTAGACATTGATCATCTATAGTATGCTTGTTCAAACAACCATGTTTTGAGGTTTTGTTTGAACGTTTTGTGGCAGGGTTCACAACGTAGGTCCAACGGCATATTGTTCCATAAGTTGATTCCAGCAATCGAGAAGGTAGATGTAGTGTATTTGGATTTTCAAAAGGCATTTGACAAAGTCCCTCATGAGAGGCTTCTAAGAAAACTAAAAAGTCATGGGATAGAAGTCCTTTCGTGGATTACAAACTGGTTAAAAGACAAGAAACAGAGAGTAGGATTAAATGGTCAATTTTCTCAGTGGAAAAGGGTAAACAGTGGAATGCCTCAGGGATCTGTAATTGGACCGGTGCTTTTCAATATATATATATATATATATATATGATCTGGAAAGGAATACAACAAGTGAGGTTATCAAATTTGGAGATGATACAAAATTATTCAGAGTAGTTAAATCACAAGCGGATTGTGATACATTACAGGAGGACCTTGCAAGATTGGAAGATTGGGCAGTCAAATGACAGATGAAATTTAATGTGGACAAGTGCAAGGTGTTACATATAGGGAAAAATAACCCTTGCTATAGTTACACGATTTTAGGTTCCATATTAGGAGCTACCTCCCAGGAAAAAGATCTAGGCATCATAGTGGATAATACTTTAAAATCATCGGCTCAGTGTGCTGCAGCAGTCAAAAAAGCAAACAGAATGTTAGGAATTATTAAGAAGGGAATGGTTAATAATACGGAAAATGTCATAATGCCTCTGTGTTGCTCCATGGTGAGACCACACCTTGAGTACTGTGTACAATTCTGGTCGCCACATCTCAAAAAGGATATAGTTATGATGGAAAGGGTACAGAGAAGGGCAACCAAAATGATAAAGGGGATGGAACAGCTCCCCTATGAAGAAAGGCTGAAGAGGTTAGGGCTCTTCAGTTTGGAGAAGAGATGGCTGAGGTGGGATATGATAGAGGTCTTTAAAATCATGAGAAGTCTTGAACAAGTAGATGTGAATCAGTTATTTACACTTTTGGATAATAGGAGGACTAGGGGGCATTCCTTGAAGTTAGCAAGTAGCATATTTAAGACTAATCGGAGAAAATTCTTTTTCACTGAATGCACAATTAAGCTCTGGAATTTGTTGCCAGAGGATATGGTTAGTGCAGTTAGTATAGCTGGGTACAAAAAAGGTTTGGATAAGTTCTTGGAAAAGAAGTCCATTAACTGCTATTAATCAAGTTTACTTAGGGAATAGCCACTGCTATTAATTGCATCAGTAGCATGGGATCTTCTTGGTGATTGGGTAATTGCCAGATTCTTGTGGCCTGGTTTGGCCTCTGTTGGAAACAGGATGCTGGACTTGATGGACCCTTTGTCTGACCCAGCATGGCAATTTCTTATGTTCTTATGTATGCTCCTAAGGAAGACAGAAAGAGTTAAACAAGAAGCTCATTACTGAGGATTTTTAGTATTGGCTTCTCTTGCCTTCTTCACTAGGGATGTGCAGCCGGAAAGTATTCGTTGGATTTGGGATACGTATTCGTTGGGGCCCAGATACGTTGCATTTGGTCAAGGGGGGGGGGGGGGGGGGGGAAGCCCGATCCGTTAATATGTTGAATTCGGCATTCGTTCCCTTTAAATTTAATTAACTACCACCCTCCACACTCCTGACCCCCCCCCCCCCCAAGACTTGCCTAAAGTCCCTGGTGGACCAGCGGGGGTCCTGATTGATCTCCTGCACTCAGGCCATCGGCTGCCAGTATTCAAAATGGTGCCGATAGCCTTTGGCCTTACTATATCATAGGGGCTACCGGTGCCATTGGTCGGCCCCTGTCACATGGTAGGAGCAATGGACAGCCGGCGCCATCTTGTGCTCCTACCATGTGACAGGGACCAACCAATGGCACCGGTAGCCCCTGTGACATAGTAAGGGCAAAGGCTATCAGCGCCATTTTGAATACTGGCAGCTGACAGCCCAAGTGCAGGAGATTGCTCCAGGCCCCCGCTGGACCACCAGGGACATTAGGCAAGTCTTGGGGGGGTCAGGAGGGTGGGGGGTTATTTGTTCAGGATTTGTTGGATTCGTGGGGGTTTGCCATACATTTTGCGAACCCACGAATGCAATGAATAGGGACCTATACGTTGCGGTTTGCTCATTCATTCACAACGAATGCACATCCCTATTCTTCACACAGCATACTTTTGGTTAACTCTTGGTTACATGGGCTTATATGTGAGATGGACGCTAGCTAGCTAGTGTTCAGCTCCATATACTGTCCGGTACAATAGGTGAGCAAATGCTTGGCTATAGGTTTAGTAGCTATGTCTTCAGTCTGTGAGGGCTCAATGGGTTGTATGGCTATGCGCTGGTCAGAGTGGAGTGATAACACTCATTATCTGGCTAAGTGGTGCTGAATATGGACCTCTTAATGTTTCCCAGGTTTACATGTTTGATAAAAAATGTCTACGATTGTCGGTGCCTGCTACTCCCAAAGAACCATTGGACAACCTGAAGGGGTAGAGAACCTCTAGTCCTTGTAGACACCAATCTGCTCAGATTTTCTGGATATTCCTAATGAATATGTATGAGATGGATTTACATACAATTGAAGTATTGTGTATGGAAATCTCATGCCTGTTCATTAGGGATATCTTGAAAACCCAAGTGGTTTGGTGTCAACTCAGTCCTGAAGTTGCCTACCACTCACAACATGTGAAAAGGCAACACCATCAGCCCAGTAAATATGCTACTGTACAATATGTGTATGTCATTAGCTTAGTACATAATTAATTGTGATAAGTTAACCTATTGATGTACCTAAATTATCAAACTTTAGTTTATCTATCCCAAAGTGTGCAAAGTGGATGAGCCATTTTATTGTCATATTTTTAATTTCTCTGTATATGTGAACCCTTCGTTCTTAGTACCTGTACAACATTATCTTTAACTTCTTTCTAATTATTATAGTGTTTTACCTCCCAAGAATAAAAAACATATTTTTTTCTAAATTTTCTTTTCCCCAATTGAATATTGTGTATTTAAGTGATACAAATATTTGGAGCATATTTAAATGAGGCAGGATAATGACTGAGAGGCAGGCAAGCATTTTTAGCTTCTTGCCCTTATTCGAGCTGATATTACAGTAAGAACATGCTCAGGGTGTTGCATTAGTGATGTTTGAAGAGTGACTGCTTTGCTTATTAGGAAAAGGATAATGAGAGTCATACACACTGTAATAAAACTATTAGTGTATTATGTTATTCTGAACAACTCCCAGTCTAGCAACTCAGATAATGGCAGTTCCACATTTCCCTCTAAGAAGCAGAGGCAGCTGCCTTAGGGGTGCTGAGCTGAAAGGGCAACTCCTCCTCCTTCTAAGTGGTGGTGTCCCATCACGCTCTTAAAGGCACAGGGACTCCTGGGCCCTTTCACAATAGGATAATAAAATAGAAGGCTGCCAGACTGCCCTTGCACCTTTAAGGGGAGGGTGTGATGGGACATCACCACTCAAAGTGCTGCAGTGATTGGAGGAGGTACCTCTTTCATCCCAGCACATCTTCAGAGGGGAAGAGCTGCATCTCCCTCTCCTTCCATGTCCAGCTCCTTCAACCTCAGAGAAATCCCGATTGTGAGCCTAAAGCCCTACAGGTAAATCCCTGCACAGACATGGTCTATTCATTTCTCCTGAGACATATAGGGTCTATGATCCATGTTTTTTAAATGTAGGATGCATTTTTATTATTAATTGAAGTCAAATAATTTTCTGCAATATTTAGGCTCCAAAAGTTAGATGCTTAAGCTCCTAACTCCTTCACCTTAACTTCATTCCTGGAGACACCCAATTTTTTGGGATCCTAAATTTAATTCCCTAGTGAAACCAGGTTCCTAAATTTAGGGACTATATTTAGCCCTAATATATTTTTGAAAAGGGCCAATTTAGAAGTCAAACTCCCTAAAGTATGCATCTAAACCCGCTGAATTCATCCTCTGTGCATAAACATAGTGCATTGGTATATTTCACAGAATTCAGCCCATTGTGTTAATAATAAAATCATTTAAAAAGCAATATTTATTTCTCAGTTTTGCTAGAACAGTTTTAAACATATTGAAGCCTGCTACAGTGAATTGAACAGCCTTTAATTTGGGCTTTAACAACTTTTTTTTATAGTGTAATTTAACAAGTTCATAAACAAAACAAGGGATTGATCATTTTCAAAGATTTCTGCCGTTTCAACATATGAAAGAAAGTAGCATTAATGCAAACATATTCAAATAATCACGTTTTACTGTTTGAAAAACAGGGAGATTATTATTATATTGCACTAGAAAAAATGTTAGAATTTGAAAGGCTCCAACAATATAGTCACAACTATATGAGCTGTGTAATGCTGATCATGGCTGTAAGTGCTGCACAACCCTGGAAGATTATATAAAAATTAAGGCCAACAAAGGTTACGTATAACAATGCTTTCAAAGCTAGAAGTAAATGGAATTTTATAAGGGATACTATGAAGCCAAGGAAAATTGTTTCCAGTAATTACTCTACTGTACAATTTATTATATGTCAAAATTCAGCTGCCACCACATTTGTAATTATGGAACCGCCGTGCATTTTAATTTCATCACTCACTGAATAGTCCCAAGACGGCTGTAACAGTATTTGTGCATCAGTCACATGAATATTAAATTGTTGAACTCACCAATGGGATTCCCCCTACATTTCTTATCTAACACAAATTTTCTTTGCATAGACACAGGCATCACAATAGCACCATCTAGTGTTCCTTAGGCTTCATTGCTTCCAGGAACTGAAACAAGCATATAAAATGAAAAGTAAAAAAGAATAACATTTATTGCAGCACAAGGTATATGCAACCCATCAAGTGCTTTATTATGGCTTACATTTTTGTGTTAAAAATATTGATATAGGCATGGGGGCAATAATCAAACCTTTTCATGTGAGTTAAAAATGTGTTTACCAACATTAAAAAGTTGGTTTTATTTCTCTCCTACCTCCTCTCAGCAAGGGCAAAAGTATTGAAAAAGCATGGGGACAGGTTAAGGGAGTCAAAATACGCATGGACTGAATTTTCAATTCTCTGTTAGTACACTTATGGTTCATATATTGCGCCTGGTCATTTGGAGGTACAGGGTACTGATACTTTGCACCCATATTGTGCTCGCCTACCCTCATCTCATCGGCAGTATCATTATTGCCCTCTTCATGTATTAAGTCCTATTGTGTGTACAGATTACCCTGGGCCCATAATATTAATGGCAATTATTATTATTATGCTTATTATTGATTCTCTGAGAAATATTAATTGCTTTTTCACATTTATGAGAAAACAAAATCATTTTGATGAGTTTTCAGTAAACTATCACCCATAGCTGAAAAAAAGTACAAAGATCAGCGAGCAGGTGGTACTAGAGAGTTCTAGGAAGAGATCAGCACTGCAGCAGCAGGTTAGAATCTGTTTTTTATGTTTTATGATTTTTAAATCTTTTATGTGGAAGATGGTTGACTTTGTGTTGATTTGGATTTCTATGTTGATTTATTCCACCATGATGATCATTTTATGTTGTCTGTATTGTTTGTGTATGTTTAATTGTAAACCACCATGATTTATTGAACATACAGTTCAGAAAATACTTTAAATAAATAAATACATGTGTTATCTTGCATTGCATTTTCCCTCCTTTTATCATCATTAGGGTAAGTGGTTTTCTCCTATGATGATATGGTTCCACTTTACTCCTGATGTGATGGCTGCTGGCCTTCCCAGATTCCCTTAGTTGAACAAAGTCCAGAAAAGAAGATCGGCTGTGCCAGAAGAGCCATCCTTACTCTCAGCTCAGTGAGTATACAAGGAGCCTTTCCTGTCGGAAGGACTATCCATGAGCATTGCTATTGTCTTTTTTGAGGCATATACTTTGCCACTCTACTTTTCACTACTGTAAATGAAAGTATCTACTCTGGAAGAGGAGATACAATTCTCAGTGTTGGACACAGGACAGTGCTCTCAGATACCAAAGTCAGAAATGTGTCTGCTAACAGCAGGTTTCCTCATGGTATCTTATTTTGAGATTTCGTCCAAATGTGGATGACACTGCTAGCATATAATTCCCTCTGTATATGACTCTGTGATTTCCTGTGAGCAGTAATGGGATAAAAGTTATCTGAACAGACTGTCTCGAAATTTACAGTGCTTGAATCTTTGGAAAAAACTAGGAACTGTGATTTCATCTGCAATAAACTGTTAGAGTTCCCAGCCGTGGGTGGCTGCAGCTGGTCCCTCCTACCTTCCCTCGCGGTGCCAGGACTGCCGCTGGCACCTCCACTGTGTCAGGGAGAAGTCCCTGATGCAGGTTCCTGGTCCCCTCCTTCCTAGCAGCTCCGACCACCGAATCCCTGCCACGCTCCGCGGCGGCAGAGACGACACTCGGCCTCATCTTCGCGGCATCGGGCCACACACCAGCACTTCCTGATTCTCACATGGGGCCGCTACCTTCCTAGGCATGTGGCCGTGCCCCCTGCACTCATTTAAAGGGCCAACATCACCTGAATTCCTCTCAGCTGTTTGGATGACGTCAGGGTTCAGGGACTATTTATAGGAGCTTCCTTTTCCCCATTCCTCGACTTGGCAACGAGTCTGCTTCACTTCTTGTGAGGTCCTTTGGTGTTCTGGTTCTTCAGAGTCCTGTTCCTGTCTTCGGAGTCCTGTTCCTGCCTTCCTAGTTCCTGACCTGCTCCTGTTCCCATCCTCAGCTTCTTGGACGGATCTCCTGGCTCCTGACCTTGGATTGGCTCTCGATGACTCTGGCTTCTGACCCCGGACTGGCGATTGGCGATTCTCTGGCTTCCGACTTCGGACTCTATCTTGGCGATTCCTTTGTCTTCTCAAGGGCCCACCTAAGTCCAGCCGGCCGCACGCACCCAAAGGCTCAACGCGCGGGGAATGGGGTTGGTATTGGTGAAGCTCCAGCCGGCCCTTGCTTCAGTTCAGCCTCGCCTCCCGATGGTGGGGACCTGTGGGGGTTCGCTCCCTCAGGTAGCGCCAACTCCCCCTCGGGCAAAGGGTCCACATTCTCCTCCATCAACCCTACATAAACTTACTAAATATAGAAAAGAAAAGAGCATCTGAGTCACAGCCAAATTCCCATCTCCCCCCTCCCCCAAACCAAGTTTCAAAAATAAAGGTGGCCACTGCTGGCTGAGCCCCCTCTTTTGCCTACCCCCCCCCCCCCCACCACCAAATCTCTGTAAAAATTAGCGGGTTATACAGGACTGATCCCCATTTCCTGTACCTTGAATATAACGTCTGGTTAAATTCCCCACGCTCCAACCTGGGACCTCCAAAAGGCTCCCAAATGCAGAACAGAAGGAGCAGAATCTCTTTTTTACTCCTACTCTTGTATTAGATAAGTTTCTAAAGCTCTGACAGCTCCTGGCACTAATGCATTAATTTATTCACTTCGGTTCTTCACTGATTAGCCCTTAACTGACAGCTGAAGAGCCAATCCCCTCCATTCCAACAACCCTTTCCTCTTATTCAATGAGTGTGTGGATCAAGCCTGTACTCTAGGGGTGTGCATCCGTTTTCGACGTATTGGCGATCCGCAACGTATTTTGTCCTATCCGTTAAATATGTGGGGAGGCGAAACGCATCGCAACTCCCCACGTATTTAACGTATTTTCTGTTTAATTCGGTGCGCCCAGCAACGCGCGCTTTTCTTCGCCCCCATTAGCTACTTGCTACCTATGATTTGCACAAAATGGCAGCACCCCTGCGGTAACCATGCCAACCTGTCTGACCCTTTCCTGTGAGTCACAGTGACTCACAGGAAAGGGTCAGACAGGTCGGCATGGATACCGGAATGCAGCGTATCCGCGCTGACATTTCCTGAGCTGCACTGAATGCAACCAATAGCGCTGTCATTCAGTGCTCTCTGTCGATTTTACTGATGAGCCAGCACTATATAAACATCAGCACGAGGAGCCACGCACTTATTTCCAGCGATGCTGTGGGGAGGTGGGCTGGGTGGAAGAGAGAGGAGGCTGAACTAAGAGAGATAGGCTACTAGTAAAGGAAAGAACATTATTCTTTGTTTTGCTGCAGTACCAGGGTCAGCTACAGCTAGTCCTGTTTCTTTCAAGCTGTTTATTTTGGTCATCTCTGACTGAGAAGAGAAGCTGTGCTAGGTCAGCTAGCACTGACCACTATTTAGGGTGTTGGGCTGGCTTGGAGAGATATATTATTTTCAATTTCATCCATTTTTCTGGAGTGACAAAAATTCCTGCTTTTTTTAAATTCCAATTACTTAGACTCTCAGTGCACTGGGCTTCACTGAGAAGTTTAACAGGCTGGGTCTGTGCAGTCAAGTGCCCAGGGAGTCTGCCTCTTTTGTGCTTATAAGCAAGCAGCTTCTGTGTGCACGCCACACACATTAGTGCACAGCCAGGCACCGTGACAGTGGGCAGTGGGTAGTTTTAACAGACTGATCCTAAGTATTTGGTTGGGTCTGTGCAGTCAAGTGCCCAGGGAGTCTGCCTCTTTTGTGCTTACAAGCAAGCAGCTTCTGTGGGCACGCCACACACATTAGTGCACAGCCAGGCACCTTGATAGTGGAGAGTGGGCATTTTTAACAGACTGAACCTTGTTATTGAGTGGGTCTGTGCGGTCAAGTGCCCAGGGAGTCTGCCTCTTTTGTGCTTCCAAGCAAGCAGCTTCTGTGTGCACGCCACACACATTAGTGCACAGCCAGGCACCGTGACAGTGGGCAGTAGGTAGTTTTAACAGACTGATCCTAAGTACTTGGTTGGGTCTGTGCAGTCAAGTGCCCAGGGAGTCTGCCTCTTTTGTGCTTACAAGCAAGCAGCTTCTGTGGGCACGCCACACACTTTAGTGCACAGCCAGGCACCTTGATAGTGGAGGGTGGGCATTTTTAACAGACTGAACCTTGTTATTGAGTGGG